>NC_092331.1:53466719-53808893 GCF_036785885.1 Coffea arabica | reverse complement strand
GATCTTCTAATTGGTCCAATGTTGCACATTTACATTTTATTGCACTTACACCCTCTCAAATATTTTCCTTTAGCTTCCAGTCGTTTTTTTCAATATAATTGATGTTGAAAATTTATGAATTGGACAACATAAGTGCGATTATGAAAAATAAGCCTTCATCTCTCGTCTCATTTACATTTTTTTTTATTAATGTTACTATTTTTAAAGAATTAATCTTCTATACAATGATAGCTTATACACTATCACTATTGAATTGATGACAAGCAATCTAAATTTGAATTTGAATTTCAAAATTTTGCATATGAGTCGTGCATGTAACTGTGATAGTGTATATGCTATCAATGTGTATAAGATTAACTCTCTTTTAAAAGGGATTGGCAATGCTATGAAAACATGCTTTCAAGAGAGATAAGTGAGATTGTTGAAATCTCAAAATACTCTATGTATATTTAGAAATCGCAGGAGAAGCTTCTAAAATTATCCGTTGTTGATTTTCCCTGTTTAACTTTTTTTTTGTCGCAAAAATAGGATTCCTATAATCTAATTTAGCCTATTCTAGAAGGAGGGGGACTCAATGTGAATAGAAACTCTATCGAAGAAGACCAATTAAGACCGCCACATACAGTGGCAAATTGGTGTGAGATAAAGATTAAATCCTTAATCTCACACATGACGAAAATAGTCTTGGGTGATGACCACCGGACCAAAGGCCCAGTGGCTCCCTGTTTAACTCAGTATGTTCAAAGAAATAACACATATGGGCTTGACTGACAAGGGTCCATCGTTCTAGACAAACCTATTAAAATATATATATTTGATTTTCATGTTCCATAAATGTAAAACGCGTACAGTATTAATTAATGGCCTCGGGCCACATCTACTACAAGGACGTTCCACAGCTATACATCTAAATTCTATGTCGTTTGTTATTCAAGAATTATACTACCAAATGTTTTTAACTGTTTATTTATTTTTTTTACATGTAAATGAGAGTTTTTGAATTCAAGATCTTTTACTTCCCATTTACAATCTTTTCTATTTTATTGTCCAATCCAACCCCCAAACGTATAATGACGTTCTCAGAGCAGATTGTAGTAGGACAAAATGGTTGAGGCTATAAGAATCAATTAAAACTATTCTTTGGTACATTTAGATTTTAACTTCTTTTTGTTAATAATAAAATTAAATTCCAGACACAAAGCAAATGAGAATATCAAAAAAATTAATTATTCAAAATCATAATGTATAATCAGTAGAAATTATCAAATGAAAACAAGCCCTATATATGAAAAAGGGAAAAAATATTAGCTATACATTTAAAGTCTGATATTAAAAGAAGGGAAATGTTTATTTACATTCCATTTTTGTTATTTGCACTCTCACTATCATTCTAATTATATAATTTTTATTTATTAGATTATATAGTAAAATAAATTATGGGAGTGCAAATAATAAAAAATGAAATGCAAATAACATTTTTCAAAAAAAAAAAAGTACCTATCAAAACAATTGTTGATAACCTATTGTACACTTTGGACTTGTCAAAAGTTGACCACGTAGTCTTCATCCAGAACCAGACTGTACTGGATGCGGGGCCCTCTATCCTAAATTACTGATTTAATTGTGGGCCTCAACAGCTCACAATCAACGACGATTTCTTATTTAATTTGAGGTGTTGGACTTTTCCAAGATGGATAGTTAGTCTAATAAGTACACACGAGACTTGAATTTTATCTGATCATTTTTACCAAGCATTCAAATAGATCAAAATCTTATCCTTTTGCATAGATCAGTATACAAGTTGCTGTTGTCTTGCATGGAATTTTGCCAGCAGCTAGCATAAACAAGAAACAACCACTTGCATGTTCTTGGAAGTTCTTGCCTATGCAGAAACACGCACACACGCACTAGGGTGGCTGGCTTCCATTTCCCCTTTATTCCAAAATGAGCTAGTGCCCTCTTGACTTTTTAATACTTTGCCTAAGATGCTCTTGGCAAATTGTTAAGGCCCTCTTTGAAATTGCAGTGCGTTTGATAAAAAAGTATTTTGGAAAGATAAAATCACTTTTAACGTGTTTGATCACGAGGTCGATCTCTCTTGCTTACATTTAAAAGAGAAAAAACATGTTTGGTGAGTATCATTTCTAAAATTTTGGAGTAGAGTTTTTGGCCATTGAAGTGCTTTTGGCATTAATTCAAAATTGCTGCTCTTAGAGCAACTTATGTGTTTCAAAAAATAAAAATAAAATTAACTTTAGCAAATTTATTATAAATTTTGAACTAAATGAGGAGATAAATATGCTTTATAATTTCAAAATTATATATTATCAAATAAATAAAGTATTTTGACAAAAACAATAATACTAATTAAAGTGCTTCCCATAAGCCACCGCATCTCCAAAGGGGCTCTAAGCAAATTGGGACAATGCATTTTACCAAAAGGAAGATTAACGAGAAATTTGGGCTTAATTTCTATGCCCTCCACCCCGGATTATCTTGTTTCAAGTAACTAAGTTTTTAAAAAACTTGGCCATTTCAACTTATCGAAATTGATTTTTGTTAAAAAAAAAAAAAATTGGACATTCTATACCTATCACTCGGGATTGTAGAGGATCTATGATACGTAAGCATAATTACTCCACGTCGGAATTTTTGCTCCGCCTATCATAAATGACCCAGAGCTGTAATTGTTCTTGTCGGCAATTGGCACCGGCAAGGACTAGAGAGCCTATCAAACTTGATAGCGGCTGCCGAGGACCGACAAGGGTAAGATTCATGGTTTACCAAAGTACTAGTGTGAATACCCGTGCTACGCACGGTGCCTACATTATTAAAAAAAAATTACAATCTATGGAAGAATTTAAAAATAGTAAAATATTATAATCACGGACACATGAAAATATATTTTAAAAAAATGAAACTTTGTAACAATAGTTCAATATATGATAGAAACATCTCCATTATTTATAAACGATCATTTCGATGAAGGTTGGATCCTGAAAAAAAAATAGAAATCTATATCATAAATTGAGCGACATAAGGGTCCAATTAAATATAATTGAATATTTAATTTGATAAGTAAATGAAATACTTACAGACATTTTGCCTTTGATTTGATAATTTTCTACGAAGGTGTAAACATTCTTCACAACAGTCAACTCTGAGTACGAACGCCAGTATTGGGGATTTAATTAATTCTGTTGTTTTTTGTGGAGTTCGCACTATAAATGAGAATGCACGATTTTTGCATGAATTAATGTGTTGGTCGAACAATGCACCTCCACTTTTCTGACAATTAAAAGCATACATAGTTCAAAATTATCTTTTGTTTTAGACAGTTTGTAAATAATATTGTGTAAAAAAATATACATATAAATAATGTATACCTTTGTTTTTAAATCTCTAAGATAAAAAACATCACAACGAAACATGAATCGTGCATGCCTGTCTTGAAGAGCGAAGTATAGTACCGAAACTTGTAAACAATGGAAACAACAATCATATTATAATATTGAAAATATTAGTAATAATTGAAATTACAATGAAAATGTCAATATTCAAAGAATAAATAGTACCGAAACTTCTATTTTGATAATAAGATTACTGTCCATAAGATTACACCTAAAAAGTATAAATTTTTAGGTGTCATTGTCTCATATGTTCTCGTAAGCAATGTTTTGCAAGATTCTTAGGTGCCATTGTCTCATATGTTTTTGCAAGAATTATTTTTTGAATCTATTCCCTTTTTTTTTTTTTTTTGCTCTTTCTCTCGATCGTCAACATTTTTGTCTTGCACGATTCCAACTTTCCACAGCATAATCCAGATTTAAGCAGCCCAAGGACATGTAATGCAGTAAGACACAAAATCTGCCAAAAAAAAAAGCCAAAACACAAAAAATGAACCTACCTGCTAGTAGTAATCTCTTAATGTCAACCTTCAGAACATCTTATTTCAAAGAAACGAAGAAACTCCAAAGATCACAACTCATAATTAATAGTACTACTATTTTTCGTGATCAGAATTAATAGTACTACAGCAATATGCTACCATATTAACGGTTTGGGAAAAAATCTACATAAGTCACATCATGAGCACAACTCATGACATGATCAGTTTTTCAGCCATAATGTGGGACGTAGTATACTTTTGGGAATTACTCATTATCTTTGTCAAATTTAAAGAGCTATAGTGAAGCACTTTAAGCATGATCTTCCACCAAAAACTTCTGCAATAAATGCAAACTGCATTTCTTGTTCATTATAATGTTTCAGTTAATTCACATTACCTTACTTTTATATTTTTTTCAAAAGAAAAAAAAGAATGTTACATTAGTCCCTCGTCAGTTTCCCAAGCTATTTGTCTCTAAGTCTGGATAGTCACTCGAGGTGACTGGAGAAATTATCTTAATCTCCATTTTTGTTCCAAACTTTTAGCGCTTTGTGCGTAGAAATAATAGCATTAATGGGAAGACATTTAATGGAAAAATAACGTTTTCCCTAATCAAAGCTATGACCATGTTCCGGGACTAATCTGATTAATTACTAATACAATGAGAACTATATGTCTAAATGCCTAAACTCACATAAAAGCCATAGTACCATACTCTGTTGATTGAGCCAGCAAGGATTAGTATGGAAACAACAATAATATTACAATATTGAGAATATTATTAATAATTGAAAATACAATGAAAATATCAATATTAAAAGAATAAATAGTACCGAAACTTCTAATTTGATTGGCGCGGCGTTTGAGTCGGTGTAGTCGAGATTTTATCCATCGTAGTTGATGTGAGATTTCTCTTTCGTCGACGCAAAGTTGTTGGAACTGTTCCAATTCTTGTGCGGGACCGTTGTGGCGTCCTTTTTGTTTTGTTAGCAGATGTTTCCTCCTTTGCAATCTTGTGAGTTTGAAATTTAGGCATTGTTGACATGCCTGTAAACGGCCATGTTCTATTATGAAGTTAATTTGAGAGGTTCGAGAAGGAAGTTGATTGGAAGGGTTTTAAGAGTAATTCTCAAAAGTAGTACCAAGTATATTGTTGCTCCGTGGTAGTTGGAAAAGATCATGTGCTATCTTCAATTCCGTTGAATTAGGGGCTATCTTTATTCTCGTCAATGCTCTTCAACTCACTGGAAAATGGGAATCAGTAGTAGTACCACAACCATCTGACGCACGGGTAAGTGGAAACAGTTTTAATGTAAGTGGAAGTTAAATTTTTGTTTGAGGGGACGTGGGAGTGTTAGTTGAAGTTAACTCCTTATTTGAGGGAAACGTGGGGATGTAATGTGCCCATGATATTTTTTACGAAATAAGATAAATGTGAAATGCTAGGAAAATAGAGTTGAGAGTGGGAAGGGTTGTGGAGGCTTGTTCCTAAAAATCCCTTCTCAAATTTATATAGATATAGATTACTAATAGAAAGCCAAGACCTGGCCACAATAGAACGTTATAGGTCAACCAATGTAAGATGTGTTTTCTAGGTTCCCTTCTCATAATCAATGTGGGATATCCCAGAATGCTGTAAAGGATTTAGC
Source organism: Coffea arabica (assembly GCF_036785885.1). Lineage (NCBI taxonomy): Eukaryota > Viridiplantae > Streptophyta > Magnoliopsida > Gentianales > Rubiaceae > Coffea > Coffea arabica. The sequence goes on along the minus strand of NC_092331.1, from coordinate 53,803,355 downwards.
TCATAAACCGGATCAGAAAGTGAACTTTAACAAATTAAAATTTAATTTTTAACGTAAAATATTAAAGATTTAATAAGCATGAAAATTTAAAATTATATAGCATGGTTTTTTTTTTTAACAGACGGCAACAGTTAGTCTAACTTAAACCTACTCTTACTCTAACCTACACTAGAGGAGGAGAGGTCCAACGGGATCTGGAGAAACTGACGAGAATGGATTTAGAAGAAGCCATTTGTGACATATTGATGGAAAGTAGAGGTGACAAATCAACCCACTTAATTAAATTTACCCATACCCGCCCATGAATAGATGGATATGTGTATCTTAAATTTTTGTATATGAGTATAAATGGGTTACCCAATAATACCCATTTAATAAATGGGTATTATTGGGTAACCCATCAAACCCAATTAATCCATTTAGAATTCTCTTCCCCTAAATCTCTACTTTTTCCCCACCCATTTTTTTTTTCAAATTTTTCATTTTGTCGTGATGTTAACTACTTTTGTTTCATTATTATTATTATTTGTTGGTTTTATTTTATTATTTTATTTTCTCTTAGTTTGTTAACTTACTCATTTTTCGGCATTACCAATTTATGATAAATTTTAGCCTCTTTTCTTATCTTTCTAAAATGAAATTTTAAATTTATATATGAAAAAAATGTCAAATTTTTTGGATTAAATTTTTATATTAACTTTTATAGTACTTAGTTCAAATTTTTATATTCTTATTATTCAATTATTAAATAATATGTAATTTTGTGAAATAGAGTATAAATGAAAAAAAATTGGTAATTAGGCTTATTGAACATTATAAGTAAATATTTAAAACTAATAATGGGTACAAAGAGCAGTATAAATTGATAACTTAGTTTGCAAAAATGAATTTAAATGAATTTACAAAAAATTAAAATAAATGGGTTATAAATGGGTAATTGGGTTACCCAATTCATTTTTTGACTTACCCATTTATACCCATCTAATTAAATAGGTATAAATGGGTTGACTCACTTATACCCATTACCCATTTTACCCAACCCAAACCCGCCCAAGTCACCCATTTTAACACCTTTAATGGAAAGTAATGTTTGAATTCTTGACTTTCCACTCTACCAAGACTTAAAGTTTTTGACGGTGGCCAACAGTCTAAAGTGACCAATGGGTGCACTATGATTTTTAGATTTACAATTTTTTAAGGGAGAAAAACTTTTTTTTTTTTTTGAAACTTGGGGGCGGTGGACCCTCCCCGTCCTGCATAATTCCTTCTATGATTTTGGCTTCAAGTTCAAGAAACAACCTTTTATTTTGCTGCAATGTTGAACTCTCTGCACTCGAGTGGGATCAATGAGGAGCAGGAGTAAGAGTAGGGTAGTGATGAACAAATTAAATTTCACCTTAATCGAAAACAGTTTTGCATTTTAGCTCTGAACTCTGTAGTCTGATAGATATTAGAGAGACTCTGAAATTAAGAATTGGTTGATTGATCATGTCAATTTCGAAGAAGGTTCTGAAAAGGAATAATCTAAATCTCCATCCTGTCCATTCTGCCTGCTATGTTTTCATCAATTGAATTCAAAACGAATACGGGGAGTCCAAATACAGCAATTGCAATGAATGGAGCAGAAACATGCAGGCACAATTTGAGTAAATTTCGAACCAATTCATCATCATTTGTAATTAGGTACATCGTTGACCAAAAACAGAAAAGACGAAGAAGAAACTTCAAAAATTAGAAATTGAGTGCATTGGTCATCCTCCGTTGGGGATTCCATGGGCTAACTGATCATGTTCCTCAAGGATCCTATATACAAAAAAAGCTAATTAATTAACCAAATAAAAACTAATTTCTAGAGTAGGGATTTAGCTGGAAGGTCTTGCTGCTGATCTTCAAGCTCCTCCAACAGAAGCCTATTAACAAATTTATCTAATGCTTCTTTCATCCACCAATGCTTACAAACTTCTCTAGCTTCAGCCACTGTCATCTGCATTCATCAGAACAAACTCTGTAAGTACTGAAACTGTTTTGCACTTAGTATTTACATGACTATTTCAAGAAATATATGCAGGTGTATATGAGTAGTGTTTTGTAGTTCGATTATAGTAATTATAAGTGGCCAAAATCTTGTATATACTTGAACAATTACGAGAATTATATATAAAAAAAAATGTCATAGCAAGACAGATTTTAATTATTTTTTCAACTATTTTATCTATATATCATGCTGGAAAATGGCATGAATGAGGGAGATGTTTCTGAGCAGTTGCTTTTCAAGATTTTGTAATAGCCAAAAGAAGAAGTCTAAAGAGTGGTCAATGAGGTGCTGCTTACCCATACTCTTTTCCGGACATTTTGTTCAGGCCATAGATCAAGTTGTTCTGTGACCAGCAAAGGAAACATGTAACCTTCATGGTAGGTTCCTTGGCTTTTGCTCTTGAATCCCCATATACCTAATTCATCCTGCAATAATGAATATCATCGATTTAATATCTATTCAAGAAATAATCCAGTCAAGATAATCTTTTATTTTCGTTTTTCGGCAGATTAATTAAGATGTACTTAATTAATACTAAACCAGGCCAAAGTGACTTATGGAATGAAGTTTATAATACTAACCTCAACATTTCCAAGAACACCAGCTTCTTCGAGTGATTCCCGACAGGCAGCTTCAATTAGGGATTCATCAAGTTCCCAACCTCCCTGGTTTTTCACATTGTCAAATACGTTAGTTCAATAATCATCATGTCAAAAATACTCATCTACAAGATTTTATGATCAGATTATAGTTCTTCGATATACCAACTTAAATTAATGAAATCAACAAGGTCTTGCATTTATTTCTTGTTATTACCTTGGGAAACATCATCCCTTGACCATTTTGTGAACTGATAACAAGGACCTCTACTTGATTGTTCACCTTATCTTTTTCTTGCCCCTTAAATCTATATGGGATACACCTGCAAATAGAAATCATGTCAACAAACTAGTTACAGCAATTTCTAACAAATAATCATTTTTTTTAGAGAAAAGAACCTGCACATAAACACAGGTAGAAGATTCTTTATCCATACAAATATGGTTCAAAACTGACACTCGAGAGAAATTTCGAAGAATCCATTGTTTTCTTCAATATTATTTACGTCTGTTTTCCCATTTACGGGCCCTTTAGAACGTGAAAAGTTACAACCATTGTAAAACATCGACAAATAAGAAAGGCGAAATGATCATACCCAACAACGAGACGACGACCTTTGTCGTTGTACCTCTGCAAATGCCTTCCCGTTCGAGAAACCAAACAAACCATCTGATTAATATGTCCGAGTTACCGCAAATCTTGCAATCAAATATGAGCAAAGAACTAAGGAAAATATGCTACCCAATTGCTCGAGAAATGTGGGCTAAAGAGATTCTGAAAAAATGCACGTTAAAAAATATTATTGACAATACGCAAGAAAGCCACCAGCAAAATCATCTGTATGTACATATAAATGGGGAGATAAAAAGGGATGGAAATTGGATAAGAAAGAAGACCAAGTTGGGTATTTATTCCCTTCGATGCTAAGAAATGTTCAAGAAGAAGAAAGACTGGATCAAAATGGTGGGCGTTTCAGCTGTGCCTAGGATGATTACTAAGAAGAGGAAAGAAAGTGTTTTGTTTTGGTTGAAGAAAGAATGGATCAAAATGGTGGGCGTTTCAGCTGTGCCTAGGATTATTAAGAAGAGGAAAGAAAGCGTCTGTTTTGGTTATTGGTATGGTCTAAGATACACGGTGGAAGCGTGGACATAAAGGAACCCAAGAGGAACCCTTCCATTTATAAACACAGACCGCGTCATGACTCGCGTCTCCATCCCCAAACATGATCCGAGCCGTTCAAGTCGCATTCTCTATGCTTCTTTGTTGTTTCTCCTAACAACTATTTATTAGTTGTTTTTTAGCTTGCCTCAACCGACAACAGAAGGTTTTGCAGTAGTTTCGCGTTCTTTTTCTCTTCTTGAATGCAGACTCCAAGCTCTTACAAGAGAGAACAGCAAAAGGTAAAAAGGAATATCGAAAAGATAATCACCCAACTAATCTTTGTAATAAGTCTACGGTAAAAAGTAAAAAGGAAGATCGAAAAGACAATCACCCAACTAATCATCATAACAGCTAGACCTACAATCGTGTTAGTATACCATTTTTTTTATACAATTATAATTTTTGTTAGTATTGAATCAATACTATTGATCCACAATATTTATTCAATGGGTATTATTAGTTAACTTATTTATACCTATAGATAAAAACTTAAGATATCCATATCCGTCTATTCATGGACGGGTATGGATAAATTTAGTTAAATGAATTTATTTGCCACCTATAGTATTGATCTGCAATATTCACCTAACAACTTATACCAACGAACAATATGGAACCCTATTTTGGATTGTGGACTACATACGCTCCAACTTAATTGTGCATCTAATTTTGTCCTTTTGTTTCATACACTTTGTGAATTCTCTATTTTGGTTCTTTAATTCCCTAGTTATTTCTCATCCCAAAATGCCAACAAACATAATTTCAAAAAAGTTTACACGAAGCCAGATGCATATATAAAGTATGATATGGATGCCTGTTATTTTGAACTTACATGCAGGTGTTACTATATAGCCATAATATTTTATTCCGAGCTATTATTCTAGTTAATTGGTCTGATCCAAAATTAAAAAAAAAATTGATCAAATTTTATCAGTTCACATTCGTAAACCCTTGGATTCAATGTCACGAAGGTAATGTTTTTGGAACAATGTGATAGATTCAATGGATGCCTCAGACACTCTTGCTTCCGCGGTTGTCCTTTTACGATGGCAGCTGTTGTATTGTTTATTCATTGGGTCAATATCGTATTACTATTGTAATCGCATTAAATAGTGTTCTGGTTTCAATTAAATTGTTCTTATTCCCATATGGTCAATTTAAGAATAACGTGTAGTATTTAACTAAGTATTTATTATCCAACAGCAAAAAATGCCAAGATCTTGATTAGACAGTATGTAGTTCAGACACGTAGGTTCCTAGGATGCTGCGTGTACGAATATGAAAACAGAATATAACACGAACAACGTATAATCTCTTACTAACCTCTTTTATGTTTTTTTTTGTTTTTTTTTGTATTGGCACCTGCTATTAATAAAAAAAAAAGATTTTTTTTTTGAGACGGTTGAAAAAGCCCATGATGAATAAAACTCATTATTGCAAATTAGTTTTGATTAACAGCTAATTTTTTCAAGAAAACTTTTGATATTTCAGTTTCCAATTATTCGTGGATAAGCAGCTAGCCAAGAATAATTATCCACGAAGAATAATGCACTGGAATAATAACTGTGAAATATGCTTAAATAAATTAATAATGCAATTTCCCACGAATTTTAAGCTGAAATTCATTTTTGCTCATTTTTTAGAGGTAATGAGTTAATTCAGGCTAAAATGGTTTGTATTGTGATCAAAGGATATTATTGTTTAACACTAGTCTAAAATTAGGAAGACTTCAGTGTAGAAGAATATCATGACTTTGAAAGTAGAAAAATAAGTCCTAGTACATTTATTACTTGTATCTCGGTTATTTTTCCAACCGTGAGCATTTTTTGGACTCTTTCACTCTGCAGAAGAATTTGAATTTCCTCAAAATAGAAAAATAGACTGAAAAGTACTCTATTTTTTTTCCTATCATGATTGGAATTTTCACAGAACAAAAGTACAAAATTTTTTTATAAGCAGATTGTTCACGGCAAAATCTAGTCTAGAGTCTTCAGTCTTCAGTCTTGAATACACACCAATTAAGGGTTGTTTCACACACGTAATTAAAAAACAAAGAAAAGAAAATGACGTTTACTAGAAGAAAGATCTCATCCTATTAAAAGTAGGAAGGATTCTGAAGATTTAAGTGAGTATATTGTAACATCTTCGTTTCAGTTTTTACTTGTAAACACAATCAATTGGTAAAAGAAATACAGATCATAAAGAAAATGTTTCAGAGACTATTTCTCAAATATAAAAGTTGGCAAAAACTAATTTCCTCTAAAATCTCCATTTACCTTTTCCTTTCAGTGGCAAGTCAAGCAGACATTAATTGTTACTTGTTAGATATAAAGATAATCTAATTAATATATGAAAGCTGTGGAAAAATGAGCATGCTTAGCACTTATTAAATTTTTAAGAATGTGAAGTTAAATTGCACTGAAAGTGGTTGAATCAAAGGAAGGCGATAAATAGCTGTTTATTAAAAATTCATGAATCATAATTATTATGATTATGATTAACACATTAACGATAATCAATTTTTGTTAAAACCCATAGAGTGTTAGGGTTACTAATATTCAAGCATGGATTTTGCATTTTTTCCTTTTTCCTCCCACTTTTTTTTCTTTTTTTTTTTTCAGTACTCTCTCTGTTTCTTCTAGTATTTTTTTTTGACTTCTTTATTTTTAACCTAAAATATGATATTTATGATAAGTAAACATTAATTCTGAACTAAAAACTAATTATACACAAAACCTATAAAATGGGCTTACTATACCTATTATCTCATCCGATTATTCTGAGTAAAATATAGAAAAACCCCTTGAAATTAAGCGAACATACAAAAAAGTCCCTTATAGTTTCAAAACATACACATACCTCGTGGTTTGAACTCGTCTAAATTAATGGGTTTGAAATACACGCCTTTCTTTTGAGAGTATTTATATTGGAAACAAACAAATTTTTAATTGATATACATATTATACCCTTGGAGTTATTTACAGAAAAGTCCCATGTGGTTAAGCAAACCTATAGAAAAGTCTCTTATGATTTCAAATCATACAATTCAATATCTTATGGTTTGAACGAATGTGAAAATTTGACAAAAATCATTTAAATTAACGAGTTTGAGGTTGCTTGACATGGAAAATAATTTTTTAAATCAAATTTTTAGCTAATATACCTATTAAACCCCTTATAACTCATACAATTTTCAAAAACTACCCAAAACTCCCAAATAAAACTCTCCTTATTTCTATACATAAAATAAATAAATAAAAATAAATTTTCAAATAAAACTCACCTTATTTCTATTTGCAAAATAAATAAATAAAAACTTCCAAATTCAACTTACCCTATTCCTATGCACAAAATAAATAAATAAAAGTAACATGTAATCATAGGGTGCTTTTCCGTAGGTTGGCTTAATCACAGGGAATTTTTTCGTACGTTTGCTTAATAGGATCGTTGTTAGAAGGTCATTTATTGCTTATATATATTAGGGTACTCGTGTCATTTCGTCCGCCTTCGTTAGTTTTGACGATTTTCATTACTGTTTCAAATTATTTCAAACCATGAGGGGTCAAAATGTATTATTTGAAACCATAATGGGTTTTTCCATAAATTAGCTTAATCACAAGAGGCTTTTTTGTATTTTATCCGATTATTCTTAACCAAACTATAAGAATCACTATGATTAACTTTAAAAGTCATTCCTTGGTATGAAACTCACTTACCAAACACGAATACTACATTTAGATAGCAACTTAAATGTACATTCCAATTTCCACAGGACGGCCGGTAGGAAGAAAGGAAGGAAAAATTCCATCTATGACAAAATTAGAACTGCTCTAAGACAGTGACGATTGGAATCAAGACCTAAACTTTTCTCACAAGTCATTCTTTTCAACCTTATATGAAAGAGAAGATTCATTAAGGCTTCTTCTGATGGCATCAAATCGAGGGAAAAGGGACTTCGCCATGTGCTTTGAATATAGTAAACACATCTCTTTCCAATTCGTCTAGACATTATCCATCTCCACCTGTCTACCAATTAGAAAATTTAGCAAGTCATAGAACCAATAATTTCTAGTAAAAACTGGCCGTATAAACAAAATATTTCTAGAAAAAAATCACAACGGATGTTAATTCAACCACGTGCCAGAAGGAGACACTCATTTGTACAGGCTTCTGTATTTTCTTTCCTTTTTCTTAATTCACACCTGCAAGAATATACTTTCAAGTGGAATCTAGATTAAATTCCAATTCCACATGTTGAAAACATTTTGTACTACAATATTCAGCAAGATACACGATTATCTTCTAGTTCGTCTAAAATAGTCCACTTGGGATGCCCTAACTTAGAGAACTCAATATTGTTTGTTACATAGACCCTTTCTTAGTTTTAATAGTTGTATCTTTGAACCTTGTAATATATACCGTCAAAAAAAAAAAACACACACACACACACACACACAAAACACGTACTCATCCTAATTTTTCTTAAAAACTCCGGATTTCTAATTAAAAAGAATTCTTCAGATACCCATCTTTATTTTTCTTTCTAATTCAAAAAATACGTAAGAAAATTGTTACTCACGCCTACAGAAGTTGGAGTAGTTTAATGTTTTATGCAAATGTGATCCTTATGTCAAGATGATGTAATTTTGGATAAGTGCCAACCAAATTAAATCCTAGAGTTAAAATTCTACTCACAAAAAGTGTATAATTTCTTTCGTAGAAAAATGTAATTTTAAATGTTCAAATTAAGTTTGACCTGTTAAGATTGCTTTCAAAAAATTAATCTTATTTTAAGACATCTAAAAAGATGAGGTATGATATTGACATTGGAATGAAGAATACTAAGTTACAGCGTGGTTTTGGAACTCAAACTTATTTTCCCCCCTCTGTATGTAGAGGAAAAGATGTCACAGCACCCTTAAAAGTAAAATTATAGCTTTGTAATTTAAAAGTAAAAATCAATGATACCCACAGAAAAAGCAAGCAGTATATGTTGTTTTATATAGACTAGAATTCAGTAGCCCAAAACAAAGAAGAATCCAGCCCTCCATACTTTTATATCCAGGACATGGTGCTGGACGGTGACTTCTTCTGACTGGCAACTTTTTTTTTTTTTTTTTTGAGGAAATTCCAACTTGCAACTTGATAACAACCACCAAAATGAAACATTAATCATTAATGCCTACGAATTGCAAGCCAAATACTACGTTGGATTAACCCAAAAAAGAAGAAAGAAAATAGAGCAGCTATTGGACCATAGACTTGATATCAGCCACATAATACCCAAAGGAAAGGAAAAGTACTGCAAGCAAGAATAGCTGCCCCTCCCCCCATCTCCAAGTTTTAGAAAGTTAAAAAATTTCAAATATATTGTTTATAAGTTTAAACTCTTGCCTCTGAAAAGCAAAAAATATTTTAAGTCATATGATTAAGTTTAGATATACTAAACTTCACCCTCTCAAGGTAAAATTCTTTTACGATTATGTAAGATTTCTTTAAAATAACAAAGTTTGAATTATGACCAATAACATTTTGAGTCTTGAAAATGCCTCAAATAAGTTTCTAAATATATTCTTTCTCTTGTTTTCAAGCCATTGATTTAGGCACAAAGTTATCACATTAGAAAAATTCTAAACAATTTATAAAATTCTAAATTTATCCGAAAATATTTTGTTATAAAGAAAGTTACTTTTACGTTTTCGAAAACACCTCAAATGAGTTTGTAAACATATGTTTAGATATTGTGTCTGTTTCTGATATTCAAGTCTTTGGCCTATACAAATAAATTTAGAAAGTTCAAAATTCTTAAAATTAATGAAAACACCTTACATTGAACGAAATAATATTTTTAGCTTGAAGCACCTTAAAAATACTCTTAGATTGTAATATTTTGTACCTTAAAAATACCTATTGATATAATTTTTTCTCTTAGAACTATATTTTCACACTATATGCCTTTATTTTCAGCCTTTAGTAATATAAGTTCACTTTTGGAAAAATAATAGGATAATACAAGGACAATTTTCTCAATATATTTTTTTGAATTGAGTTGATAATATGTTACAATAAGTTGAAAATAAGGGATGTAAGTGAGAGTTCTCAAAGTTCAAGAGTATTAAATGATAATTTCACAAACCATAGGGGAGGCTTCTGAAATTATCCCAAATAAAATTCCTTCTATGATTATGTACGATTTCTTCAAAAGAACAAATTTTGAATTATGACCAATAATTCCTTCCTTTCTTTTCAAATTCTAATCCTTTACTTGAACATGTTAAGTTTGCACGAGCACACAGTTCAATGTACGAAGAAATATTTCTCCACTGCAAAATAAGTGATTAGGAATTGTCTTTCACTCCCGACCTTGAAGATGGTCAACCCACGTGTGGCAGAAAAGTTGTCCAGCTCCGCCCACAACCTGAGAAATTTTGAGTCACTAATTTGTCCATACATTGTCTATCTTCCAATAAATCCAAATCCAGAAGACTGTTCTATGCAAACAATAATAGAGCAGTTGAAGATTAAGCTTTTCTAGTATTCTTTACTGGTCTGTGGGTTTGTTGGTTTCCCTCCTCGAAGAATACATTGCATATGACTGCTTGAAAATTATGAAGAATGTGTGTGGCTGATCATGATTCAGAATGCAATCAGATTTGGAAGTTCCGTGGGGATCTCTTAAGCATCTCAAAATTGAAAATAGTAACATATCAGTAGTATTTTACACATAATTCAGACGGAGAAAGAACGTTCTCTTTCACATATGAAAATCAAAAGGCTTTGGATTCAACATATTCTCTTCTAGTCATTTAGTACGTTGCATTCATGATATAAGAATTGAGGGATTCAAAGCCTCACGAGCTGAATTCTATCCAGTTCAAACCGACTTGTGTAATTCTTACTACATTTGGTGTAAATTGGTACAGTTTTAATTTAATCGTCAACTTAGTCATATGAGTCAACAAATTTAAATTTACATCTAAGATATACAAATTTATATAAAAAATTGTAAGAACTACACGAATAAATTTGAACTGAATAGAATTCAACTTGTGTGCCTCCGTTTCCGGAACTGAGAGGCAAACGTAAGCATGTTTAGAAGTTTTGGAGTGGATTTGCTCACTAGGTGGATAATTATTGTTAGGGTGAAACCTCTCTTCTAGTTTTAGCAAAGTCAAGAACCTCCTCTCTTGATTCAGACCTCCACTTATTTGTTAGGTAACAAGGAAAAAACTTTTCTAGCACTTTTTTAAGGGAAGTAAATGAATTAGTTTTGTCATAAATTCAAGTGAATGTCCCCAAAATGCCCTTACAATGACGTAAATAAATATTAAATATTTCAAAACAATTATAAAAAGGGATAGAGCTAGTTTATCTTTTTTTATAAATTAAAATCAAAATGCTTTTTTCTATCTTAGCTTTCCAAGTTGATGTCTAATTCTATTATCTAATATTCACATAGATATTAGTAGCAATTTTGCAGTTTTAAAAGATTTGATAAATGTACCATTGGAAGTTTTATTTTGATAGATGAAAATTAAAAGCCTGAAATAAAAATCACATTTGCAGGAAGTTTTCAATTTTTGTGAATATAACTCTCCTTTTCTTCCTTTTAGGAAAGAATAAAAACTCTTTTTTTCCATATAATTTTGTAATCAAGAGAGGAGATCCCCAAATGTTGCAGAAAACAGAGGAGAGATTTATTTAATTTTTCCTTTTTTATTTTGTTTAATTACATGAAACAAAGGCCTCTAAGGACGGGCCAAAACACCTCGTCTAAGTTGATGAAACCCAATGACTAAGACCCAGTGCGAGAAGTCTAAAAGAAGTGCTCAAACCCAACACAAGAGAACTCGGCCAACTATGTGTTTATTGGGCATGAATCCCACCCACTTCTTGCTTCCCTCTGGATGTTTTGTGGCAGATGGCAAACTCCTTTGTTCGTTTAATTTCTCTTTTTTATTTCATTTTTTTCCCTCACAAAGACGAGTTCGTTCCATTATACTAAATAATTTTAGCTACTTTGCAAGTAGTATGTATCGTATCTTATTTTGATTGATGTTTTTTCATTTTGTTTTGATAATGTCATTACTTTTTTATTCAATTTAAAATGTCAAATAAATGTCTACAATTTAAAACTTTTTCAAAAAAAAAAATGTATTTTACACTTGCTACCGTCAAACAATGACTGTTTCAAAGCCAGACCATTACTTAACGACACACTTTACTGGGGAGGAATGAGTTGAGCTGTTCGGCGAGAAAGAGTGTAAATGAGAGACCCTGTGTTCGAGTCCTCTCATTTGCACTGTAATAAAAAAAAAAAAATGACACGCTTTATAATGTTCACATGTATATGTTTATATGTGAAAACCAAAATAATTAATGCAGATAAAATTAATTTAGTCAACTAATCAACGTAGGCATAGGTGGATTTGTAATTTAGTCAACCTTCTCTTTTTTTTTTTCCTCTTTTTGATGGCAAATCGCATAATCGGAGGGAGAGATGTAAATTTTAAATGTTATCAAATAAAATAATAAAGAATAAGGAATATATACCAAGCCTTCGATACAAGAATGATGCATCATTAAAAAATAAATAAGGAATACTGCTTCCTTACAGAAATTGAACCTTGTTATCTTCTTATAAAGATAAAGGTGGAAGTTGGCATCTCCGGACCAAGAAATTGAACGAATACATGATTTTATTTTGTTACCTTCTTACAAGAAGGATGCTGGATTGCGAATTCTAATTGAACCACCTGAATCTGTTAGGGAGGTTTGGAATTTTGATGTAATGGGGATATCTTGTAATGAGCCTTTGGCCATCTAACGTATTTTTAAAAAATGGAGAAATACATGATTTTATTTTGTTACAAAGTCAAATGAAGAAATTCTAGACGAAGCTTCAAAATTTCAAACATAAAACTCGAAGAAATGGTGATTGGATTATGTAAAAGTATAATAGCGCTTTACCACTTGGCCAATTAATTACCTCCTTTTGTCTAAAAAAGAAACATAAAATGGACTATTCTTTGCTCCATACATGACTTGTCAATTGTCATTTTGTACTTATCATATCCAACTATGGCTAATTGGAGCCAAATTTATCCAAATTTTTTATTATAAAAAAAAATCCGATCATAGTTAATATTCTCCAATCAAAATTTTTTTTTTTTTGTTTTCCCACTGTCTCAAATTCTACAAAGCAATCACCCAACCCTTCATCAGAGGAAATCCAATTTTCACAAAGATCAAAATATCAAATGGAAAGGACACGAAAAAACCATTTTGTTCTTGTTCATGGGATTTGCCATGGTGGTTGGAGGTGACACAAACTTGTTACATTGTAAAAATTGGCAGGTCATCAAGTCACTGCATTGGACCTTGGTGCATGTGGAGTTCATCCCAAAAGGATTGAAGAGATTGCTTCAATGTCTGATTATGTGAAGCCATTGATGGATTTCATGGCCTCCCTATCTGATGAAGAAAAGTTTGCGTTGGTTGGCCACAGTTATGGTGGCCTATGCATTTCTCTTGCCATGCAGAGTTTTCCTCGAAAGATTTCAGTGGCTGTTTTTGTTTCAGCATATTTGCCCCATTTCAAAGAACCGCCAGTAGTTTTTATTCAAGAGGTGGTCAATGAGAACGTAACAAAATTTGCTTATTCTTTTGTGTTACCGTCACCTACTGAGCAAGAGTTTTTTTTTTTTGTGGTAGTTTTGACGTTTGAATATTTTGGATTGCAGTATTTGAAGAGAACCCCAATGGAGGCTGTTATGGGCGGCAAGTTTACATTTGATCAAGGTGATGGAAATCTGCCAAACTCAGTTGTCCTTGGTTCAGATTACATTGCAAAAATGTATCAACCCTGTGCAATAGAGGTATTAATCCCTTATCATTAATTTTAACTGTCGTCCGAATTAATTCCAATAAAAGCCCTCTAAATCATGTGAAATGCAGGAATCAACGCTTCCAAAAATTCATTTTCTTTTTAATTTCTCCGTCCATATTTTTTCTTCCAATCACCTTAAACATTAATTAATCCGTCATCGGTTTATTTGAATCAACTTTATTTTTATCCCTCTTACAAACTTTGTTAAGAGGATGGTCTTGCAAATTTGTGGTGCAAATGTGAAAGTGATCATTTCTCAATTGGAGATTTTAGGGTCAATTTACAGAATGTATATATTGATGCATAAAGGATTTATAATTTAAGTTGAAGGACTCAATCGAAACATTTGCATGTTATGGTGAATTAAAGAAAATATTTCTCCTTGCACTATGGTCAAATTATAATTTACTTTTTGTAAAGTCCCTACTAATTGATTGAAAGTGATCAGTTGCTCAGATAAATGACACGACCAATTAAACTTAACTACCAAACCAAATAATTTTTTGCACACTAGCTGTTGAAAAGTATACAAAGTACTAAAATTCTGGCTATTAAGCTGGTCGACTAATAGGTGGATGTCCAACCCACATAGTGCTACTGCCATAAGGTTAGAAATTTGACTCTCATCCGCCAATCCAATCAACTAAGGATCAAGAAAAGTAATAGAAACCATTTAAACACTGGTCAACTAAGTCATGATTAATTCCATTTAGAATTGTAGTTACAGATAGAAAAAGACTATGCAATTTGATAGAATGGTCACCTATATCGGCGTACAATGTATGTAAAAATAGAAGATCCCGTCTAAAGAAATTGTAACATTCAAAGATGTCAATCTTTAATCCAGAATGTAAAATTAATACAACAAATGTAGACATAAAATACAATAAATACAGATATTGATATGATGAATGCTGAAACAACACAGATGGTCACGATTTTATCTATCTTAACATGCCTTTGGTCACATCAGACTAATATGCTTGTATATACATTTTGCACGTTAGACTGAACTTTGATTTTATCGGTCGCGTTTCACTGATTAATTTACTTTTGCATGCAGGACATAGAATTAGCAAAGATGTTGGTCAGACCACATCCTTTCTTTATAGAGGACATGGCAAAGGAATCTTTGCTAACAGAAGAAAAGTATGGTTCAATTAAAAGGGACTTTGTGCTCTGCGAAGATGACCAAGTTGTTGGGGAAAGAATTTCAGAGGTTTATGATCGAACATAGCCCTCCTGAAGAGGTGAAGTCCATAGCTGGATCCGGTCGTATGATCATGCTGTCCAGAGCTCAGGAACTTTATCAGTATCTACAAGAAGTTGCTTAGAAATATGATTGAACTTGTCAGTCAAACAAAAAATGATGCTAATGAATCTAGTGGAAAACCAATTTTTTGTACTACCATACAACCACACTACTGGTCAGGATGAACTAGTGATCAATATTGGACTGTGTTGTCATGTTAGAGCAAACTTCAAGAAATGGTAAAAAGCAGAAAATTAACTTCGATATGTGTGACCCTTTCAAAAAATAACCATTGCCCCACCCAAAAAGAAGGGATAGTATCTATCGAGCCGCTAATTAAATGGATTGGACCCTCACAAATTAGAGATTCTACGCTTCAAATCATCTCTCTGGAATTTTGTCTCTAATCTGTCTTTATTTAACTATCACGTGTATTGTACTGCTGAATTTACTCCCACTGAATTTACTCCCAATAAAATTCTAAGAGTTATTGATTATTGGACATATCATAATAAAATTCTTAGAGTTATTAATCAATACACGTGACAATTAATTAGGGACAAAACAAATACGACAGAAATGAAATTCGAGATAGACGATTTCAAGGAAAAATTCTGGATTCAAATTCCCTGTCCCTTCCTCGTTTGTTAAGTCCCACCCTTCTCAAAAATTAAAAAGCCTGTCAGTCCCGGATTGAATCGGCATTAAGCATGTGTAGTCTCATTATCATCGGGCATCTGAAAAAAAAGGGATATGGGTCAGTCCGCCATTAGGCATGTGTAGTCTAATTATCATTGGGCATCAATCTGCAGCCGGGCTTGAAAGTTGAAACTGGGCTCTCTTGTCGAACATCTTTCTTCTTCTTGCTAGATTATCCAACGGTTAGAGACTATTCAGGGGAAAGGGAAAATAATTCATTTTATTTGCAGGAATTTATGATGCGTAAGGTTCTGGCGTAATTTCTTGTCATCACCTAATAAAAAAATTTCTCATGGATAGATCATAGAAGTTGATATACAATGGATTTTAATCTTCAAAAATATCCATAAGGCCTTGAATATTTTGCTAGTAGCTGTCATATTTCTTCTGGATTATTAATTCTGTAAAATCTGTCGATTCAATCAGATGGTTTGTGTTGAATAAATTTTTTTTGAAATTAAAAGTATTCGTTAGAGATTTTGAATTATCAATTGGATTCATTTATTCACATGATTTCCGAAGTGGTAAGTCCCTTCATTGAATGTACTCAGAAAATAAGAATAATGTGATTGAAGCTCCGCTCCTAGCTCCACATCCAGACGAAAGAGCATCAAATTTTTAAGATGGCTTCCCCTCTAGCATTCACTAGATAATGGACTTTTTTTTTTCTTATCTTTCCATTTCTCACGACGTGCTTTCTATCCCCAACTGTTAGGTATAAGATTTGAATTTTAAACTTAACAGTGAAAAAGATTCCAAGAGCCCTCCCTGATCACCAGGGCGATCCAGTGGTGTTAGATACTGGATTATTTAATAATGAATATGTTAGAAGAGTAATAGCAATTATACTAAATAAATGCATTGATGGTACAGAATTTGACATTGCGTTAATTGAAGTTTATCTGTTTTTCTCACAAATCTGAGTCTCATTCCCTGTTTGGTTGAACAATTAAGACAATTCATTAGCAACGTTATTAGGGATAATTACAGTCAAATTAATGAGTCAAAGTGGAGAAGAAATCTTCTGAGATTTGACACAGTCACTTATTGTTAGATAATCTACCAGGTGCAAAAGATAAGAGCAAGAATGGAATTAAGTTGCCAAACATCTTGGATGTCAATATCCTACCTTATATGGATTAGGATTTCATTGCTCTGCATTTTCATTGCTTGCGTTTGAGCTAACAAAACTTGTAAATCAATTATTATTGATTTATTTTAATTTGGGTTAACAAAAGATTAGGAACATATAGCAGCTGTATAAATAAGGGACAGAGGGAACAGAGACTATTTTGGGTACAGAGAATTTGAAGCCCGCAGAACAAAGCAGGGATTAGATTGCATGCCAAATAGAAAACTGTAAGAAGTTAAAGTTAATTATGTTATTTTAAGCATTACTTAAGTAGTTGCAACTTCTGATTTCTTAGGTAAACATTACTTCAATACGGCACTACTTTTTGGTCCTTGATATTTTTAAGGACACCAATGGCTTTGCAGCCTTTAGACTCTGCTTTTAATCGTTTTTTTTTTCGCCGTACTTCGCTCCAATCATTGAAGTAATTATTGGAAAAGACAGAGAACTTTTTTTTTCAAGGACTCAAATTTGTAAAGTTATAGAGTACTACGTAAATTGTCCCTTTTCATGTTTATACTTACAACTGAAGAAACGAAATGATTTTCAATAAACTTAGTGCATAAGCATCTAAAAGATGTATTCGAGAAACGGCCAACTATTATGCCAATTGTTCATTTTCAAAGTTCACACACTTTAGAAAAGCAAGGTAGAATCTATCACAGAAAATAATGCTCAATTATTGTCTAGGGTTAACTGTAGTAAAAGACCTGAAAAAATTATATATCTATAGAATTCAACCTAAAAGTACTCCAAAATTGAAATGATTTCACATAAATTTATTGATCATCAAATATTATATAAATTCTCGAAAAAAAAATATGAAGATATATGAACGGCTGATCGTACAAAATTTACAAATTCTTCTTTTAAGAAGTTCTTGAGGGGAATTGATCTACAACTTTCTAATTTCTATATGGTTTACACCATGTCATGAATATTTTATGGGTATTTCAAGGAGAAAACATGATTCAAAACCCACATAATAGAAGAAAGGCGTTGTTGTAGGAAGGCTTTTAAGGAAGCTCTAGCTTAGTTGTAGTAATTCCCAAGCATATTGCATAAGTTATGATTCCCAATTTGCTGGGTTTACAAGCAATATACAATTGTAAGACTACATGGTAATGAAAATTACCCTAAACGTATGTATAAAGAATTCTCAAATCTCCATAACCAAGTAGTAAGATTGGATTCAGCTGGAAGGCATCATTATGAATCTCCCTTGGACTCACAAGCAAAAGGGCAAATCTAGCAGAAAGTGATGTTTTAGCAAATCTTAGGTGACACATGTCAAAATAATCATGATTGCTTATCCAAAAAAATTATGAAACAATCAAGAACCAAGAATAATGCCTTTCAATGCAACAGAACTTGTGAATCTTGTGTATGTGATGTGTCACATGGGTCTCAGCACAAATTTATAGTATGTTTGGTTGAAATTTTTGGCATTGATCTTGTTCCATTATTGTTTGCTAGCAAGATGCTCTTCCAAAGTAAATTGCTCAATTTCTAGCTTACAGGCTTCTTTTTTTCATTATTTCCACAATAGCCCTTTTTCTCAAGTGACGCAATTGTTTTACTAGACAACATACAAAATTTTCTTGAGTTAAATTATGACAGTTGATAGGCTTTTTCGAGGGATAGATGACTGATGCAAACTTTTTCTAAAGTCTAACATATGCTACCCTTATTATATGTGATGTAGTGCTATTTTGATCATCAACACCGTCATAAAAAGAAACAAAGAAATGTAAAGAAATATATAAGAGAATAATCAAAACTAGATCTCTATGCTACCCAAAAGAGAAAAAAGGAAAAAAAAAACCAAGAGAAATCAACCTAGACTAATAAACGCTATGTTGTTCATGTTTGATTTCAATATTAGACGATTTATAGTGTTCTAGAACCCATAGTTAAGCATTTCAGTAACTCGAGCAGATGGTCACAAAGACAAATTTAAGTAACTCGTTAATCTTATGTTTTCTTACCTTTGACTGATCAATTGTTGAGCTAGCAAAATTTGATCAAGTTATACATTAATTTTGAACTAGGTATTAACCCTAAAACCCATGTACCCTGAAATGAATTTTTGTGAAATTCAAGTACTTGTAACCAAAAAAAAAGATAAAACTCCCAACAAATGATCAAGCGTGTGGATAAAATCTAAACGTGAATATGCTTAGGTCGACTACCCAATGGAAAGAGCACAAGTTGGTCGGAGGAGAAATAAAATCATGGCCACGTGGCAAGCAATCTGATTCTTCACGCATAAGCTGCCGTCAGCCGACCGTCAACAACCGTAACCGCCTGAACTAAAAGGTTTGTAACCTCTGCCGTTTGGCCACGTCATGATCCTTCATCGCAATCGTATAATTTTCCATCTTAGACACAATTAAATTGTCACCCCAAGTAATGGTCAGATTATCCAAAATGCCATTTATCATATAATGTTGCCAAACGCGTTGCGCGTGTCGGTATTTGGGGGATTTCTGGTCTGGTCAACCTGAATTCTCCATTATTAGAATGAATTAAAAAAAAAAAAATCAAATGTTGACCTCTTAAGATAAGATTCTCGATTTTTTGTGTTTTCTCTTTTGTAATCGAAATTAATGAAATTAAAGACGACTGTTCTAGAAATCTTTTTTGACTTAGAGAAATTTCTTGTTACCTTCTAGTTTTTGAGAAGTGAAAAAGGATCAAATTGGATAATATTGGCTAGTTTTTTCATTCTTTGGCCATCTTGGCCTACCACATTTGACCAACACAAGCAGTGAGGAGGCGAACATGAACACCAGATTTTTGTAATATTACCACAGATCACGTACTACTTCTGATGATTATCTAAGAAATATGTTCTTAGTTAAAAAAAAATTAAACTGGATTATGGCTTTAATTTTTTTTAGAAAGAATCCAATTTGATATAGGATTGATGTTTCGTAGGGTATCAGTGCAAACAGTCCGTAATAGATTTTGAATAAATCTTATATATGCTGACGTGTATATACTTTCATGGTCGAATATATAACACATTAATAAAATTTGAATTTTAAATTTAAATTCAGATGAGTTGTCATGTGTCCAATAGTGATAATGTATATACTGTCAGTGTATAAAAGATTAATTCATAAATTTAAGAGTAAATCTTATATACAGTATATACACTATTACTGTTAGATCCATGACATATGTGTAAAAGTTGAATTTTAAATTTAAATTTTGCACATTTATCATTCATCAAATACTATTAGTGTATATACACTGTCAGTTTAAGAAAAATTAATCCTAAATTTAATGCATGCTACATCTACAATGAGAAAAATTTTAATATTTAAATTCGTTTAGTGTAAATGTAAATTTTAGTGTTAATATAAAAAATTTACACTAATGGTAAGGAAAAAAATTTTATTCATATACAAGAGAAGTCACACTAGAGACCATGGCCCCGTTTGACAAGTGAGTTTTTTGGGTATTTGTCTAAAACTTTATTGTAACTTACTGTAGAAGTTTTTTAAAAATTTTTTGAAGTGTGTTTTTTTGAATATTTTGAAGTGTATAATTTAAAAATTTTGAAAAGTTTTTTGAGATTACTGTAGTTAAAGTTTTTAAAAAACTTGTAACAGACAAACTTGGCAAAAAACTTGTCTCATGTCTGCTAAGTATTAGGTGAAGAATCCTTCCTCTTTCAAAAAAAAAAATGGTGTAGAATCCTTCTTGTATTTATTTTCATGTACATAGACATGAGTCAAGAATCTAGCACTTTGAAGAATGGTCAATTGGATACACGAGACACCGGCCAAAAAGCTTTTTGATTAATTCGAATAAAGGAACCCTTATACTAAATGAGAATACGATTTAACAACAGTGATAAAAATAAATTAAAAAATAGCCCACTTTCTTTATTTTAGAAATTTTATATTTGTGTTCATCACTTAAAAATATCGTTTTTCAACACTTTTTAGGAGTTGACTCTTCGGTAAATTTATTAAAACTTTTGATCTTGTTTGATCCTTCCACACGGCTCTGAAAATTGAACTTCAAATTCCCGGCTAAACCAATTTGCCCAAAAACCCGTGTTTACATTTCACACTGATCCAGAAACAAAGAGTCATTGACTTTGTACAATGAAATGGACAGTTAGGCTGCATGGTTGGGCAAACCTTTGTGAGAAATAAAATCTGTTACTTCTGAAAAAAATCTTCATTTGACACCTTTTTTGTATTAAAAATGATCATGCAAATTAATTTCCCAACGTTAACATCAAATAGTGTGCATTTTGAAGACTTTCACATGCCTTCCTAACACTACTTAATGGGAGGAGGGGTTGGAACGGTTGTCGGACGGAAGGTTCATGGCCATGATTAGGTCAAAAAAATTTGTGCGGCTCAGATCACTCCTTGTAACTCGATTTTCACGTCGTGTGGGATCCATAAAAATATTGTTCTAGTGTTACTCGCTGTTGTTCGTGTACAAATGGTGTTACACCTTCCGGAACGGTTGCTCTGCCCCGGATCCCTACTTAATGTGATTGTAGAATCCATTGTGTACTTGCCGTGTAGTCATGATGCCTTGATGCTGTGTCCCTTCAAGAAAAGATATGGTAGTGATGGAGAGAAAGGGCATCTAAAAATTATTACTCTCAAAATTAAAATAACAACAGTGCTAAAATTATAGGTTAAATTCAAACTACTCTATCATAAATCTAGTGATTAAGGTTGAGACGTTTAAGAAATAGTGATCCCGAGTTCAAATCCTATCTTTTTCCCCTCCGTGTTTTTTGAATCCCACCCGTCCCTGCCAGAAAAAAAAATCAGTAAAAAAAAATCTGTACCTCATAAATTATTGTGGTATTTTACAAATCTACAAAGAATTGAAGGGTGTACATTTATTCATTTTCTAATTAAAGAGAGATAATAACAAGTAGATTTCATGTTCTTTACCGAGTTTATTTTTAGTTATCTACCTACCTACATCTTTCACTATACATTTTTCTTCATTTTGGAAGGTGTGGCATGTGGATTGCGGACTCGACAGTCAGAATCAATTCATGTAGTGCAGCAGAAATATACACGAACCTTATCTAGAACAATCAGAAGAAGATTCATGGGTGGGAATAGTGATAGATTAATGCTGAATACGCATTAGTTTATTAAGATTGCAAGAACATTGACATCGTGCCCATTTATGGAACTGACACATAACACATAAATCCAAGGTCAAAGAAGTGCGAAAACACGACTCTGGTATGGCCTGTATTTTACACGAAAACTTGGCATCTCATCCGGATTAACACATGTGGGGTGTCATTTTACACATGGTCTGAGGTTTTCTCTTGTTTTTTGGCTGAGGTTTTTGGCTTAGTTGTGGGGAAGTTTCTCCATGAATCATATGGTTTAAAAGATAGGGATCAGTGGATATACAAATGGGGTCAAGTAGACTACTGCAGAATAAATATCTTGGTATTTGGATTCTACATGATATCAAATTACTACTTGGATTTTGATTATACAAATAAAATAAATCAAACCCATGTTTGACAAATCAAAAATAAAAAGATTATTCAAGTTTCTTGTACTAAAAAGTTATGTTGAACAAAATTAGATCGTCCACTTTTGAATTCAACAAAGAATAATTATGTTCAACAATATTATTCCTTCTTGAGGTAGGGAGGGAGGGAATTTTGACTTTTGAATTTGGTTTCATGAATGGTCAGAGTGGAAAACTGACCATCCGCATGGTAATACATGCGATATATATATATATATATATATATATACAGAATCATGGAGAATTTACTAAAAAGTCTGAAACAAACTCAACTGGAAGTTTGCAGTGAAAGAGCAGTCACAACTAGCTTATGAATCACCAACCTGATAAGCTATTAATTTCAGGAGCATAATTCAATTTGGTTAGCTTTTGAATATATATGTATGTATATATACTGACTTGGAATGCACATTATTTACACCTTATTTATACACGCTGACTTACTTGCATCATCAACACATTTTTTAATTACCTTTTTATCTCACATACATCAAAAAGTGCTACAGTATTTTTATCACAAAATTATCTCAAATAATTTACTATCCAAACACACTCACTGTTATTTTGTCAATTATCAGATGATTCATTAAAATAATGTATTGGAGAATTCTTATGGATTCGTGATCACCAAAAAGTAAATGGAAATAAGACTCAAAAGAAGTGTTCAATTTGGCTTGGTAGTATTCCATAAATCGAAATAGTGGTATTCTTAGTCCAAACGGTTAATTCAGTTGTTCAGTCTATTAATAAGAAGCTTCTTCTAATTAGGTAGGAGGCTAGTAGCAAATGATGTTTGGTCATTGGATTCTCTACTTTTAATTGTAAAGAATGGCACAATTCAAGAGTCCCAACTATAATCCTCTTCAATATCATTCAAAAAATCCCAACTTTTCTTGTTTCTATTAATACAGCATGACCTCAATTGAAACCAACTCTCTACTTGTTGTATATAAGACATAAAAAGAAAGAAATTTTCTATTTACTGAAACAACCCTCAATACTATAATAGAATTTAAACACTTTCATATTATACAACTTGCTAGTCATCTTTGGTCAAGTCTTCTTATCCACATTATCAAACGCTCCCTAATTACTTGTATGAAAATGTATGCTAACAAGTTTTAATGCTGAGATCATACCTTGATCATGACTTAACCAAATCCTAGCCAAAAGAGCCAAAGAGTTTTTTTTTTTTTTTCCATTTTTTTTCAAGTATTGAGTTTTCCTCTGCCAATTGGCTATTAACGCTAATCAGTCAAGTGAAGGAATTGCTAGGACTCCGCCACCAAGTTTACAAATGGCTGGCCATCTACTCAGCCTCCTCTTGTCTTGCAAAGTGCAAACCCCAGACAGAGAAGGGTCATTTTCTATACCATTCAAGAACCCAATAGCCAACAAGCACAGATTCAAAAAGCCATCCCAACTCACCAAACTTTGGTCAACCTGCCTTCACAAAAATCCTGTTCTTGATCAAAATATGAAATATCCTTTACTTAATCAAACTTGGCCACGCAAACAAATGTCAATCTAGAAGTTCTAGACGCCCCCAAAGGTTACACTTGGCAAATCACAAATCCATAAACTCTTCCTAAAGCTAAAGAAAAATCCAATTTTTCAAATCCTCCCAACCAGGACACCTTTCCCCTGTTGAAGTCATTATTTGCTACCTTCTCAGCTCCTCCTATTCTACCAATTCATGAACTACTCGTGTGTCCTTTTCAGAATGTCCATTCCCCATAATATAAATACAGCAATCCCTCTAACATTTCACATCTCCCTCAAGAGAAACAAGAGTTAGTTTTGTTCTAGTTTTGGAGCAAGAAGCTTGTGGTTCTGTTATTTTTCTCCATCCATCTTCTTCCCTTCCTTCCTTTGTTCCTTTCTTTTCTTCTTGTCTATCTTATATAACCATGGTTAAGCAAGCAGAGATGGAGCAGCAGCCAAGAAAGACTACCATGTCCAACAACTTCAGCAGCAACAACAACAGCAACAGTAAAGAAGATAAAGATAGATATCTTGGGATGGCAGTTCACAGCCAAGTCAAGAAAATCAAGCAAGAAATGGAGAAATTCAAGCATCCTGCTCTTCAGCAGCCAGAGATGAGACCAGTTCTTAAAGAAATCACCCTCATGAGTCGGCAACAGCGCTCAAGATCACCCTTGGGATTGGCTGAAAATAGACCTATTTCTGTTGGACACTAAATAATCATATTAGGGACAGTGATTTCATCTTCCTTGTACCTGCTTTCTTCCTCTTCTTCTTCTTCTTCTGTTTTTCCCCCCTTTTGTCTTATGGGTTTTTCTAGCTTTTCTTTTCTTTTTTTTTCTTTTTGGGGTTAATCAGATGTACATATTTAGATGAGAAGCACTAATACCCTCTTTCCAGTCTTCTTTGTGGTGATGGGATGAGTGCAGCTTCATCAGTTTCTTATAATATAACCTGGAATTTTGCAGAGAGGGATAAGATATTAATATACCTCCTTCAATTTTGCATAAAGGGATGTTTTCCTATCTTCTTTTTTTCTTGATTCTGCCTTTTTTTTTTCCTTTAATTTCTGGTGTTCCAATTTTTTTTTTTTTGAAGCTTTAAGTTCTTGAATGTAAGGTTGTGATTTTGCTGCCTCCTGATTCTTCCTCCAACCCACAAAACAGAGGTCCTGGCTGTTTTCTTTGTTTTTATTTTTTTTTGTCCTTTATTGTTGTGGCTGTTTTGCAAATCGTGGAAGTTAAGGCCCCTTCATGGGTCGGTTTGGCCGGTGCAATTCAATACTAAGAAATGAAAATCGGTAGAAATGACTTGTAGACAATGACTATTCATTTCCTGGAAAACGGTTTTGTCCTTTTTCTCTGGATATTTTTTGATCTTGCATTTTTTATTCCCACTTGAAAAATGAAACACATTTATTGTTAGTTATCATATTCTCTCTGGTTGGCTGGTGCTTAAATTTTAAAAATTTGAAGTCATAAATCAGACTTTGATTTTCCTTTTCTATTAATTTTCGATATGTATAAAAATTACCGCAATTATTTTCTATTAAGATATGCATAAGTATCCGTTAACATCTTTGATGAATGAATTCTGTACTTATTTCAAGTTTCCCTCTCAATTTAAATATTTTAATCCAATCTCAAGGCTTTAAAACTGTAAAATACAAAGAATTAATCTTTCCTACAGTGAGAGTGTGTAAATTATCAGCGTTGGATGAATGACAATTATGTAGAATTTGAATTTAAAATTCAATTTTTATACACATGTCATAAATATAACGGTGATAGTGTATACACTGTTAGTGTATATTAGATTTATTCAAATAGAAAAGGGATAAAATCTTGGTTTGTTTTCACATATTTAGGGAGTTTCATCGTTTTCAAACACAAAAATGGATTGACAATAAGTCACGGCTCATAAAAAATAGTAGAAAATTTATGATATGTATTGCATTCATGAAAAGTGAAGTTAGTTAATATTTGCCTAGATATACTTTTACAAAGTGAGAGCAACTTCATCACCACGAATTTGGTAGCCTAATTGGTTAAGGCTCACCTAATGGAGATGTTTTTTAGTTAATGTTATATTGCCTAGATGCACTTTTGCTAGGTGAGAACAACTTTGTTACCACGAATTTGGTAGCCTAATTGGCTAAGGCTCACCTAATAGAGTTTGGTTTGGTTTTGGTTTGGTTTAGTTTAGTTTTTTTCTTTTTAAAAACAATTGCATGTTTTAATTCATTCGAGGCATAATTGCGTGTATTGGATGCGTTTGTGGGGGAGAGTCTTTCAACAGCAAATTGGTAGGAGATTGTGATGACGGGACGGACTTACTTTCTTGGGCAAGAGAAGTTAGTTACCGTGCTTCTCATTTCGATTGTAACGTGTAACCAAAAGATCATTGTTAAGATAGCTGCCTCTTTGCCTTTGTTAACAGCAAGAACAAGTTTCAATTGGACTCGGGGATGAAATTCATACGTGGGAGTCGGGGGGTGCACATCTTGACTCGATGATCCAAAAAGCCCTGGTGATGTGATCTGGATGGATTCGATCCAAATTAGCGGACACCCGATTTGGCGAATCGAGTCATATTCGAATCAAAGAATAATACGGATTGGATTTGGATATCATTTTTTGTAATATGCAGATATCCGATTTTTTATAGAATTTTTTATACAATAAATTCACTAATTTACAATAGTTCCATCTCTTGTTTCTTTTATTTTATTTTATTTTTATGTCCCCTTTCAAAATAGGCTTTTCTTTGTATATGGTGCTAAGTTTTTAAACACATTGTCATATAATTTGTGGATAAAATATTGTAGATGAAATATTGAATCTTATTTGTTTGAATAAGATTAATTTCGACTAAAACTATTTTTGTATGACTAAAAACTCATTTGTAAGTACAATATATCACTATATCTTTAAAAGTATAATACATTTTATCTTTGGAATTTAAATTTTTCTAAATTTTAAAAATCGAATACGAATCAAATATCCAGTTAACCCGATCTGCATAATGCAGACATTCGGAAGCGGATCTAACCCATAAACACCCCTACTTAGGACTTATGAACATTTTTATAGTAATTCTCTTTAAAAAAAGAGAAAGAGCTGATTAATTTATCAAAATAAATATGCCAAACAAGTTATTGTCTTAAATTTAGGTTATTCTATTCAAAATTATAGTAATACCGAATTCAACACTGTAGGTAATTAATCTGCATTGAAATACGTGAGACTCCATTAAGAAATCTTAGTCCTGCCCTTTTTAAGCATTTATTTATCAAATGCCATTTTTATTTTTCAACCATGCACTCTATTGAAAAATTTCATTTCTTTTTTTTTGATAGAAAAGATCATTTCATTCAAACAAATCTGCATTAATGGCAGAAAATCCGTCAAACAAACATGATACAGATATATATAGATTTGAAATTAATAGATATAACAGATCTAAGAAAATAATACAAATAAAGATTATATTGATGCTCTTATATATCTTCCGTCTAAATGAATCACTGTAACCCAATACATCAATTCATGTCTGCTAACAATCAGTTCTGATTAAAACTGATTCAAGTCTACAGAAAAATTTAGACCTGACAATAATAGAAAAATTGTAGAATTGAGAAACTAGATTTTAGATTCACAAAATCTCAAATTTTACAAAGATAAAAATCTAAAAAACTCTCATAAGGAAAAACCCAGAAAAGAATAAAACTCTCATTAGAACAATATAGAAAAGAAAAAACTCTTACTAGAAGATATATATATATATATTTTTTCGAAAACGATAGTACTCTTGCATTGATCAATAAAAATGTTTACACATCGAGCAAAGGCCCAATAGAAACTAAAAACTATAGAGAGTAAGATTAAAAACTATAGAGAGTAGATCCTCCCAATAGAAAAAGATTAAAAACTATAGAGAGTAGATCCTCCCAATAGAAAAAGATTAGATTTGATCTCTCGCCCATGAAAGAGATGGAGATTACTTTGATTGGAAGAGTTCTAGAGAGAAAGAAGAGGAGTTTCAGAAAGATGGAAGAGAAACGTAAAAATTTCATTTCTTTTGAACACTCTAAAATTTGCCTATCCAAAGACGAAAATCGATATTTGCTAATGCTTTGGTGCTCTCATGGTGAATGATAAGTTTTACCTAATTCGGCACTATAATAATTAAAAGTCTCATAATTGCTAGTTCTAAAACTCGAAATATTATCAAAAAAAAATAAAAACTCGAAAACTATTCTCTTACTATAAAAACGCACGTGACAAAATTCACCCTTAAACCCCTAGCCGGCTTTCCTCTGTTCCCGCCGCCTCGCACCACCGGCCCGATCCTCCTGTACCCTCCTCCACTTCCACTGTTAGAATCTAACGGAAATTTCTCAAATCTTTGTCTGAAATCAGTTGGGTATGCCCACTTCTTCACAACTCACTACTCTGCTCAAGAAGATTCGTCTTTCCTCAAGCCCTTCGAAACTTCCCATCAAGAATCCTGTTGGAGTTGAAGTTCGAGCTCGACCCTTCTCCTCTCTACCTTCGAGTACAACTCAAAAAAGATGGAGCTATTTCTCAGAAGATGATTCTGAGACTGAAACGAGTCCAGTGTACAACCATGCCCTCAAGTTCCAGCGCCCGTCCACCATAATATACGGCGGGAATTCTGTCAACAGTCGTCCCCTGAACCTGGAATGGCCATGCTCCAGCCAATATCAAAAGCAACCTGCTAATTCTGTTAGCTTGATTGGAACAATTGAGCGTCCGTTAAAAAGAATTCAAAATTTTGATCGATATGGGGTTCATACGATGCTCAACGTCCAGGCCTGCCCTAAATCTAAAAACACTTTTAGGTAACTTTTTCTTAACATTGTATAGATTCATCAAGTGGGCTTTTAGGATAGTGCTTTTTTTGAGTTCTTTTTTTTTTCCCTTTTAATTTTTGAGTTTCTGTATTGAACAGGATTCTGTTGAAAATGTGGGATGAGATGGCAGAGATGTCGATGCATCATCTAAAACCGAACGATTTTGTATACATTTGGGGCAATTTAGGATCATACATGAAGGCTGACAAAAATGGTAATCCCAGGATGTTTTATGAGGTAGAAACGTTACGTTTACAAAATTATATTCGTAATCTCTGCAATTATGATAGGTTGTTTGACCACAGTATGCTTGGTCTTAAATGAATCATAAGGCTTTGAATCCTTCAGTTTAGTGTTTTGCTTGATAGAGATAAATAATATTACTGCTGAACAGAACTGGTGCCTTTTGGTATACTACCGAGTGTGCCTGTAGCGGTGTAGGGTTCTGTTGTTTGAGGCCAAAACCTTGTTTAATCAGCTCACACAACTAATTATTGCATGTTGCCAGCACCTTTGTGTTTTTAGTGCATTTACCAGCCAGTGTAATCTAGTGGCAGATAACTTATGCCTTACAGCCAGTTTGGGAGTTTAGGTTAGAAAAGAAAAGATGGGAAATGTTAAGTTATGAAAGAAAAGAAAAGAATATAAAGGAAGAGAAGAGATTTTAATGTTGTTTGGGAGTTTTAGAAGGAAGTAGAATGATTTTGGATATATATGTAAATAAAATTTCATTCAATAGTTTTGTGAGGATAAAATGGGCAATTAGAAAAAGTTTTGTAAGCTTCCATCAGTTTTCCTTCGCTTTCTGCGCACTGTAGCAGCACTTAACATCCTTCAAAATCCTTTCGTTTCTTTTCCTTTCCATCTCTTCTGAAAGTCCCAAACGTAGGAAAATTTATCTTTCTCTTCCTTTCTTTTTGATTCCGTTGAAATCTGAACTCCCAAACTAGCTGTTATTGTTCTTCTGTGGGATGTAGGCTGAATGGGTAAAGTTGGTGGATGTTTGTTAATTCTTCAACCATTTCACTTGACCTTTTGCTTTGGATGACAGAGAAGTGGGGATTCTTTCCTTAATTTCAGCTTTTGCTTCCCCTATCTATGTTTTCTTGAGATGATTTTGTTTAAGTACATGTATCAATGTAGCTTGATATCTGCTCGACTTTTTCAGCCAGAAACTGCTTATGAGTATCAAGGTTTTTGTCATTGGCCCTGGTTCCTAGCTTGATATGATATCTGCTTGCTTTTTTCAGCTAGAATCTGCTTATGACTTTCAAGGTGGTTGTCATTGGTTCTGGTTCTTAGCTTGATATCTGCTTGCCTTTTTCAGCTAGAATCTGCTTATGAGTTCAAGTTTTTTGTTATTTGTTGTGGTTCCTGCTATTCATCCATCACAAAGCATGGAGCATCAGCCCAATGTTTTAAACTTGTCCAGATTCAAATCAATTGGGGAACTGCTGCTCTTTTGATTCTTTCCCCCCTCTCTCTGAGATTGTTACCAGTATTAACTGACGAGCCTTGCCCAAGTTGAACATTCATTTGAACACATTTAACATGGCTCATTTATTATCAATCAACTATTGTACTATTGTTAAATACAAGAAAGGAACTGAGCTGCTTGTGTACTCATCTGCACTGAATATGTACCTAAGTGTGCCCATCTGGAATTTCTATTTCCTTATATTGATTTCTTTTGTATAGCATGTGTATTAATTTTTTTCTGGTCAATTGTTTCTAATGTAGGTTATTGCTAAGGAATTAAATTATGTAGCACAGCAGAGAGAAAAAACAGTGCATCAACAGGCTGAGAAAGTAGATGTACAAGGTACAGTCTATAATTCCCACATTTCATGATGCATGTTAATTTTTGTGCTTATTGGTAAAAAAATTATGATGGTTTTTGTTTTGTTAATGTCTAACTTTTGGAGATTGAGCAAATAAAGAGTTCAGCATTTGATATTGACATTGGTCTGGCCTTTCCAGAGTGTTGACCAGGTTATCTGACCTTTAATAATTGTATTGCAGTCGGATGTTGTTTATAATCTTCTGTCGTTTATGTGTGTGTGTATATATATATATATATATATATATATATCTAAGAGACAAGATCATCTACAGATAATTCTTCAAGAGAATTGTTGTGCAGTATCCCTGTGTGCTATGTATGTGTTTTTTTTGACAGCATTTATTTATCATCAATTTCAGGTGAAGATTATGAAGAGAGACGAAGAAACCGGCTTCATTTATGGCAAGTATTCTTTGCAAATCCATATGAGTGGAAGGATTTCCGGAATAGCAAGGCAAAACCTAATCATCCAGATTTCAAGAACATGTCTACTGATGAAGCTCTCTGGCTTAGGGCCAGTGATCCACCGTGGATCAAAAAGCAACTCGAATTTGTTGATTCTGCATCGGCAGGACTAAATTTAGGAGGACATATGAGTTCCACATCTTTCAGGTCCCTTCTTGCCAATGATACCGGAGATGGAACAGGAGAACCTACTGGAGGAGAAGAAATCAAGTATGTCGCTTAAGTGGGCAAAGAAGTTAGTCTATGACAATTATGCATGCTATATTTCCGACATGACTAGTTGGTCTCTTCCAAACAGAGGAAAGGGTTCATGGACTTTGGGAGAGTAAACAGTCATGCGTCTGGACCTAATAAGGTCTTGCAGCTTTGATTTTAAGAAGGTTTATCAGAGATTTCTTAGGGGTCTGCTCCCTGTGAATTAAGCTGTACAGAAATTAATATTTGATAAATTACATTGTTTTGTAAGGTTGTGCCAGAGTCTTCTTCGTCATAGGGTCCATATGGCTTGATCTCAACTACAATCAGAATGCTACACATAACTCAAATTTTCATTCTGACAAAATCTTGATTGAGAGATTTATAGTTCTTCATATTGTTATTCGCGGTTTGTTAAGCTTTCAACGGAGAATGGTGAAGAAGGGCTTTTCTATTATGGGTTTCCTCTTATATCTTGCTATGCTTGAAAGTAAGTGGTGAAGCTGGTAATTATGTTTTCAAAATTACTTGTTTTCGGGGCCTTAAAGAACTACTATTGTTTTCTGGGAGCATATTTCTTAATGTAAATTCGGTGTACTCTTAATCCTTAATTTGTAAGGTCAAAATGCCTACTATCCAATGAGCAATTCCACTCTCCTTGCAACTGCATTTTTGTACTATGCCGGGTATTCCAAGTACTTGTTCAGCTCAAAAAAGACATCTCATCTGGAGTTTTTGCATCAGTTAAATCAGTTTTTGTGAGCCACAGGGAAATACGACAAAAGCACTTTTTTTTTGTTTTTGTTCCTTTGAATAATTTTATTGACTTCGTTAGGAGTTCAGAAAACAAGCAGGTAATTGAGCATGAACTTTATTCTTTCCAAACTACTATGAGCAGAAAATTTTGTCAACCGTAACCCTCTGATCTTTAACCAATGTTTCAGGTTTTGGTTCAATTTGTATTTACTTCTCGTGTATTCTATTGTTACTCAAGATTTTTCTATTTTACGGCCTATTGCTATCTTGACAGAGACGACCAGTCCTCTTGGTACAAATCATACATCACAAGAGTCCAATCGTGCACTGATGCTAACTGCCTTGACAAGTTTTAAATCCTCATCAAGTAGTTTCATCTGATTCATATTCTGAAAGGAAACTACAGTCTGATTCTTCTTCTGATTGAAATCTGACTAAATTCTTTTGACAATCCAAAGAGCTCATCAATTCATCATCCATCTTATCTTTCTTGTATGATCCCCTGCTCCGCTCCAAAAATCCTTCCTTCAACATGCTAAGATATCTACCCCTTGTATCAACAAGAGGATGTTTCTCAATTAGCTTATCGCGATCGCAAGACTCCCTAAGAACAACAGTCTGTGTATCACCCTTTCTTGAAATGTAGAATATCCCTGGATGCCGCTCAAACACCTTGGTAAACTTCTGAGGCAATCCCAGCGGCTTTCGCAAATTACTAACATTCCTTCTCTCAGTTTTCTTCTGCAGGGTTAGGTGCAGAAGCTCATGGAACACTCCGACAATCCTCTTCTCAGATACATCTGTACGAGGATCCAAATGGGAGGCATCAACATACGGAGAAGTATATGGCAGCTTCTGCCACTCTTCCAACCATTTCATACATTTCCTGTTTAAACCAAAACCCCTCGTGAATCCAATTGGAAACGCCAACACCCTATTGTTTGCCACAGAAGAACCTGAATTCCTTTCCAAGTGGGACGACGCTAAGCTCTGATCCCACTTTTCGAGCTTCAGGGCCTCACGCCCATCATCTAGCTGAACCATTTTGAAAACTTCTGAATGCTTCCTAATCCATGATTTCTCATAATCAAACGGCAAGCCCAGATCCCATTTCAGCTGATCAATCGTCTGCAGCGGAAGCGTTCTTTTTCTACACAACATCATGAATTTCTTAAACCGATCAAGAATATCCACCTCACATTTCTGAAACGTGACCACCTCATCTTGGTAAACATCTAAGGCTTCAGCTGATAACTTGAACCAAGGCACTCGAGTCCCTCCACTATCAGGAACATGCAACTCCTCAAACACGTTCGGGTATCTTCTCATAAAAGTTGACACTTTTAGGCCATCTGGGAGGCCAAGTTGTCCCCGATTACGCGACAGGCGGTAAATGGGAATACAACCATCTGGGTCCGAGGCAATGAGGGAGATGAGCACACACGCAGCTTTGAGCTCTCTCCCTCCAGCTACTGCCTTGTCCAAGACACGGTCTTTTACCCATTTCAGCTTCACATTTACCAGTGTACGCCTTTGACAATAGATAAACGCGGTTCTCTTGAACATTTTCGCAAACACCTCGAAGGCGTGATTCTTGTTACCCTAAAAAATGCTGGACTTTAGCACATATGGAGCTGATAACATACACTTTTATGACTCTCGGGATTTTAGACTTTTCAAGGTTTAGAAGCACAGCCGTAAGCGTGAGTTTAACTGCTCAGAGAAGTGGGCGCCTTCAAAATTTGGGCATTATAGTTTTTGCAATGGAATACGTACAATTGCACCAATGAAATGCACCCTATGCTCCAAGCAAAATCATGTCCCCATAGGATGTCTTATACTTGGTCCATTTCACCCCACAGAATATTCCTAATGGGTCTTATGATTTTATTTTTCATAACAAGTATGGTCTCGTGAGTACACTAGAATTACACGTAATAAGTTATTATTAATAAGGGATTTCACACTATAATGCAGTTTAAAATTGTGCACGCTTTCACAAATACGATATCTCAGAACTTAATATTTGGAATGGTAATATTCTAGAGTTTGTTATCAGAGAATTGATGGTAGTAAAACATTTTGCATATGGTATTTTTGAAACTGTTTTTGTTTGTATATTACTGTAACAGTGTAGATGAAAAAGTTATTTTTCAAAAAAGTCTGAATCCAAACAGAGCCGTAAGTGTTTAAAAAAGTCTTCCCTAATTAGTATTTCAATTCTGAATATCTTTTATTTCTAGGATTTATACGTAAATTGGTTCGTAAAGAAGATTTGATTTTGGGCTGTAGCTGTATGATAGGCCGTACTGACAAGGGATATGGAGCAATTATTTTGGCGTTCTAAGGCGTGATACTATATGCATTATCAACTGACCACGCCTTGAAGAGCTTGGCGGTTTCGTGCCCAAATTTAAACACTTGTTGTTTGTTAACGTCTCAAAACAGAAATATGGGTTGGCGCCTGGCGGCAGCCACCACATGCGATGCCCTTCCTCTCCGCCAATGCCCTCGGCGATTTACTCACCTCCGCCGTGTCAACTCACTCCTCAATCCGACTCGGCCGAGCCATCCACGCCAAAATCTTTAGAACCTTATACCAAAACCAGCTTCCTTCATTTCTTGTTAACCACCTCATCAACATGTACTCCAAACTCGACCGGCTCGACTCAGCCCAACACGTCCTCTCGCTCACTCCCCCGGCCTTTCGCTCCGTCGTCACCTGGACATCCCTAATCTCCGGCTCCGTCCAAAATGGTCATTTCACATCTGCCCTGTCACAGTTCTCTTCAATGCGCTGCGTTGACAATATCCTCCCTAATGACTTCACTTTCCCCTGCCTCTTCAAAGCCTCTACTGCCCTCAACTCCCCTTTCCTCGGACAACAGTTTCATGCTTTAGCAGTGAAACTAAAATTGACCTCCGACGTTTATGTCGGATGCAGCGCTTTTGACATGTATTATAAAGCTGGCTTAAACGATGATGCATGTAAAATGTTTGATAAAATGCCTCACAGAAATATCGCAATGTGGAATGCTTATATTTGCAATGCAGTGGTTAATGGCAAGCCTAAAGATGCTGTCATTAAATTTATTGAGCTATTATATGTAGGAGTGGAGGGTCTGAGAGAGGATGGTCCAAATTCGATTACTTTTTGTGCTGTGTTAAATGCTTGCGCAGACTCTTTGAATTTAAAGCTAGGACAACAATTACATGGTTATGTTATTCGATATGGTTGTGAAGGGGATGTGGCGGTATTAAATGGGTTGATAGATTTTTATGGGAAATGTAAGGAAGTGAAGTTTTCCGAGATGGTTTTTGATGGGATGATGGATAGGAATGTTGTGTCTTGGTGTAGCATGGTGGCTGTGTATGAGCAGAATTATATGGGGGAGAAGGCTTGTGAAACATTTGTGGAAGCGAGGAGAGGGAATTTTGAACCAACAGATTTCTTGTTATCAAGTGTGCTTAGTGCTTGTGCGGGGCTGGCAGACCTTGAATTTGGCAGGGCTGTACATGGGATTGCAGTGAAGGCATGTATTGAAAGGGACGTTTTTGTTGGGAGTGCTTTAGTAGACATGTATGGGAAGTGTGGAAGTATAGATGATTGCGAGCAAGCATTTTATGAGATGCCAGACAGGAATTTGATCACCTGGAATGCGTTGATTGGTGGGTATGCTCATCAAGGACGTGCTGATATGGCATTGGAATTGTTTGAGGAGATGACAAGTGGAAGTTCTGTGGTGCTGCCTAATTATGTGACGTTCGTGTGTGTGTTGACAGCATGTAGTAGGGGTGGAATGGTGAACAAAGGGATGGATATCTTTGAATCAATGAGATGGAAATATGGCATCGAACCAGGGGCTGAGCACTATGCTTGCGTTGTGGACATGTTGGGACGTGCTGGGTTTGTTGAGCGTGCGTATGAGTATATAAAGAGCATGCCTATTCATCCGACAATTTCAGTCTGGGGTGCTCTTTTAGGGGCTTGCAAAGTGTACAAAAAGCCAGAACTGGGGAAAATTGCGGCTGAAAATTTATTTGAACTTGATCCTATGGACTCTGGCAATCACGTAATCCTTTCGAATATGTTTGCAGCTGCTGGCAGGTAGTTGATGTACCTTGTTCAACCTAAGATTAATATGTGTATAGGAAAGCCCCATAGTTGTTCATACAGGATGTTGCCTGAAAATGGCAGAGTATAAATGGTTTCTTTTTGGGTCTAAACTTGGTTATAGGCAGAGTTAATTGAAGAATCACTTTTTGGAAAGTAAAAAATAAAGTCTTTTATGGACATCTGTGTTTGTCTCCATGACATGGTCGTTCTATTACATCTGTGCTTTAAATTTATTATTGATGCCCTTTCATAGGAGATTGGCATTATTATTCCTGTTCTGGAGTTGTCAGAAAATAACTGAAACTTTTTGAGATATCAAAGTTATATTTATACTTATTTGTTGCTAGTGTGGTGGTTTTTCATCTATCTGTTAGTCTCATTTAAACCTAATTGTTGTTGACAATAAATGCAGGTGGGAAGAGGCCAACCATGTAAGGGAAGAGATGAAGGATGTGGGGATCAAGAAGGGTGTTGGATATAGCTGGATGTCCATTAAGAATTCTCTCCATGTATTCCAAGCAAAGGATACATCTCATGAGAGAAATTTTGAGATTCAGGCAATGTTAGATAAATTAAAAAAAGATATGAAAGCTGCTGGTTATGTTCCTGATACGGAGGTTTCGCTTTATGATTTAGAAGAGGAAGAGAAAGAATCGGAAGTATGGTCTCACAGTGAAAAAATTGCACTTGCATTTGCCCTTATTGCTCTCCCGCCTGGTGTCCCAATAAGGATAACGAAGAACCTAAGGGTCTGTGTTGATTGCCACAGTGCGATGAAATTCTTCTCTGGGATACTTGGCAGGGAAATCATTGTGAGGGACAACAGCCGGTTTCATCGTTTCAAGGACAATCAATGCTCCTGCAGTGATTATTGGTGACCTTTTGGACTATTTTTCAGTAATTTCTATTTGAAGGACGTTCCCACCAAAAACATGCTCGCTGGCTACGAAGTATTGAGGTTGGTGATCAAAGAGATTTTGTTTCTTTGAGCTATAAAGGATTTGATTTGCAGAATTTCGGAGTTGAACCTGATTAATGGGGTTTATACCATCAGATGGATTTCTTGGCAACAGCTTTGAGCCTACAGGAATATTTATTGTATGAGAGATGGAAATTGCTACAAAGAATTCCAGCCTCTACTATTTACATCTAGGAGCATGTTGAAGGTGCTATTGGCATTGAGGGAGATACTCATGTTCTTGCATTTCATATGATTATGGAAGAAGTTTTTAGAGGCAAGCTGCTTGACTTCAACCAGCTCAGATTTTATACTCATGCTTCAAGCAACCAGTTGATGTTGCAAGGTACAGATATATTTCATATACTTGGGCCAGAAAACTTCAAGGGAGGCTGTGAATCAGGCAAAAGTTGATGTTGCCGAGGGTAAGATGAAGGGTGAGATGGGAAAAAATAAGCAAAGACAGGGACTGAACCTTAAAAATGCTGCCAAAGTTGATGCTGAAAGAGAGATAATGTGCAGGGGATCTAGCAGTGAGCTAAGGGCAATATAAGCAAAGGAGTGTACGTCGGAGAGAGGTAAAGAAGAGATATTTTTCCCTCCCTCTATTGTTGCTTCTTTCAGATACACTTGAATGGTGGAATTGTATTTTACCTCCCGTGCAAACGACCCCCATGGATTTATTATTAAGAAGACCATGTAAAACAACAAGAGAAGGTTTGACGTTTCTGCTAGATTCGGAGAAGAGACTGCAGTTGATCCTCCACTGAAGAGAACCTGGTCTCATATGAGGCCTTTCATTTGCATCAGATTCTTGAAGTTATTGTTATCAAATGAATTGGGGGTGACCAAATGAAATGGTGCTAGATTACAATCAGCATTTCCAACTGCTCTTGGGCACTGGAGCCTCTGGGTGCTTGCAAAGCCGGCATCAAATAATGGAATTAATATTGATGGAGAATGTTATGCAAAATCTAAGATGTTTCTTGTTTCATTTGCATTTACTCATAAACCATTAAATTTCAATATGAGAAAGTACTTATTTAAATCTTCTTTTATTTGTCCATTATGCTTCATAGCTATCTCAAAATATCTATCATGAAAGAAACAAAGGAATTGGGAAGCCAGCTATTAATTTCAAGGGGTTCTTGTACTTAGTACTGGTAATATTACATTTAATTTCGCTTACTTTTGGTTAGTGGTCTTCAGTTTTGATTTCTCTCTTTACTTTCTACGTATTCATTTTGAATTGAAGCAAAAGAGAACCAATTGCTTTCCCTCACTCCATTGTTGCCTCTTCAAAGAGAAATTTCAGAAACACTCGAATAGTGAAATTCTCAATTTTTTTTGTACACCTGGTGCTTAACACCAACATTGATTTTTAATTCGGAAAGTGGAAAACCATGTTAAACAACATGATTGACGTTTCTAAGAGTTCCAGAAATATGGGGAACAGAAGTACATATGTAAAGGAAACATGTGTTTAAATAGGAGATTATTTGAAATAATTAATGTAGCACTTTATATGATATGATGTATGTAAGATAAAAAAAATGGTTGGAAATACAAGGTGTTGATTGAAAATTATAATTGTATTGCAAGCAAAATAATATACATTTGGGAAAAAAGTTTATTTGTGCGAGATATTACAATCTTGAGGTTTACAAATTATTATAACCAGTCATAACTACAAGGCAATGGAAGGACGGTAGATATACACTTGCAAAATCAATGAATAAATGAATCAAAGAATGAACTCAGGACTAACAAATAAAACTTTCTTGTACGGGAAGTGTTCGATGTTGACGATGCAATAAATCTGCACTTGCAATACTTTAGCTCACAGCACTGCAAACTCTCCTTATGATTCCACTCGCACCTGTGAGTGGTTCAAGGTCTCCCATCTTAACCATGGCAGAAGCAAA
Source organism: Coffea arabica (assembly GCF_036785885.1). NCBI lineage: Eukaryota > Viridiplantae > Streptophyta > Magnoliopsida > Gentianales > Rubiaceae > Coffea > Coffea arabica. The sequence goes on along the minus strand of NC_092331.1, from coordinate 53,764,423 downwards.
ATCCGACAGGAAGGTTCTAGGATTTCGGCTATATTCGGAGACAATACTGTCAGTTGATCCTCCACTGAAGAGAGCCTGGTCTGATATGAGGAGGCCTTTCTTTCGCATTAGATTCTTGAAGTAATTGTTGTCAAACGAATTCGGAGTGACCAAATCAAGTGGTGCTAGGTTACTATCACCATTTCCAACGGCTGGTGGGCAGTGGCGCCTGCGGGTGCTTGCAAAGCCCGCATCAATGTCTGTCCCGTTACTATAAACTCTGTTGCGAAAAACAAAGCATTGAGCTTGTCCTAATGTATGTGATCCTGTAAATTGGAATTCAAAGTGCAAATTATCGATCACATTCATGAACTATACGTAAAAAATGGTAAGCGAATATTATAAACAAGAAAGGATATTAATTGTAAGTAAAAGAAGAAGAATAAACAAAATGTTTGATTTATGATCCTCACCCGACAATGCAACCATATCCCTTGCACTAAGTCCTTTGTTTTGGAAATTGATAATCAGATCTCTTAGATTAGCAAAAGGGCTTGGCAGATTGCTTTCTGCAGCAGAACGGCTTGCAGTGGTTGAATCTCTTCTTCCAAGCTTTACTTGCCATGTTGGACCGCCAACCTGATTACATTCATAAAAATGATATTAATCAGCTGCTAATTGTGAATTAGATCATGGAACCATAAGCTTGGTGTCCATGTTTTGCTTTCAATATTTACTTCTAAGATGTGTAAAGAAAGAATGCATAATCCATGTCTTAGTACTTACAGCAACTGATGCATCTCTTGCTGCAACTGAAAGTATGTCTGCACAAGAAACAACTCCAGGGCATATCTTCTCAACTTCGCGTTTTGCAGCTTCTATGACTTCAAATCCTCTTGTTGAATTATTGTTTGGCCGTGCAGTCTTTTCGCTTTGAATAGTAGGTGTCTCATCAAGTAATATGGATCCATCACAACCCTGAAAGTGTAGAAAAATCGGTGTATTTGTACCAACAAAACGGAACTATGAAAATGTCGGGTGAGTGACCAAAACACAAGGTACCAGATATATTTAAATCCTAGGATACTTTGTAGAGATTATTCTAACTTTAGTTATACATGTTTATGTTCATTTGCAATTGCTAACCTGGACGAAACAATCGTGAAAATGGAGGCGAATGAGAGAGGCAGCCATGCGACGCTCACGAGACACTGCTCTTCGGATAGAAGTACGAATTGCATCAAGTGCTTGTGGACATGTAGCATCATAGAATGTTGGAGAAAGCTGTGCCTCAGTTCGAATACTGTTAGCAAGAAATAGTACTAGAATTGAAATAACAGCAATTGTTGGAAAAGAATCCATTAAAATTTGTAGAGATTTTTGGGATTTGTATAGATATGATGCCAATAAATGAAGGGATCGCTCTCAATGAAGATGATCAGAATGATTTGTGTTGTGTCTTAGGAAGGCAAAGGAGCAAAGTATTTATAGGGCTCCAAAGTTGGAACGTAGAAGAATGAGAAATCATGAAGTTGGTTTACGTCGCTGTTGGCTGCTCCGCGTTAGCACTACTACTACTTTTCATGCATCCAACTAATACGATGTTGTTAAAGAGCTTGCATGGTGACTTGTTCTTGGAACAGTGGTTGGATACTTCCTGACTTGTATATTTGGTCAAAATTGACTTTTGTTTTTGATTTTTCTATCTTGGGATGGGTGAATGATTTTGGCAATTACATTTTAGATTCAACCACTTCCTACTCTTTTTTATTTTTCTTTCCAAATATGATTTCGAGGGTAAAATCCTAGTTCTTTGTGCTTCGAAGATCCTCACCCTTGTCAGTATTCTTTTGTGGTTCTCATAAAAAATGCAGTGAAGAGTTAGCCAGAAAAGTATATTCATAGTCTATGCTGTGCACCAATGGAGTTCAATAAGTTCCTGTTCATTCAAGGAACAAAAAATAGAATAGCATGTCAAAAAATCTTATTTTCACAATAGATTTTTCTAATAGATACTCTGCAGATGAAGAAGAAAGTGAGAACTTGTTAGTTCACCTAAATTACATTCAATTTACAATGTAAATGCACGTTCTCACATTTAATGCAATTTTGCGTTCGAATACATTTCCAAAAAATTAACACCAAAAACCTCCCTTAACAGGTGCTAGAAGGCAAAATTAGCCAAAGCCTTTCATGAATAAGATAACTTTCTTCTTGATAATTCAGTGAATATCTAGCTCTATATTTTTGACCAATGGAAGGAAATTAGAGTAGTTATAAGCTGAAGAGATCATTTATGCTACCGTGACATTAAGCATTATTAGCTGGTTGTATTACCAATTATTTAGGGTACTGTTTTTTGTGTGCTTTTCTTTTTCTCAGGTTACTGCTTTTTGTTTATTTCTAACTTCATCCAAATTGTTGACAACATTATTTTGAAAAATCACACTTGAACTGCTGTTTATCCAAAATTTGACTTTTCAAACCGTAATCATAAAAATATATAGTTCAAGTTATTTAAAGAACTACAGTTGCTTTCATCTGGTCAGGCAACAAAAGATTTTTCTTAGAAGTTTAAGTGGACATGGTCAAAGTTGCAGAGTTGTACTCATTATAAAATTATATATGATCAAATACATATGATTGAGGTCGAAAACAAGTTTTCCAAAAGAATATACAACGGTCTATGTAACATGGTTCACTATATATATATAGTATTTTGGACGTGTGGCTAATTTTTTTTTTTTTCCCGAAACGATATATGGTTGTATTCCTTTTCAAAAGATGTACAAGTACGAGCAAAGGCTCGATGAAACTATACAAGCGGTCATTTAACCACTAAGGAAACAAAAGTTCCTCATAAAAAATAATGCCTAAAGCATAAGAACTAAGCTTGGAGCTTAGATGATAGTTATCATTTTGAACTAGACAAAAGGAGCACATATGAAACAAAAGTCTAAGTTGAACAATATCCTCCACCACAGTTGCTAATCTGATATCCCGTGCTTGTTTGGATTGAATAAGGTTGAGGAGCTGCTGATTCTGAACTTGGAATTGGAATTGGAATTGGACGTGTGGCTAATTGGGAAGAGTATTTAGTTAAATTACTTACCATGGTACAATAGAATAATTAGCTTTAGCTATGGTTCCCACCGATTATTTTTTTAATAATAGATAAATTCTTAAACTGTTAAAAATAGGCTAAGAAGTTCTTATAATAGAATGTCTTGTTGACATATCTAAAATTTAGCTAGTCAAATAAGCAATGCCAAACATATTATAGGAAAATAATAGTACTTTTGAACCAAAAAGAATTTTCCACAATACATGAAAGTGTATTGGTTTAAGTATTGTTATCTACAAATTATTCGCTTGCTGGGAGTGAAGACTTATATGGTGTGTTGTACAGTCTAAATGACACGGTTCGCCCAAAAAAACATTTGGTTGATTGCTGGCAGTTTCCCTTTTTTGACATGGTGAAATGTACTTGTTTCGTAGCTTTGCTGTTGTCCTGAATCAATTGAATCGTTCTTGTACATTTTTTGGGTCAAAGTACCAAACCAGCTCTAAAGATGAACGGCTCAAATTGGATGTACTATTGCACTTTCTTTTTCTTTCTTTTTTCCTTTTTTGTGGTCCATATGGAGCCATATTATGAGCTTCTTTTTACATTTTTTTAATATTTCGAACTCACACAATCTAAATCAGGCTACATCTTGCAGAGCTTAATTTGGACCATAAATTGTTTCTAATAATTATATTTTCCAATAATTTGAACTTATTATCTAAATAAAACCATGTTCCTTGTGGCTCCTTCTGAACCGGCAATTGCGTGGCATAATTCGAGAGATGCTACCCAATCTGGAATTTTAAATTTGCTATTCTTGGATCTGCAATGCCAAGAAACTCAATCCATATTTGGGTTTCATTATTTTTCTATTCACTTGAAATAGCGAACAGAATTTTATAACTATTAGATTCATTTTCATTTAGTGTTTCTTAACTTTTGTTCTTTTTTTTTTGAGAGAATTGGAGTTTCGAGTCCCCAACTTATAACCAATGATCAAAATTTGCCCCCAATCTATTTTGAAAAACAAACGTGGTCTCCAATCAGTACAATTTTGCTCGAAAGTGGACAATTGATGGGTTTTCTTCAATTTTTGCCGGAAACAAGTCACGTGAAAGCATGTGCTGGCACTTAAGATCCTTTTTCAAAATTTTAAATGTGGAAACTCATAAAAATTATTTCCAGCTTTCTAGACCCCTTTTTTTGTTAACAAAGGCAAACTCACAATTACTAAAGGTGTAACAAAAGAAAAAGGCAAAAAAGTAAAAAACACCCCTTTCTTCTCTCACTTTGGTCTCCAGCAACAAGAACGGAAAACCCTAATGCCCTAAGTTCTATGCATAAAACCACCAAATCGGAAGAAAAATCTTGAAGAACTTGGTGATAATGGAGTTGTTCATGGATCTTAGAGGAAGAAATAACACTAAGACCAAAAGAATTGAATGGAGCACCGCCATGTCATTATGGTATGTGATTTTGACCTCATGTAGCATTATGCATGCTTAATTCATGCTTATATTGTAAGAATGTGAAGATGAAGGGTGATATTTGCGAAAATTTCAGAAACCACTCTTGAGGTTTTTAACAATTTCATTTAGCGTCCTTAAGGTTTTAAAAATTATACATACCTCCCTAATGATTTAAAATGACAATACTACGCTTAAATATTTTAATGAAAATCCCTTGTTTGGTATGCTTATACTTAAAATGACTTTTAAAATTATCTTTTAATATTTTTCCTTCTTATTCCTTTTTTTTTTAAAAAAATTTTGCCAATAAAATTGTAGAACTAGCACTATTACTTTTAGTTTCTATGGTAATCAAATGTCGAAATAGTGATTTTTTTATGAGTTAACTTATATGTGATAGGTGTCGAGCCTGTACAATAATATATAACTACTTCAGAAAAAATACAAAATTTTTATATAGCAGTGAGTAGGGTCGAATCCACAGGGATTGAGGATAATTCGTTTCTTCTAGAGTTCAGAATATGAGGGGTTTTTATAAAAATATAAAAATAACCAATTAACTAAATAAAAGCAACTCAAGAAAATAAACAGGAATTAATCAACAATAGATACGACTCTAGCCAAAGGTGCAATTTTTCAGATACGGTCCATTCAACTGATCATCGATGCAAAGATATAATTCAATTATTTATCAATAGATTGGTTACAGTCGTCATATACGCGATAAATAACCAATCTTTCCTTACTTTTTCGATAGTCAAGGTACGACCATTAACTATTTCCCTAACCAAGAAATAACCCTAGGTACGATCATAGGATTTAATTCATCTATTGCATTAAGAATTAGAAAAGGCCAATCCTAACCAACAAACACCCTACGAGGGTTTGTTTAAATTAGATCATACGTTTCCCAAACATGGGACCAATCACGCTAATCGCCACTAATATTAACCAATCAAACAATTACGGATTTAATTGGTTAATTTGGCGGTAGATTATTAGGTTAATTCGAATATTGAACCCTTGACATTCAAACAACAAAACAGCCATAAGAAGTTAAACCAAAAAACGTACGAATACCAATGAATAAAAGAAATAAACAAAAAATAATTCGATCTCACAGATGTTTGGAATCGAGTGTTCAAGTTGACTTTCGACTAGAAAATAGAGATTTAACTACGCATCCTAGAAGAGATTCCCCAAGACTCCATTGAATCTCATTGGCACTTTTAATCATTTTTTGCTCATTTTCGTACAATTAGTACCATTAACCAAATATAAGTAGAATCCATCAATTAAAATAATATTTGGCTACAATCAAGGGGAAAATAATCATAAATTGAATGACAATTTTACACCCTATCAATATGTAATCAAATGCTTTTGCTGATCTTTATTTTCTATTTTTTTGGTATTAAAATTAACAATAAATAAAAAAGAAATGGCCCTAAGCTACTACTAAATTATGATAATTCCACAACTCAAAAAATTCATAAATTCTAAATGAATTATTTCAACATTTTCTTTTCTATCTTATAAATCTAATTCATAATAAAATACCATCAAAAGTATTTTATCATAGTGATAAAATTATTAATATAGTTGTTTATCAAATAGTATGTATGGACATGAAAAATTTGACACTTTTTCCTTATAATTCTATTATATAATCTTATAATTGTATAGAAAAATAAATTAGAACTCATTACACAAGGGCATTTTTGGGTATTTATTTAAAAATTTGACCAAGTCAATATTATTTTAAGGTTTTGTTACTAAAACTATCAAATTAAGGGAGGTAGGTGTAATTTTTCAAACTTGAAGGGAGCTCAGTGAAATGGTCAGAAACCTCAGGGGAGATTTCTGAAATTATCCAATGATATTTTTACTTGGAAGACAAAGAATGTGTTAAAATTTGGATTTTTAACTAATCTGAGAAAAGCCCTAAAAACAAACTAGTCTACTGTTGTATCAAATTTAGTACTTAGAAATTCAGTGATTTAAAGAATTCAGATTTTGGCAGAACATCAACCAGAAGCAATCAAGGGAAATGACATGGACCTGAAATTCAACTTCAACCTAGTTATATCTCCCGAACTTCAAATTGGTTAGGATTCTTGATGACAATATCATACATATGCATGCTCCTGAATTGTTTGAAGTCCTTGGGAAGACAGATGAGGTCAACAGATGATGATCTCCTATGGAACCGAAGGAGGTCAGGATCATCATAGAATCTCTCCCATCCCAGAGATAATAGCTTACTCTCGAGAACACAATAGGATGCCATGACTTCATTACTTTCGACATGGACAAGTACTCTGCGACGGCCTTTCGAGCCTTCACGCTCTCCAGCAGGATTCTCTTCAAGACGGACAACACCGTTTTTGGAAACCCACACTCCCGACATTTTCTGAAGGAGAAAGTTATGCAATAGCTTGGATACGAACTGTAGAAAGAAATGAGTGGGGTATATATAAAGGTTGCTAATTAAAAGCAATGATGTGCTACGCACAGCTAACTACATAGTATTATGGTGAAATAATGTACATGTCACAGGAAAGTTCACTTCAATATAGTCATAAGTCTGTAAAGAATCTTTTGAAAAATTAATTTTGCTTTCAAAGAAAGCTGATTAGAATCCAACTATACACGACAAAAGATGAACCTCGACATTTTTTGAGTTGACAACATCTCCTTGCTAACCGATTCTAGATGATTAAAGTGCCAAACTGTTTTTCTTCACATATATACATATATGTATATGTGATTAAAGTGCCGATTCTAGATGGGTAGTAATTTAACCATCTTAGAATGAATGTTTGATAGAATTAGCCTCTCAAAGAGCTGAAAATTTGAGAGAAAATTGAAAAGACATGAAATTGACTTATTAGTTAGTTAAAATTGAAAAGAAATTGCTACATATGTTACACATTTTTTTTTCTTCTAAATTTGAGGTTAGAAAAGGTTAGGGAAGGTTTATACCCTATTTTGTCAGTGTGATTTAACCATGGAACTAACAGTATTTTTGTGTAAAATAGAAATTCGTTACTTTTTTTTCATGGTATAAACGTCCTGATATCTAATGATCACATATAGTTTAACTAATTTGAAGTCGAGCATTGTGGGATCCTTTTGGAGGTTGGCTCTTCCAAAATTATTTTATTCCATCTACAGGATTCAAATCCGAGGCCTTACCCAAGAAATATCAATTTTTTTACCACTTGACCCAATAACCTTTGGTAATTTAAACATGGAACTAGCAGCATCCGTGTGCAAAATGGTGTCTAACTTCAATATTCAATTCATGTATGATGGAGGATGAGTCGATAGTTCGTTCTCTAATGAGTTCAAAAAGGATTTGGACTAAAAAAAAGGACAATTGGCAAAACCACAGCTAATGTAATTAACAAAATTCTATTACGCTATGGAAAAAAAATGTAATGAACAGAATTCTTGCCCATCAGCTACATGGCAAAACTATCTGTATTCATGTCTTATAATGCCAAATCCACCATGTGACATAGACTGTTGTTTATGTCTTTAATACCTAGTCTAGTGCGCTTTGTTGGTGCGCACCATGTCATACGTAGACTGTAAGGCAATTGATGCAATAAGAATGTTCCAAGAAATTGGTGTGTAAATTTCTGGAATACTTTTTTGGGGCTCAACCTTGTTTTCAACGTTTCTGTATAAGGAGTTCAAATCTGCTATTTTGACCATGTACCCTTATACAGTGGCGGAGCCACATGCAAGCAAGTGGGGTCAATTGACCCCACTTAACTTTGAAAAATTAGTTTTTAGGCTTAGAAAATTTTAAAAAATTTTAAAATTACATCTTATTTGACCCCCATTAAATTTTACCAAATTCTCTTTTCTATATACATTGACTCTAAACATTTGAAATTTCATAATTTTTACCATCACAATTAGTTTGAATTTATTTCAAGTTATTTATAGAAGTTTAAGAATAATTTCATCCAAAATTTCAAAAAACAAGGGGTAAACTTTCTTGAGTGGAGTAAGAAAACAATTCTTCAAACTTCAAAGTTTCCAAAAACAAGAATTTTTCAAGTGGATGGTAAATTTTTTATTTATAATATGAAATTGAGTTATTATGATTTTTATTTATAATATAGTGAATATAAATTTCTTAAAATAAACTTGTAGAAGATCACGTTGATGGTAATTCACAAATTATTTTAAAAAAATCAAGAGGTTCATTTAGTTACATTGAAAAGTTTGTAGTTAACAAAATTGGTACAATTTTATTCGGTATGTAATGTTAGTAGTTTTTTTTTTTTTTAAATAAGTTTTACTGCATTAAAATTTGACCCCACTTAATGTGGGGTCTTGGCTCCGCCCGTGCCCTTATAATTTGTTAAGACAATGTTTAAAGCTTCAGAAAACTTTTTTCTTTTTAACCAAAGAGATGGAAAGCAAGTAGCCATAGTTACTTATATGATTTAACTGGAATTTTTGTTATTTTGGTGTGAGAAATCAATAGTTGGATAAACAGAATTCTAGTCCTGATTTTTTGAAATAAATATCTAAAAATTGGTTAGAATGCACTTAAAAACGTACAAAAAGTAGAAGCTTAATGGGAAAAAAAGGGATTAATCCCTCCTAATCCCCAATCTAGATTTCGTACCGTTGACTTGATAGTGGTGGAAACTTTTTTTTTTTAATTTAAGAAATACTAATATGAACTAACTATGAGAAGATGATGAGAACAAGCATAATGATAATTAATCTTTTGTCCTCAGTCTAATAAACTATCTTGTTAGCTGATAACTACTCTTTATTTTTCCTTAGTCTAAAATGTTAAGCTAGTTATTCACTAAATCATCAAGAGAAAAGACACAAGGTTTATCAATTCTTATTCGTGAAATGTTTGTATGGGAATTATTTATCACAAAATTATTTGTTTACATTACAAACATATTTTTCAACACACATTTTTTGTTTTTTTAATCACTTTTTTACCTTATATACATCACATTATAAAAAGTATTACAGTAATTATTTCAAAAAATATTTCAAAAAATCTCCTATCCTAACACAATAGATTTTTGACATACAATCCTATTACCTGTTCCTCGAAGAATAGGAACATACGAAGCTTCGTGAATTCCACAATGCCAGCATAGACTTGTGAAAAAATATACATCTGTTTACAATTTTTTTTTATAAAGACCATAATAAGGAAGAAAAAAAAAAGAAGAAGAGGGTTTGGACGAGGACGAGCATCTTCGAAGCATGCAGGAAGTAGGATTTTACCCACGCAATGACATAAAAAAATAGTATGAAGTTGGTGAATGTACAGTGAAATGGTCAAAATCGATCACTTAATCCCAAAAATAGAAAAACCAAAAAATAATTGTCAAAGTCAACTTTGACCAAATATACAAATCAGATAACCAGTCACCAAGCTTTTCATGAATAACACACTGCATTATTAGCTGGCTGCATGAAATTGAAAAGTAGTAGCGCTAACGCGTAAACAAATTTCAAGAAGTTTTCATTCTTCTAACCTTTGAGCCCTATAAATACTGTCCTCCTTTGCCCACTAAACTCATAAACACAATCATCTTCAATCATTTTGATTGAAAGAGATCTCTTCATTTCTTGGCATCATATTATCTATATACATCTCAAAAATCCTTGCATATATACTTGCGTAAATCCCACGTGAATTCCAATGGATTCTTTTCCAACAATTGCTGTTGTTTCAATTCTGGTGTTATTTCTTGCTAACAATATTCAAACTGAAGCGCAACTCTCTCCAACATTTTATGATGCTACATGTCCAAGAGCACTCGATACAATTCGTACTTCCATTCGACGAGCAGTGTCTCGTGAGCGTCGTATGGCTGCCTCTCTCATTCGCCTCCATTTTCATGATTGCTTTGTTCAGGTTAGCAACTGCAGATACTATAATTCACAACTAAACACTGAAATAATCTCTGCCAAGTATACTTGGTTCTACATATATTTGGTGCTTGAGTTCGAAGAGTTCAGAGTGTACTGCATCACCGTTGTTCCATGAAAAACATAAATAATATGTTGATTTATGCGTTGTATGTATCCTAAAGGAGTAATGGACTATATTTACGAGGACATTTTGTTTTTCTACACACTTTTCAGGGTTGTGATGGATCAGTACTGCTTGACCAAACCTCTACTATTCAAAGTGAAAAGACTGCATTGGCAAACAATAATTCAGCAAGAGGATTTGAAGTTATAGAAGCTGCGAAACTTGAAGTTGAGAAGATATGTCCTGGAGTTGTTTCTTGTGCAGACATACTTTCAGTTGCAGCAAGAGATGCATCAGTTGCTGTAAGTACTAAGACATGGATTATGCATTGTTTCTTTACACATCTTAGAAGTAACTATTGAGCGCAAAACATGGACCTCCAAGCTTATGCTTCCATGATCTAATTTATAATTAGCAGCTGATTAATATCATTTTTATGAATGTAATCAGGTTGGCGGTCCAACATGGCAAGTAAAGCTTGGAAGAAGAGATTCAACCACTGCAAGCCGTTCTGCCGCAGATAGCAATCTGCCGAGTCCTTTTGCTAATCTAGGGGATCTTATTACCAAGTTCCAAAACAAGGGTCTTAGTCCAAGGGATATGGTTGCATTGTCAGGTGAGGATATGAATCAACATCCTGATTTTTCTTCTTTTTTTAACTTGCACTTGATTAATATTATTTTCTCCTACCAGTTTCTACCATTAAAACTTAGAACCCACCAACGTTTTTTTCACTTCAAATTTAAATGTACAGGATCACACACAATAGGACAAGCTCAATGCTTTGTTTTCCGCAATAGGGTCTACAGTAATGGGACAGATATTGATGCCGGCTTTGCAAGCACCCGTAGGCGCCAGTGCCCAAGTGCCATCGGAAATGGTGATAGTAACCTAGCACCACTTGATTTGGTCACTCCCAACTCATTTGATAACAATTACTTCAAGAATCTGATGCGAAAGAAAGGCCTTCTTATATCAGACCAGGTTCTCTTCAGTGGAGGATCAACCGACAGTATTGTCGCAGAATACAGCAGAAATCCTGGAACCTTCCTGGCGGATTTTGCTTCTGCAATGGTTAAAATGGGAGACATTGAACCCCTCACAGGTACAAGTGGAATAATAAGGAAGGTTTGCAGTGCTGTGAACTGAAAGTATGACAAATGCAGATGCATCGCATACTCAACATTGAAAACTGCCAGTGCAAGAGAGTCCATATTGTTTGTCCTGAGTTCATTCTTTGATTCATCGATTCAATGATTTAGCAAGTGTATATCTACTTCCCTTCCTGTGCCTTGTACTTATAATTCGTTTAATCATTCTTGTGACTTTCAGATTGTAATAATATTTCATCACAAATGAATTAGCTTTTTCTTTACAGATGAGAAACTATCTCAAGAAACTCATTAGCGCGTTAAATTTGAGAATCTCACATCCAAGCCAGTCCACACCATATGCTTTGTTTCGTGATCAGGCTATGCTCGATAATTAGTTTCTGATAAATAATAAGCATCCTACTATTAATGAATTTTTATCAAAATAAATTTCAATTCATAATAGTATTTTCAATCATAATAATCTGATAATTAAACTTTATCAACCAAAAATACACTGAGCAGATAAAACCAATGCAAAGAACTAGAGAGGAAAAAAAAAATGAAAGTATTGCTTAATTGTAGCCTCAACAACTTTCACTGCTTTTTATATCCTAAAAGCAGTAGCACAAACAACCATCAACTCGAACCGTAATTTTTATTTTGCAACCAAATTGCTTTACCTGATTGACTGCTGTAAATGCTCTTCAAAGGTTTTCAGCTGTTATTTCTGCTATATATATACACCTTAGTCAGGTTAAGAAAATAAAATATCCTCTAAAAGTCCAAGAGCAAAATCAAATATAAAATATCCAGGTAGTTAATTACTGTTGATGGCAGAATCCCAGCTCCATATCCTAATGAAAACTTTCCAAATATCAAGCAACCAAGCATCCTGTAGATCACCAAAAATTGCTAGTTAGATTTCTTAAAAGTTATAACTTATGGTGCAGGTAGCTACGTCAAGGTGATTATCATCTAATCAAGAAAAATAATACAATATGCAAATCTTAAAGTGACTATTTTGTTAAAATTTTAAAAGCAGCATATTCTTCTTTTAGAGGACAAATACAATTCAATAAAATGTTTGGTTTGAATGAACTACAGAGTACAGAGTCATGATGTAAGCAGTTATACGCCTTGGAAGTAAATCACCTCCATTATCTATTTAAAGGAGATTATTTCACTTCCATGTCTTCCAGTGAAAAAGGGCTAAAATGACTAAATAAAAAAATAAATGGGCTTTTCCCACTCTAGAATAGAACCTAAAGAAAAGTTAGTAGCTCTTAATTTAACGGATTGTAGAGAAGAGATCTCTACAAATTGAGGAAACATTGTAGTATTTGGGAGAAAAGGAACATATTTTTATCCCTAGAATAAACAGCCTAAAACTTTTGCTTTCCATCTCTTATCTCTTATACTTTTGTTTATCCCAAGCAAGAAGGTTGGGGAAGAGAAGTAGAGAAAAGAAGGTAATTTAGTGGAGGGAATTTCTTCTGTCTCCAGCCCATCACCTATGTGGAGAAGAAGTGAGCCTGTGTTGGAGAAAAGTGAGCCTCTAGGTAGAAGAAGTGAAAAACTGGCTCTGGTGAATATCTGTTTAACTTTAGCATTACATTTTGTTTCAAATAGGAGAAGAAAGGAAAGAGGGAAAGCAGCTGAACCTTGACCTCTACTCCATTTATTGATCGATTGGAATCTGAATTCTAATTCCAGGTATTGCTTTGAGCTCTCTCTTCTATTTGATTTGTCTTGGTGCTGCCATGAGTTACTGAATTCTACTTCCAAGGTATTGCTTCTTCACCAATTATATCCAGTTGCATTAGCATCAATTACAGTTTAAGAAATGAGAAGAAGCTTGCTGATGATGATGGATGATCCATTGTCGGATGATCTGATAAGTAACAAATTGCACAATGACATTCTGATAGAAATCTTGTCACGCTTGTCAATGAAAGAGGCTGCTAGAACTAGTGTTGTTTCCCACAGATGGGAGAGTTTGTGGAAATTTTACCACGGCTGTATAAACTTTGAGGAAACAAAGACTAGAAAGCCGAAAAATATGTGGTAAGGTTTTGCGTAAAAAGGCGTGAACCGAATACGTGAATGAAAGAGGCTGCTAGAACTAGTGTTGTTTCCCACAGATGGGAGAGTTTGTGGAAATTTTACCACGGCTGTATGAACTTTGAGGAAACAAAGACTAGAAAGCCGAAAAATATGTGGTAAGGTTTTGCGTAAAAAGGCGTGAACCGAATACGTGAATTGGGTGAACCAATTACTAGGTTCGCATCAAGGAGGCAGAACGTCCATTGAACAGTTGAGGGTCCATTTTGAATTGGACACGGCTGACTCCAGTAGTATCGACAGATGGATTGGTTTTGCAGCAGCCAGGGGGATTGCAGGCTTGAGTTGGACATTTCAAGTATGGAAGTAGTTTGTCCAGGCTGCTGTATTCCACACTTGGAAAGGTCTTACGACTTGCTGACTCCAATAACCAAGGTTTTGTCCAAGTTCCCCGCTGGTGGCTTCAAGCAGCTGATTTCCCTCCGTCTGAACTCTCTCAATGTAGCTGATGAGCACGTGAGCTACTTCTTGTGTAATTGTCCAATCCTGGAGGAGTTATCTTTCGCCTGGGTACCATCTCTACGTAACGTGAAGGTTGTTGCTGAGCTGCTGGTCATGCTTTCAAGTTGAGGCACTTGGAGATCAGATGCTGTGACAAGTAGCTGCATCTCGAGGTCTCAATGGACAATGGCCACCGATCTTGTATCTTTTATGTATGGTGGAAAGATTGATGCTATAATGCCGGCCCATTATCTGCTAGATCAAACACCGTCTCTTCCAAACATGCGCTTCCATGATGTTCCCCAACTTTCTTCCGTTTCTCTTGGATTAGGTGATTTTACGCGGCATTTGATTAGGCTGCCGCAGGCTCACTTGAGAGTGTAAAGGTTGACCCTCGCAATCCATTTCTCCTTGAACTCGGATTTGATTATGGGGTACTGTCTCCCAAAAGGGCACCCCTGGAGGATGCAAGGAATCGTGCGAGGGAATTATTAGAACCAAAACTATCTCCAATCAATCAGCAAACTGGTGGTTTTATAAACTCTAAATTATCTCCAGCCACAGACATTGTGTCTGGTTGTGAACTTGGATGTTTGAGATGATTTGCTTCCATTTTTGAGCATTCTGTTAAGATTATTGTTGACTCGGCTGCTCAAGTATCATGTGATGTGCTATAGTTGATTCGTGTCTCTGTAATTCTCTCCTGCCTTCTCTGCAACCAAGATTTGATTCAGTTATCACATTTACAGTTCTTGTCCTCCCTTTTCTGCCGAATTTCTTTTACCTAAACCAGTCTCACTTATAATTAGCAATTTTTGATTCACTTATCAATTCTGCGGCTTGTGCTTGTGAACATGGTACCTGAAAGATGCAAGGCAGGAGATACCAAAAATGGAGCCAGCAATCTTGACCTTTTCCCTTCAAATAAATTGTCAAATCTTACTTGGTTCTCCACTTCTCCTAGAGAAATCCATCAAATTGGCTTATTCTTCCAGAACTAGTTAGGGAATGCTGCCCAATGAATTAGTAGTATTAGTTATCTACCTGTGTCTATTTGAAAATTTGGAGCTATGGGTCGTACATATAATAGTTTTACTAACAGCTTTACTCTTTAGTTTCAATATGAAATATAGAATGTATGCAAAAGACTTTGATGTAAGTAAACTATCTGTTTCTTATAGAATGATTAGAGATAAAACGAACAATGAAGCAAACATGCAATTATGCGCATTAGGAAGATGTTATGTTCTAGGCAGAGCTAAAAATTGATCCTTTCCATAGATGTTCACTATGACCGTATCATTAACAATGTGCAGATTAGCTACAGAGTTTCTGGACTTCATTAATGATGATAAAATCTAGTGAATTCTCATCTCAGAACTGAAAAATTAGTGCTGAAATCAGTTTTATGCCATTGTCGATTTCATTTCGGAGGTTTATTGGCCAGTCATGTAATGGGGTGAAATCTCCGGGGAGACCCGTAAATGGTCTAGAGAAAA
Organism: Coffea arabica; assembly: GCF_036785885.1. Lineage (NCBI taxonomy): Eukaryota > Viridiplantae > Streptophyta > Magnoliopsida > Gentianales > Rubiaceae > Coffea > Coffea arabica. Next base: position 53,748,716 of record NC_092331.1, on the reverse strand, counting down.
GCTCTGGATGCCATGTGCAATAATCTGGCAAGATCAACAAGAAGGATTACAGATACTAATGCTACAGGATTTACATGTTGCGTGCTGCCTAGTGCAGTATTTTTGAGTCCAAAGATTTGGAGGAAAAGTGAAGGACAGAATTTCAGTTGGAGTATTTCTCTTTCAGAGAGACGCCAGTTGCTTAATTGTATGTCAAACAAATATGTCAATTCTGAAGCATCAAAAGTGGAGAGCCCAAGAGGGAAGCATCAAATAGGTAGTGTGTTTGCTCAGTTGCTCTGGACATTAAGTGAGATGCTCACCCAGGCTCAGAGGAAACTCTCGTTCTATACTAGAAAAGAATGATTAATAATACACTCAAAGATGCTGATGCAACAAATTGTTGCTGCAGTGATGGCCTTGATAGGTCATCCCATCTACTTGTGTGCAGAAGCAGACTTAAAATAGCTGGAAATTGGCATTTCTTTTAAATTTCTGCTCCGAGGATTGGAAAATTTCATTTTTTCCTCTGTTAATTTCTGCCTAATTAATGCTTTTGGAATGACAATTGTTTGTGGATAGAACTTTATCCTTTCATGTATAAAAACTCAAGAATTTCAGGATGCCTATCTGATACCAGATACTTGTTCTAATATTCTGAACAGGGAAAAGTTGCCAGGGAGACTCCCCATTTGGATGACCGGATGGCTATCATGAATTAGATTAGGTCCATATGGTAAATTCCAGAGCAGGAAAGATCTTAGTTTTGGTTGAATTGCACATCAAGGCTTGAACCACAGTGCAACAGCAATTTTCTCTGTATCTATACCACTTCAAAATTATCCTCACTTTAGGCTTTTTGTTCACATTGGAAAGATACAGATAAAACATAGAGCATATTTTGATGTGCAAACCATATCTAAAACTTTTAAAGCCAGAAGTGAATACTGCTATACCTAAAAAGTAACTGATTCCTTTGAAGAGAGTGACTTCACCCTCATTGTAAGATCCCTCATTGCATCTATGATAAGAGCCTTTTTCTGGATTCTGAATTGGATGGCCAATGCAGTAGAAGCAGACACACTCTGTTTCAATAGGGATTCATCTTCCATGAGTTTGGTGGGGAAGTGTCCAAGAGCAATGACGCACAGCGCAATAATGGTGCGAAGAGCAGCCACTTCATTTGATATTCCAAGGGGGGCTTCGGCAGATAATGATCTAAGTGTGGTTAAATCATGTTTCTGAACTGCCTCTTTGTCATTTGATAGGATAACTCGCAGTGCAGCCAATAGACGGCCATCGACTAACTCCGTTCCTCCTAAGCTTATCTTTTAACAGTGAGAAAACAAGCTAATTTCAGTTCGCTGCCAAGGATGGAGGATAATAGGAAGTAATCAAATACAAACAGAAGCAATCAACTCTCAGGCTTAATAGTGAAGGTCAAGCTTGAAAAAGCTGTTAGGTAATTAGTGCATGTAGTTGAACAAAATACACTACTGTATTCTAAATCTAAATGGACTTCAGAAGTTCATGTGAAGCAGCAAAGATGTTTCTTCAAATGAAAAGCAACTTTTGCAAATATTTGAGACAACTTGTCAAATATCATTACTATGGCACATGCAACTCTTTTGCAACATAGTTCTAATCTGTGCAACAAATATGAAGTGGTTAGATGCATATGATAATATGGGCTTAAGAAGTCTGTGTTCCCAGGATATACATATATATCCAATTAAAGATGGAATCTGGCTTTTAGTTCATCCAAAAATAGGATAATGAAAGATAAGCAGCATCACAAACCTTAAGTTGAGCATCTTCTCCATGTAGATTCAGCTGAGATAAAATTTGCTGCTGCCATGGTAATGGCGAAGAGAAGTTAGGAGATGATATGCCAGCAGCCATACTGGCAGCATCCAGAAGAGCTGAGTCATACTTAAGCTCCACACAGTCGTAAGGGTTTGAAGGTATCACAAACCCATAATCTAGAAGAAATAGATCATTATTTAAATTTCCATAGTTAAGTAGTAACAGGTCATCTCGTTTTATTTGGATTCCTGCTGTAACCTGAGGAGCACGGAGCACATAAAACCAAGTGAATAATTTATCTTTCCCATCTTACGATTTCAGCAGAAAAAACAATTGTTTGCACAAAGTAGAACAGAATTACGTGCCTTCACAAGCATCCTCCCATTAGCTGTATCTTGTTCCTGCACAATTTCAGCATTTGGGTTGAAGCTGTGGTTGCACATGTCAATGAGTGGAAGCATCATTGGGACATTGATATGGCTCCCGTCTGGTCGTTTATTACCATGCAAGCGGAATGCTCGAGAAGAAACTGCTGACATGGCCCAACCAAGTGCAGATGTATCCACATCTTGGCCTCCAAATGGGTGATCTTCTGATCTCAGATTTTCAATTTCGTTTTTCACTGCTTTATCAAAGTCAAGAAGAAACCGACATCTTTTGTTCACCTGGAACAAAAAAGGATAACTTCTTTCAACCAATATGATATATCCAGAAATCAGAGCATGGAAAAATTAAGCTTTCACTATACTTTTAAGTTCAAGCATTTAACATTTGGCAACAACACATCCAAAAGAATTAGTTGCTCTTAATGGCTTTTACAGATTCAAGGTGGTACTAAAGAAGATTCAACAACAGAAAATCCTAAAAGTGCTATCTCACTTGCTACTAGCCGACCAAATTTCCCAATTTTATATGCCCTTGGTATTAAATTCCAATTAAATCAAAATGCACACTGAGCCCAAGTCTAAGAAGGTACCTGAGAAAGGAGTGGAGCATACTGCAAGTTCTTTATATCTTCTCCTTGAAAGAAAATTGGCACACTATAAGTTTCGGGGAGGTTGCTGATGTATGGCCACCAGAAGGAACCCTTTTTTGCTCTTTCTTGCAAGAGCTTCAAACCCAGTTTCATAGCCCAAAGCTCCTCTGTCAAATTCTCCAAGAGTCCAGTTTACTCCTTATATTCAAAATTCAATAGCCTAATTTATGAAGAATAGAGTCACCAACCTATGCTTAGAGAAAGTGGTATCTAAATGCTAAAATACAGGAAAAATGAGTTCAAGACTTGAAAATTCAGCACATAGAATAGAAACACTAACACTGGCAAAAGACAGCACCAGTATGATGCAACTCACTTGCAATAACAGAAGCTAGAAATCATTAATTTTAGGATTACACAACTATCATCACTAACATTTTGTACCCTGGAAATAGAAGAACTAGTTCTGCAGTGCTATGCAACAAGAAACCCAGAAAAACATTCTCTTCTCCACTTTTCCCCAAATATTGCATTAAATGCAACGAAAAGTTTTCATATTGTAAAGAAAGTTGACCATAAAACAGCATTTCCTGTAATCAAAAGATGGCCTAGCCAGGGTATCCTCTGTATATTCATCATTTATCTTCATGCTCTATTCTCTTCCTCGTTTTTATTTTTCTCCATAGTTTTCTTAGTTGTTAACATTTTCTCTGAAATGCTCAATTCTTTTCTAACCACCACACATTGACCGAAAGTATGTGCATCCATGAATGTATCTGTCAGTGAAATTCAATGACAAACAAAAGAAATTTGTCAACTTTATTCCCATGTGACAAAATTTTAAAAATATCACCGAGTTTAATATATCTTATTTGCAATGCGAGAAATTATACCCAGAAAAAGGAAAAAAAAACACTAAAATCCTATACTTAACAGCTCCATTAAACCATTAATCCATATAACCTACAAATTCGAGTGCAAATATAATCACATCCAAGAACAAAGGAAAAACAGTAAAAATCCAATCTTGACTAAGGCAAAAAGAAAGGAAAAAAGGGAGGGAAAAAAATTCATACCAGGAATATGCTGAGCAAGTTTAATCAAAGAAGAGTAGGACCCCTTCTCAGAATCAGCTTCAGAAGCCTCAAACCTCAACGGGATATGTTCTGGAAGAACAATCAGGTCAGACCCTTTTGGGATTTCTGCAGTTGCAATCAGGCCAAGTCCATCTAGTTGTTGTGCTACCTTCACCGCCTGGTGGACAAACCCACCTTCTCTTTTCACCCATTTGATTAAGTCTGGTGGCTGCGGGCCCAACCGGCCGGAGAAGAGGCCACCGGCGGCCGCGCAGGTCAGTGGCCGGGCTTGGGATAGTGAAGAGGCCATGAACATAATTTTGGTGGACATTTTGGGTTTTCTCTCTAATCCGAAATCATCTCAATTCAAGTGTCTTGGACTTAGATTATCAAAAAGGCCAAATCCTCATGGGAGATAAGCCCACTGGGTTCTAACCAGAAAATAGAGAAAAGCCCAAACTTACAATAAGTACAAAGGTTAAAAAAAATCAAACCTCACGCATTAGGTAAAATCAAGGTAATGGTGTAGGTAAAATCTGATGTTCAAATTCAAATGCTTCCAACCTGTCAGTGTATACGTTGATGATGTAGAAAAAATTAATTTTAAGTAAAAAGATAAATTCGAGAAGGAGACAATTCGAGATTTTTTTTTTTGTTTTGAATCTCCTTTGAATGTTAAAAAAATTAGTTTGGTAGTTTTGGGTAGTCAACAACTTGATTTGATTATGCACTGACACTGCTATCAGGTCGAGACCCTTAGCTCAATCATCAAGTTGGTAATTTTTGTGAATTGATTTGGCTTGTTATCATGTCAATGCATCATGAATTTGGGTTTGGTAACTTCTCAAGAGGAGGCCAAAGTAGGGCTGCAAACGAGCAGAGTCAGGTTGAGTTTTGGTCTAATCGAGCCGAGTCTCGATATAATTTCATTGAACTCGAATTCGAACTCAAACTCGAGCTCGACGAGCTGACAATTTCAAGCTCGAGATCGAAAAAAATAAAAAATAATTATTTTATTTTAAAAAAATAAATAATATAATATTTTTTTCTTAATAAATAATAAAATATTAAGGATATATATGCAATTTTACTATTAAAATAAAAAAAATAAAAAATATATATATACTTAAAATAAAAAATAAAAAAAATATACTTAAAATAAATAAATATATATATATATATATATATACTCGAGCTCGCGAGCCTGACGAGCTTAATATTTTGAGCTCGATTTCGACTCGAGCCAGCTCGAACTTGACTTGAGCTCGATATTGATCGAACTTGAGTCGAGCTTGACTCGAGCCACTCGCGAGCGAATCGGTTCGTTTGCAGCCCTAGGCCAAACCGACAACCAAGCGTAGTTTAATTAGTAAAACGCTCCATCCATGACTTGAGTCATGAGGTCAAGTCATCAAGGGAGTAAGTGAAAAATCATTGTTTATAATTTTTAGAAAATAAAGAAAAAGAAAAATGAAGAGGCCAAAAATATGTAAATAGACTGCAATTTAAGTTGGTTCACATTTATGCAGTCAATTTAAGTTGGGTGTATATCTAAAATCTGGCAAAGGACCTAAAGTTGGTATGATGAAATCAACACTATTTTTAGTTCAATCAGGTGGAAATGGAAAAAGAGTTCATAACAAGTGTTGGGCAGATTTCTAATAACTGAAGAGATTTTCTTTAATGTTCGGTAGGACAGAGACATATTCCAAAAGACCGTTACCAAGAATTGAACCCTTTACAGCTTTTGAATACAGGCTTGACATTCTCATTCTCACACCTTTCCTTTTGCATTCTTATTTTTTGTGGTTATTTATTTATTTATATTTATATTTTTTGGTTTTGGTCTCTGAAAGTTTTGATTTTGCTTGTTTGATCCCTGATTGTTGCAGACAATCAGGTTAGATGTGGTACAGGAATTACAAGGGAAGAAAAGGTCAAATTTTCATAAATGAATGTCCCGGTTATGGTCAAGATGTCATCACCTAAAATTCCAAAAGACAGGAATTAAAGATGTGGCATTATGAAGGAAACAGCAGAAGTAGATATGTTTTATGGTCTCAGACAACAACATGAAAAAAAGGACATTTCAGAAATTGCAGTTTTTCTTTCAAAAGAGTAACATCAATTGGAAGTCAAAGAAGTGGGTAGAATCTAGTTCAAAAGATCCGCATTTTCTTTCATTGGTGAATGCTGCCAAATGGAAAAAGTGTTCTTTCTGAATAGTAATAACTGCAGAAAATTCTGCAATGGTGAAGATTCTGCAGTACACCCCTGAATCAGCCAATTCATAAGTCTGTAGTTTTACACCACCTGGCTCTGTACAACCAACATACATTAAAAACTTCCATAAATTGCTGCGTCATTCATGTCAACTTTGGGGATTCCGGTCCAAATGCTGTCTTTCAAGTTTCAAACAGTATAGAAATCTTCAAAGTTAAGATATCTGAATCACTATAATGTAGATTTCTTTAATAAGAAATGATTAGTATAGCCATATTAGAATGCAGTAAAAGCCTGTGCTGCTGTGCTGCTGCTCTATATCCCTGACACAAGGAATCTTGAGATTGGCAGTTGAATAATTGGCCTAAAGAGCCTGAGAATTGAAAACCAATATTTATAGCACAGATTCAACCAGTCAACAGCATACGACAGGATCAGGATAATTGTGTTACTTGTTTACTCACACCATCCTCCAAGAACTAATAGATCCCTTTTACTTTGTTCTTTATTTTATTCAGGGATGCAGCCATATAATTCCAAGTAAACCGACCAGGGAGAGGAGATTAAAGCATTCAAACTTGATTTTCACATAAAATTAATGGATTGCAGGCTTCAGAAAACCTACTAAAAAAAAAGGATTAGCAAACATAACATCCAACAACAATCTTATGTCATACAAGATCAACACCATATTCAACCTAGAAACCTCCAAAACACGCACATATGACATCTCCAAGAATCTGGATGAAAAGAATATTGAAAATTCAAAAGGGAAATCAGATTTAGAAAGAAGAATCCGAATCACAAAAGGGGAAAGGATAATTGCATATCTGATAATAAGTGATATACATCTTTGGAGATAAAGAAAAGAGCAATCTTGAAGACTTGCATTCCCAACTTTGGATCCCAAAACATCCACACGTCAAAAGACTAGACTAAATTTTCTTTGCATCAGAATTCCTAATGTAGTTAACCAAATAGCATAGGAATGAACAAAAGGAGAAAATACATAAAAAAGATGGGGAAATTCTAATCATCAAATCATGATTGTTTTTCCTTAAGCCTTAGGCTCAGAAGAATCAAAACGTGATCCCATCATCATCATAACCTTAAACTCCTCAAAACAGATCATCCCATCACCATCTGCATCAACCCCACAAATCATCTTTCTGCATTCAGCCAATGAACATTCTTCACCAAGACTCTTCAATACATTCTGCAATTCATCAGCAGAGATTGAGCCATTCTTGTCTATATCGAAAACAGAGAATGCATCCTTGAGATTCTCCATGACTTCATCCGAATCGATATCTTTCGTATTGAGTTCGATAAATTCTTGCAAATCAATGAATCCATCTCCATCTGAATCTGCCTCATTCATCAACTTATGCAACTCTTCATCTGTCGTAGGATAGCCAAGGCTCCCCATTATTTGGCCAAGTTCAGATGCAGAGATCTTTCCATCACCATTGACGTCAAATTTCTTGAAAACCTGCTCGAGTTCCTCCTCAATTCTCGCTCTGGATTGAACTGATGACGATCTTGACTGCATTGGTGATGGATTTGCTGCTGAAGGTGATTGTTGCAATCTCTTTTTCTTTCGATTGAACAATGATTTTAATCCCATTCTTTTTCAAATGATTAAACCAAGAATGAAACCAAAACCAGAAATCAAGAACAACCACTGGTGAAGGATTGGTTTTGGTTATCTGCGATGTTTCTAAATGGAGGAAAAGATTGGAAAATGAGGGAAAAGGAGGACTCTTTGGGTTGGAGGGGATAGATTTGGAATCTCCGGATTCTTGAAATTCTGTTGTTTGTTAGAAGACTGCGTGAAAGCACGACGAAATGACGATCGTAGTAGTAGGGGTTGGGGAGAGGGAGAATTGGGTGGGATGACCGTTCGTACACTTCGGTGATGGATCATGGGATGTATATGGTCTATTATTTAGAGTATTGATTCTCTTTTCAAAGAAAAAAGGGTGAAAAATGATGATATTTTCCTAAAAAAGTGGAAAAGATGATATACAAAATATAAAATGATAAATTACCTTGGGAGCTCCTAAAACTAAGCCAATCATGAACTTTTAACCCCTAATCTATTTCAAATCTCAAATTGGTTCTTCAATAACAAAGAGCATTGAATTTTGATTCTTCAGTCTGGTTTCACCATTGGATTCATGAGACGTTGTTGTTAAATTTATAACATTTAATGATGAAAATGAATTAAATAATTAAAATTTGATGCCTTTTTTTTTTAACTATTAAAAGGTCAATCGATACTTGAAATAGATAAGAGGCCAGAAGCTAATTAATGATTGAAATAATTTGGGAGCTGCCTTGATAATTTACCCAAATTAAAATTGTTTGAGGAGTTTGGTTTAGGAGAGGGAAAATGACAAGAACCCAACCAATTATGGGAGATGGAGTTTACAGTTTTTCAGACGTTAGTGTGAGCCATAAGACCCTTAAATAGGTCTAAAATTAACAATAGATTGTAGCTTTAAGTTTATGGACACGAGTGAAGTAATGCAATAATATGACCAACAAGCATGCGGTCCACGCATAATCATGATCACACATATATTACTATTCTAAAGTAATATTAGACTAGTATCGTCAAGTTAGGAATCTTTATTTACGAATTAAACAAACTTGCACCATTTAGTCCAACTAAAACTTCTAGTTCTAGGAATAGGAGGTCTTAATTTGCAAATATCATCCCAAATGATCCTCACACTTTTTCGGAGGTGATCATTTCCTTTTCCATTTTTATTGGCCTCAAAGAATAATTATTTCTTGTTGGGCCCCTGATAGGTTGCAATTTTGTTATAAATTTTATGATTATTTTTCTCTTTTATTTTACCAAATATTGTTTTAATTGGTAGATTCTATTCATATTTGATATTTGGTACTAATTATAGCGAGGTGGAGCAAAAAATGATCAAAAGTGGTGATTTTACAAGAATTGATGTCAAAGTCCAAATGATTTGGAATTCACGTGTAGAGGTTTCTTAATACAAATTGGATTCCAAACAGGCATAAGGTTGAAGACTAAGAAAATTTCTTTCTTTGTCAGTTAGATTTTTATTTATTTAGTAAACGATTGACATTATCTGTGAAGGTTCCTTTTTTCGAGGAGGAAGTTTATTTTGTTTCAAAAAGCTAAAAATTAGGAAAAGAATAGGACAGTGGGGGCCGTGTGATTAATACTCGAAGGAGCCAACAGTTGCCGTGGCTACTCTGTGGCCAATTGGAACTTGGTTTCCTTTCAATAGTAGTAGTTTAGTAGTAGTAGGAGACTAGTTAGTAGCATTCTTCTTTAGTCGTTTCCTTATTTCTTCGTTAGGAAGGGGCGGCAGACTAGTAGTCATGTTCTTTCTTTCGATCGCAATAGACAATTAGAAACATTCTCTTCTTTTTCTATGAAGATGAACTAAACTTCTTTTATAGTCAAGAAAAACGGAGGATTTGATTTATCTAAAATTATAAAATCGAATTGATTATTTTTATTTCTTTTATTTACTGGTATTCGTATGTTCTCTGATTTAATTTCTTATTGTTATTATTTTATTTGAATATCAAGAGTGTCCAATATTTAATTAAATCAAATAGCCTAAAATCAATTAGAGCAATTAAATCTATAATTGTTTAATTACTTTAAATTAGTGATGACTGGCATGATTGGATTTGTGTCAGGGAAACATATGTGCTAATTTAAAATAATCCTCATAGCGTGTTATTTGATTAAAACAGGGTTTCTCTAATTCTTAAGGCAATTGGGGAATTAAACTCTACGGTCGCACGCAGGGTTATTTCTTAATTAGGGAAGTGATAAACGGTCGTACTTTGATCACGATACAGTAAGGAGAAGTTGATTGTCATCGCTTGTTTAGCAGTTATAACTTGTTTATCAGTGAGTGAATGAAATTATTAGTGTATCCATGATCAATTGAGTGAATCATCTTTGAAGTTAGAGTTTATTTATTATTGTTTCATTTTTAGTAAATTATTAGTTAGGCCTTTTTATTTGATTTGTTTAATTATTCATATTTCTATAAAAGTTCCTCCATATTCTGAGCTCTAGAAGAAACAAAATTATCCCCAGTCTCTATGGATTCAACCCAACTCACAACTACATACAGAAATTGTAATTTTCTCGAATAAATATTTATTATTGCAAAGGTTCGACACTTGTCAGCCTCTAAATTTCTAGTTTGCTATTTTTGACTTAGATTGACACTTTTGGTGTTACACTAATGATTGTTAAATAATAGATTACGAGTGTTATTTTAATACATTATGCTAAGAAGCAATGTGACCCCAATTTATATCAAGGAAAGAATTCCATCAAAACATTAGATACCAAAGCTCATTATTTTTCCTCAGTTCTTTCATATTCATGTTTTTCGTTTTTAATTAGCTTTGAAACATACTCTTTCTTAGAATTGCCCAACGTCAACTGTAATTAATGTTTTATTCTTTAGTTAAGACCAACTTGATCTCGTTTCGTGCCAAATCCTTGATAAAATGAAGGTTTCTTACAAAAGAAAAAAAGAAAAAATAATTTAGGCCTTATTTGATAATTCAATTCGGCACTTGAATTTAATGGTTTTAGATATTAACATGTTCAGACTTGTTTGATAATAAAAAATAGAATATCTAAATTTAATTAAGTGGCACTAATATGATATGCACTCAAATGTATCACATTTAGTATTTAATAACTCAGTAATTTAATGAATTTAAATTTCAAATTTTAGATTGTAAGATTTAATTTTACCAAACGCACCTTTAGTCCTTAGTTGTCTTGAAGTTGAAGGGTTCATGACAGATAAGAAAACACATCCAGTTGAGAGTAAAATCCTTATATAACTCACGTTCAGCCATGTAGAGATATTTTATTGGAACATATATAACCCCTCATTTTGAGCCTGTGGATTTAATTGGAGAAGTTCTTTGTTGTTGAAACGACAAAACATCTCAACAATCCACATTATAAGTTAATTCAAGGCTCATCCCTTGGAACATTACCCGAATTGCGAAGCCCAAATCTTTAAATGCTTGACTTCCTTCAGTTGGAGAGGTGAATAACATGGTGAGATTGAGCTCACAGTATTTCCCATTCAAAAAATTGGAATTTGTTGATCACCAATCTAAAAAATAACTTTCTTTTTCGTTTACATTAGTTCTAAGTGTCAAGACCTAAGAGTTCTAACCTATTAAGTTATGGATTAATCTTGTGTAAAAAGGAAAGAAATAGAAGAAAACGATTCCTAAGTTAATAGTAAGTGCTAGCACGTAAGATAAATTCCAACCTAACTCTATATTTTTTTTCCTTTACAGTAAAGGAAAGGAAAGAAACACCGCCATGACCTGAAGTCGTGTATATATAGATATCGCAACCTTCACATCCACATTAATATTTAACAAAACATTAAAATTAAGTTATTGACAAGATGAAACGGATTAAGGGGAATCTTGACACCCCAATTTCAATTTCAGAAGAGATCCTTCTACAAATACTCCAAGAAATTCCAGCAAAATCACTCATGAGTTTCAAGTGTGTTTCAAGGCATTGGTGCAGCATGATCGAAGGTCAAGAATTCGTTGACGCTTTTCGGGTTGGCTCCCATAAGCGTGGCACCAAACTCTTGGTTCGCAAGTCTTGTTCACAAGATATAATGATTGATGGTAGAAGGAAAAATTATGATTTCTTCCTAGTGAATTTACAAGACAAATCCGTCGTTCCTCTTGCTGCGCCGGTTATTCTCCAAACAAATCAATTTATCTTAGGGCAACCCGTTGAAGGCTTAGTATGTTGTAACAACATTATATGGAACCCTACTATGAATGAAACCATTACTCTTCCCCAACGAAATCCCAGTTCGGACTTGAAGAAGGTTATTGAAAATATGACAATCCAAGCCGGAAAACACAGTTGGTCTATCTCGAGTGATTACTGTCTGGGGTTCGAGGTTTCAATCAAGAAATACAAGGTGTTCAGCATCACTCATGTGGATGTGGGGATGGGATTGAGTACTGTTAGTACCGAAAACCTTAGTTATGCAGAAGTTTTGACTTTGGGATCAAATAATTTCTGGAAAAATACTAAATGTTCTCTCCCACAAGAGCTTTGCAAAATCTTCGGCTTCGTTGACAACTACTGTAGCATCAATGGCATCATCTACATGATCATCAGGTTAAGAATTTCTTCTTCCGTCCCGGAATATCGAATACTGTCTTTTGATTTGAGTCGTGAAAATTTTCAACTTTTGCCTCTTCCCGGAGGAGGAGGAGGAACTGGTAGTTATATACATTTTACGGGTGAGGTTGGGGGGCGCTTTGCTCTGATTCATGGCGCTGAAGGAGAAAAGACTTGGCTATTGGAAGAATGTTTTCAGGGTGGAAAGTGGATTGTTGCGGATACGCCGTGGCCAGAATGTTGGAGGTTGAATCCAGAGATGATTGTCACCTGAAGACGGGCAAGTATCCAAAACGAAAAATTGTCAGAGTCTTTTGGCGCATAGAAATTAGATATCCTTATTTCTTTGGAACACGTGTCACGTCATCCAAAAAATATAACTAAAATCTAAAATCTACCTGGATGAAGTTTCAACCGTTGGAGTATCCAAAAAACCAAAAAAACAAGGTTTTGGATACTTGACATAATTTTAAGAGTGGCATTGAGTTGACACTGAGAAAGTGACGCCAAGAATCTCACTCAATATTGTAGACACCAAATTTTGATTTTTAACTTTATTTGTTTAATTAATTTAATTTTAGCCTTTCTTTTTATTTATTCTGGGTGATTTTTGTTTATCTATTTATTTTTATTTTACTATTATTTCTTTGCTTAGTTTATCTCATTCTCATTTTTTGTTAAGACAATTGTTTTTGTTAAATAATCCACTGGAAAACAAAGAAGATCATCAATCAAACAAAAAATATAGCCATTTTGCTTTATTTTTTAGTATTTGTCTATTTTATTCAATTTTGCTTAATTTGTTGTTTTTCGTTATTTTGTTTATTAATTAACTAGTTCATTTGGAAATGAAAAAGGAAAAGAAAAAACAGCAAAAATCAAAAAAGGGGAGAGCCCGGTTCCACTCATTTTTCCTGCTCCTCAAATTTCTGGCCACCTCTCATCAAGGGATCTTAGGACAAAAAACCATCTGATGGCTTAATAATCACCGGGAAAAATACAGAAAAAACAGGCACCATTGATCCTAGGTTCCAGGAATGTTCGGCACCTATAAAGGGATAGCAAAGGGAGAGCCGAAAAGAAGAGAAAAAGGACGGCTGAGGGAGAGTTGGAGAGAGAGGACGTCTGAAAATATTGAGGGAGGAAAAGAGTGAACAGCAAGGGGGTTCTGGGCAAGAGAGCTTGGGGTGAGTGAAAAAAGAGGAGGAAAGAGCCGAGGAAAAGAAAGAAAAACTGGCGGCTAGGGTTAAAGAGTGAAGGAGGAGAGTGACTGCGGAGGACCGAACGGAAAAGCTGGAGAGAAGCTCACGGGCAAGAAGGGAGAAAAGGGAGTTGTGATGGTATCGAACAGTATCTAGGCAATAGAATTGCTAATAATGGAATGGATTAGCTACTTGCACAAAACTTATGCTTATCAGTAGAAGAAAACAATCAAGAACAGATAAGCAATCGATCGAAATAGTATTAATATTGATTGAATTGAGATGATACAGAATTGGCGGTAAAAGGAAAGAAAATGACAAGAATGAAGGAAGAACAGGAAGAAGAATGCTTAAGGGAACAATTCCCAAAATTGAGCTAACAAATTCCTACTTTTCTCCTCTCTGTTCCTGGCCATTTTATAGCCAACTAATAACTAATTCTTCAGCCACTTGGTCCAGCTTGTCCTCGTGATCCCGCTAACAGAATTGGTTGCAGATCCATTGCAGATCCACTTGCCCACTTGAGCTCACGTTTCTTGAGCATTCTCCCAGAGAAGGCGTGATTATGAACTCACGCCTTCTGTTTGCTTCATTTGCTAATTCCACGTTTTCAGCTTAATTCTTCTGTTTCATGACAATTGCTTCCCCTTCAAACAATCTTGTCCTCAAGATTGGAACTCAGGGAATTCATTCTCAATTTTTTCTGCATCTTCCCATGTAGCCTCAGCTGGTGTGGTTCCCCACCAGTGGATGAGCCACTGCACAGCTGCTGTATTTCCTTTCTTGGTGATTCTGCGATCCAGAATAGCTGTTGGTTGTACCCTCAGATGTCCTTTACCATCCATGTTAGGCAGTTGAAGCACAGGAGTTGCTTTCTCTCCTATTTTCCTTTTTAGCAAAGATACATGGAACACAGGGTGCACCTTGGTTCCCTCTGGCAGTTGCAGCTTATAAGCAACTTTTCCTACCCTCTGAGTCACCTGGTATGGGCCAAAGTACCTGGCAGACAGCTTGGTGTTGCTTCTCAGCTCCACTGACATCTGCCTATATGGTTGTAGCCTCAAGTAGACCCAATCTCCTACCTCAAAAGTCCTTTCACTCCTGTTTTGATCAGCATAAAACTTCATCCTATTCTGAGCTTCTTGTAGGTTCTTTCTGAGTACTCCATCCATTATCTGTCTGTCCTTTAGATGTTCCTCTACTGTGGCTACTCTGGATTGGTTGTATGATCCCAGAGCTAGCTGTGGAGGGGCCAATCCATACAGGGCCTCGAATGGGCTCATTTTAATGGCTGTGTGATAGGTGGTGTTGTACCACCATTCAGCAAGGGAGAGCCAAGCATTCCACCTCTTTGGTTCCAAGTGTGTCATACATCTGAGATACATTTCCAACACCTGGTTTACCCTCTCAGATTGGCCATCTGTTTGAGGATGATAAGCAGTACTCAACTGCAACTCAGTCCCTAACATGGTAAAAAGTTCTGTCTAGAAATGGCTAGTAAATACCTTATCCCTGTCGGAGAGCATGCTCAGAGGTACACCATGGATCTTGCAGATGTGGTCCATGAAGAGTCTAGCCATTGTGGGAGCATCAAAAGGGTGAGAGAGACTGATGAAATGTGCTGTCTTAGTGAATCTGTCCACCACCACCATAATTGTGTCCTTCTTTTCAGATACTGGCAGTCCTTCAATGAAGTCCATAGTTACATGACTCCATGAGTACTGAGGTATAGGAAGAGGTTGTAGTAGTCCTGGATAGGCGTTGTGTTCATCCTTGCACTTTCTGCACACATCACACTGTAGTACAGCATCCTTGATAGCCTTGTGCATCCCTTTCCAATGGAACAATTGTTTGGCCCTTTGGTAGCTTGCCTGTATTCCAGAGTGTCCTCCCAGCTGTGAGTCATGTATGGCACAAATGATCTTCTTCCTGACTTCTCCTTCTGAACCTACTACTATCTTCCCTTTGTTCCTGAGTATACCATCTTGGTAGGTGAAGTCTGACTGGCTATTAGGAGTCAGCAGCAGCTGTCTGATGATGTCCTGTGTTTCTCCATCCCCTTCATAGCTTCCAATTACCTCCTTAATCCATTCTGGAATGACACAAACCAGAGCATTGCAATCCCCTGCCTCAGAGTTGGCCCTCCTAGACAGTGCATCTGCCACCACATTTTCTCTTCCCTTTTTGTAATGAATCTCATAACTCAGTCCCAGGAGCTTGGTCAGCCATTTTTGTTGGAGTGTTGTAGTTATCCTTTGCTCCAGCAGGTACTTGAGGCTCTGATGATCAGTTTTTATTATGAAATGATGTCCCTCCAAATAATGCCTCCATTTAGTCACTGCCATTACCAAGGCTAGTAATTCTTTTTCATAGATGGAGAGTCCTAAGTTTCTTGGACCCAAGCTCTGGCTTAGATACGCCAAAGGTCTCCTGTCCTGCATCAGCACAGCTCCCACACCTCCATAGCATGCATCAGTTTCAATTATGAATGGTTTGGTGAAGTCAGGCAATGCCAGCACAGGGGTGTTGCTCATTGCCAACTTCAGCCTTTGGAAAGCCTCCTCTGCTTCTTCATTCCACATAAATCCATCTTTTTGTAGCAGCATAGTGAGTGGCTTAGCTATGGAGCCATAGCCCCTCACAAATTTTCTATAATAACCTGTCAACCCCAGAAATCCTTTTAGTTGCTTAACTGTAGTTGGCCTTGGCCACCCCAGCATCCCTTCTACCTTCTTGGGGTCAGCCATTACCCCTTGGTCAGAGATAATGTGGCCCAAATACTCTACTTCTGTCTAAGCAAAGGAACATTTGCTCCTTTTAGCATAAAGCTGATGTTCTTTCAGGATGTTCAATGCTGTGGCAACATGCTCCATGTGACTATTCCAGCTTGGGCTGTAGATTAGGATGTCATCGAAGAATACCAGGACATACTTCCTGAGCTGATCCCTGAAGATGTGATTCATGAGGCTCTGGAAGGTGGCTGGGGCATTGGTCAGTCCAAAGGGCATGACCTTGAACTCGTACAGCCCCTGGTGAGTTCTGAATGCAGTTTTGTGTCGATCCTCCACTGCACCCTGATCTGATGGTATCCAGATCTCAAGTCTACCTTGGTGAAAAATTTAGAGCCCTGCAATTCATCAAGCAGTTCATCTATCAAAGGCATAGGAAATTTATCTTTAATTGTCAGCTCATTGAGCTGCCTGTAATCAACACAAAATCTCCAGCTACCATCCTTCTTTTTCACCAGTAGGACTGGGGATGCAAAAGAGCTGTTGCTGGTTTGAATAATTCCCATCTGTAACATTTCTTTGACCAGCTTCTCTATCTCAGCCTTCTGCACATAAGGACATCTGTATGGCCTGTTCTTGAAAGGTGTTGCTCCTTCCTTTAGTGGGATGGCATGATCATGGCTTCTGACTGGTGGCATGCCCTGTGGCTCATCAAAAATGGACTCAAACTGCACCAGTAGCTCTCTCATTTCTGTTGGAATCTGCCCCTGGTCTCCTCCTTCTTCTTCTACCATGTAGATTTGAGCAGTGATTCCATAGTTCTGTTTCCTTTTCCATTTGGCAAGCCTGCTTCCCTTAATGGCCTTCAACTTCAGCTTCTCTGCCTCCCCTTTTAGTATTACTGGCTCTTTTTCTTTCAAAAACTTTATAGTTAGCTGCTGGAAGTCAAATTCGATGGGGCTGTGTTTGGCCAACCAGTCCACTCCAAGAATCAGGTCACAACTGCCTAGTTTGAGTGTGTTGAAGTTGTGAAGGAAGTTGTGTCCCTGCATCTCCCAACCTACCTCCTGTAGGAGTTGCCTGGATTCCAGCCTCTCTCCATTAGCCACTTTAACAATCAAGGTTGTACCTGCAGTCTGCATCTTCAGATCCTGTGCCAAACTTTCATCCATGAAGCAGTGGGTACTGCCACTGTCAATAAGTACCAGTAGCTCCCTTCCTGCAAGTTTTCCCCTCATTTTGATGGTTTTGTGTTCATTCCCCCCTGCTAAAGCATGAATGGAGACCTCAATGTTTTCTTTGAGGTTACCACCTTCTGGACAGTCAGCACACTCCTCAGCACCCTCCCCTTGCCCCTCTATTGGAATGATAGGTTCAGTAGACTCATCCTCCATTATGTAGTGAATATGAGCCTGTTTGCAGGTGTGTCCTAAGGTATAAGGTTCAGCACACTTAAAACACAACCCCTTCTCCCTTCTATAGCTAAACTCAGAGGGGGTAATTCCCTTGTAGTAATTGGTTGATGGTCCTCCTGGTTTGGTACTTTTGTTGGTATGGGGGTCTGGTCTCTGGTTGTTAGGCCATTTCATTTTGTTGGAGAAATTAGTGGTGTGTGACAATGGTGGCAAGGGAGTTTTCTGTATGCCCCTACTCTGTGCTTTCCTGATGGCTTCTAGGTTCTTCTCCTGTAGCTTAGCAGTCTCAATGGCATCCGCCAATGTTAGTGGTTTGGTCATTCTGACCATGTTGACAACTTCCTCCTTAAGGCCACTAAGGAAACAGGATTTATAATAAGAATCAGGTTGTCCAGGGAGTGAGATCATTACCAGTGATTTCAGCATCTCAAATTTTTCCAGGTAGTCTGCTATGCTGCCTGTTTGCACCAGTTTGTTGAACTCCTCGATGGCCTCCTGTGGATCTCCCTCTCCAAATCTCTCACAGATTGCTAAGGACAGCTCTCTCCATGGAACTGCTCCTCTTTCAGAGTACATCCCATGAAACCAGATGTCTGCTCTATCCTTGAGGTAGAGTTGAGCGATATCAGCTTTCATTTCTTCCTCTACTTCATATATCTGGAAATATTTATTAGCTCTCCTCACCCATTCCCTAGGATTGGTCCCATCAAACACAGGGAATTCCATCCTAGGCAGTCTGGATCCTCCCTTCCCTGCACATTTCTCCTTAACTCCCTCTATGATCTGGCCATTTCCTGAGTGGCTGTCCCCTACCTCCTTCCCCTTATCGTTCAATTTGGACATAATTTGGGCCATCATGTTCATCATACCTTCATATTTTTGGTCTAAGTTTTTGATAGCTCTATCCGTGCTCTCCTGCCTATGCTCTATTGCCCTCACAGTCTGTTCTACCCCATCATGCTTATTAGCAAATGTTCTTACCACACTTCCCAACTCAGTGAGCTCTCTCCTTAGAGCTTCCTCCTGAGTTTTAGACATCCCGTTGGCTCGTAGCTCTGCTCTGATACCACTGTGATGGTATCGAACAGTAACTAGGCAATAGAATTGCTAATAATGGAATGGATTAGCTACTTGCACAAAACTTATGCTTATCAGTAGAAGAAAACAATCAAGAACAGATAAGCAATCGATCGAAATAGTATTAATATTGATTGAATTGAGATGATACAGAATTGGCGGTAAAAGGAAAGAAAATGACAAGAATGAAGGAAGAACAGGAAGAAGAATGCTTAAGGGAACAATTCCCAAAATTGAGCTAACAAATTCCTACTTTTCTCCTCTCTGTTCCTGGCCATTTTATAGCCAACTAATAACTAATTCTTCAGCCACTTGGTCCAGCTTGTCCTCGTGATCCCGCTAACAGAATTGGTTGCAGATCCATTGCAGATCCACTTGCCTACTTGAGCTCACGTTTCTTGAGCATTCTCCCAGAGAAGGCGTGATTATGAACTCACGCCTTCTGTTTGCTTCCTTTGCTAATTCCACGTTTTCAGCTTAATTCTTCTGTTTCATGACAGGAGTCTGAAGAAAGAGGGAGGCCGTGAGTTTGAGAGGAGAAAAGAAAGGAAAGGAAGGAGGGGCTTCGGCCAGAAACAAGAAAAGAAAAGGAGGAATCTTTGGTTGGTATCGCCGGCATCAGCACCGGGATTTTCCTGCAACTTGGTTCGAGGATTTCGATTTCCAGAACCGTTCGACTCCTTTGGATCTCTCCTGTCCGTTTAGCAACCTAAGTTCTCTCAGGTATA
Organism: Coffea arabica; assembly: GCF_036785885.1. Classification (NCBI taxonomy): domain Eukaryota; kingdom Viridiplantae; phylum Streptophyta; class Magnoliopsida; order Gentianales; family Rubiaceae; genus Coffea; species Coffea arabica. The sequence goes on along the minus strand of NC_092331.1, from coordinate 53,729,300 downwards.
ATGGATTCTTCTCAAAGTTAGTTTAACACAATCTTCACAGGACTCGAGTCTCTTATGCATGATTCTTTTCCTTTTCTAAGTTTTGGTCGTTATCCATGCCTGATGACTATGACTGTGGTTATGCTCGGTGTCGTTGTTTCTGCTGTTGACGGGTTTGGTGTTAGCCTTTTTGTTCATTTAATGCACACATGAAACCATGGATTCAGTTTAGGAGCCATGAATAGATAATGTTTTCCCGCATATGTAATCTGATGTACTAAAGGTTGCATTTTTGGTTCTGATTTGTGTGTATATTTTGAGTCTGAAGAATTCTAAGGAGGGCTAAGTATAAGATTTGAAGTCTGTTTGTTGTTTTGGCCTAGAAGCTCGGTGTTTGTGTGATTCTGACATGAAACCAGAAACTTGAAACTAATGAACAAATCTGGGTTTGCAAGTTTTTCCCCAGTTCAGTTTTTTTTTTCTTTTAAGGGCTTGGTATTGTATTTGATGATGGGTTTAGGGAGTTTAACAAGAATTTGAGGACTTTTTGTTGTTTAAGAGTGTAATTAGCTATTGCCGCATGAGGTTCAATAAACATCTCAAAGCCATCCGAAGGTTGCAGGATTTTTTTTATTTCCAGTTTTGCACACTTCCTCTTTCTGAATTTTTGTGTTTCAGCTTAAGAATTTTATGTTGAAAACTGGGAAGAATGTTTGAGGAGCCCGTTTACATGATCTTAGAATACTTTCGCGCTTGGAGTTGCCCATAAAAATCTGCTGCAACAAGTTTAAGGATTTCAGTTTGTTACAGCAGCGTGAATAAATGAATTCTATTTCCTTCTTTGGCTCGTTCAGACATAGGTTTGTTTGAAGCTTATGATTTGTTTCCTATTTGGTTGATATTTACATATAAGCCTCCACGGTTGTCAGATGTTGTCTCGGAACGCCCTGTGTAAATGTCTAATGCTGTCTTTGCTTCATGGCCCGAGAGTTGAGATGTATCCACGAATGTTTTGGTTCAACATCTTAAGTGAACGTTGATGCTTTCTTTGCTGTATTTCTTTTGTTTCCTCACTACTGAGATTGATGTTTGGGAAATGTGTATGCATTTGGTGGATGAATGGTGAGTCTAATGCAATGTTTCTGCATTTAATCTACACGAACTCATAGCTGCAAAAGAGATTGCATTTTCTGTTCTGTTTTCTTTTCCGTAGCTGCTCATCGAGTCCTTACATTTAAGTTGCATGCTTAATCTGGTGGGGAGGACAGGGAATGAAATGATTTGGTGTGGGGTTTGTGTGTTTGGGGTCTAAAAAGAATGCTTAAACTATGATCAAATGCTTGCTGAAAGGAAACGAATCATGATTGCTAAACCACTTCTGCACAAACTTCTCCAGCATTTGCGTGACTTCCTTTCTGTGTTTTGGCTCGTGTTGGATATTGAAGTCATGAATCTTGTTGTTAGTCAAAGTTTTGTTGACTGGCTGAAAGAATTTGGAGCGAAATTGTGGTTTTTGGGTTTGAAATGCCGAAAATAAAAGTGCAGCAAATGTTGCAGAAACCATCTTCGCAAGCATCTTGCATGGAACTTTGCATGGAAATGTTCTAAAACAATTACACTTTGGCCCCTAAGTCTCCCCTTGTTCCATTAGGACCCAATCAATTGAATAATTTCATCAATTTGGTCCTTGGTAGTTTTAATTTTTGCAACTTCATTGCTTGTTTGATTCAATTAGCCACCTTGCTTTGTTTAAATTGCTTTTAATTCATAATTTTAAGGGCTTTCTGATCAAGCGAGCTTGTGTTTGCATACTTTCTTTAATTTTCTCAATTAAAATGATGCCTTGACCTTTTCTTTTTATTTGGGAGGGTAAATAAGTAACTCACCCCATTAGGGCTCCAACTCAAGGGAGGTACACTCTATCCCTTATTTTTGACTTTATTTGACCCTACGTGTGTATATGTGTCTTATGTGTGCAATTTGCATGACTTTACGTGTTTATTTCATTTTTACTTTATTTATTTCTTTAGTTGCTTAGTTTTTGCTTTATTTTAGTTCAATTTCGATCATTTGGGAGGCACTCGAATGCCAAAATTGTAATAGTTAGGGATTTAATCGTTTTATTCCTTCTATTTCCCCTTTTAGATTGTAGTAGGCCTTCCCCCTAAAAATGTAATAGTTAGGGCCTTAATTGCCTTGTGTGTTTTGCATGTCTATGTGTTATGTGTCTAATCGCTTTCTTAGGTTTTGGCATCTAGATATGTATGCTTATGTGTTATGTGAATTACGTGCTCACATGTCTACTTGCTTTAATTATGCATATTACTTATGTATGTGTATGATGGATGCAAATGCACGTAACCGTAGCTAGTCCAATACTAGTCATGGTTGTCCACTCGAGCTCTTGCAAGTCCAATGCTTGCGAGAGAGCGTAGATGTGGGCTAGTCCAATGCTAGACCCTTAGGAGCCCCTCGCGCGTTAGATCATGATTGCATGATAAAATCACTCCATCTCATGCATATTTTCACTTTTTAGGGCCTTTTATCATTTTGTATGATATTCCCCTTATACGTATAACCCTTATCCCTAATTTCCTTATACATATATATACTCCTATGTGTGATACATAACATTAGAATTGCATTTCAGAATTAGGATTAGGATAGGGCATTTGCTTGATTAGATTAGGGAAGCCCCTTGAATATGGGATATGGACGAGTTTGGCTTTCCTAACCTTAGCACGCTCGTATTCCCTCTATTAAAGGGAAAATTGAGTCACGAACATTAGTCACCCGTACCCGACATGATGCATTCCTTTAAGACATGTATATCTCTATCATTATTTTATCCTTTTCCTTTTCTCTTTGAGTCTCATATTTTTGCACAACTCGTGACTTCTTCGAAATCATCACTTTGGGCATCGCAAGTAATGCGATTTGCATCAAGTAAAATTCGGAGAGATATTTTGACCCCTCGATACCCTCCTAGGTCTAGGGTTGCATTCATATAGCACGTCCAAATGTGATAAATCTTAAGGGTAAAATAAGAAAATCTTTGACTAAATCACGCAACTAGCCTTGGCTAGGTCGAAGGGGTGCCTTGGATTTTTATCCTTGCCTTCCCCTTCGTCAAATGTGACTCCCGAACCTTTTTCATTGGTTTGCATAGATTTGGAGTCGTTTAAAAAGGGTTTTTCCATTTTTTCTTTAAAAATTCATTTTTAGGTGACTTGGTACACCTTAACTCTATACCAAGTGGCGACTCTGATTTTTATTTCAAAAAAACCCTTTTTAAACTGTATTTTGGGTCAAATCGTCGCATTTTCAAGTCCCATCTAGACCCACTTTCTTTGTAAATCAAAAATTCACTTTTCAAACCATTTATTTATACATTTATTTTTCTTGCAAAAAATGGGGCGCGACAAATATTAAACTAGGATATGATTATTTTAAATATGACTAATTCTAGTTTTAGTTGGTAAATAAAGATATGTATTATGCATCTAAATGTACATTGTAAAAAATAGAGAGAGAATTCACTCTCATCCCCCATTTTTATTGGGTTTCAAAAAATAAAAATAACATAGAATCAGATAAATCAGATCTCGACCAACAACTACTCTTGTCATGGTTTTATGTATGAAAAGGATATCTATTGAATTGAGCTCTCAGCTCGAGCAACCTTCCTTTTGTAGCTGATGTTTGAACTTTTAAGGCCATCTTTGGTTTCAATTCAATCTAATCTAACGAGAAACGAAGTGTGAAAAGTTTAAGAAGACAAAGAATTTGAAATTGCCTGCACTAAAAAAGATCATGAACCCAAGTAATTCTAACTAGCAAAATAACAAGGAATAAAGTAATGAACTTGCAACTCTTGTACAATGGATTACAAAAATAAAAACTGACAATCGATCCAAACTTTTTTTTTATCCTTTTTATTTATTATTTTTTTAACAATCCTAACTTGCTATAACATAGGCCTTTCTGATTATACTACTTTCTCCTCTCGTCGGTGTTTCGGTCTTCATGGAAATTGGCAATGCGGACATAGCATATGGACCCAAGGGTGAGGCCCTTGAGGGGCAGTCACCTGTAGGTACTCTATAATTTCAAAAAATGGAAAAACAAATAAATAAATAACTCCTTATAGTAAGCGAAGCATGTGTAATACGGTGTATTTGCTGAGATTTTGCCAAGATCAAAAGTAACTTTGAAATCTTTTAATATCAAGCTCAATCTGCATAAGATGGAATTCTGTACTCTTTGACATTCGGTAATTAACTATTCAAGTTAATTTTTATTACATTGATAGTGTGAACAATCGTAGCAGTATGTTATACGTGTAACCGAATTAAAAAAAAATTTACACTAACAGCTTAAGAAAAGTTACTTTAGAACTTCTTTTTCTAATAGGAATTGAGACATTGAGATCATTGTAAAGTGCAATGAAATTGAAAAAGCTCATATTGCCTTTGTTACATAATCAAGTAGTGGCATACTTGAGAATGTTTTATATCACAGCGATACACTGTTGCCGGAGCATGCATTGCACGAAGTCAGAAAGTCTTAACCAAGAGGAGGACAAATATAAACCCACAATTAATTAGCTTACACAGGACAAAAATGCCAATCACACTATTCCAACATTCAACTCTCCTTTTCATGCATTCTCTTATTTCTTTTCATGTTTCTTGTCTTTGAACTAATTTTTAACTATTTGGTCTCCGTTAGACTTCCCCCGAACTGATTAAAGTAGGATATTACTCAATGCCGAAAGCCCTTGTCAGTAGTCTGATCCTGTTGGCAACAAAAAAGATGTAGTTGCTACTTAATTCAATTTGTCATAATATTTAAATATCTCGTCGAGATTTGTTTTGTCTGAAGCTTCATTCTCACGTTAGTTGTTAATACTAAATTTTGTAATTTAAATCACCATTTAGGATCATCTATGCATAAGTTAACGAACTCTCCTAATAGTTTTATTTAAAAAAAATGTGCGAGCATTTGAGGAGTGGAATTCGATTCCGTATCCATTGTTCCAGTCCATTTTTCCATTGATTTTGTGCTAGTCAAATAGTGAAAAACCGGTACTGTTGGTATCAAGTACGTCAAAAGATAAAGCACATTTCGAGGATCTAATACATAACGGATTTTATTTTTTAAATGTTGTGTTTGGTGTTGTGTGTGGAGGGGAGCAATACATAACGGAATTTCATCAGCAGCGTTATATCGCATCTTAGAAAGAATTCAAGTTTCTTAAAAATTTATTGCTTCAGTGAATGGAAACGGTCGAAAATTGAAACTCAGCCAATTTATCTATGGTTATTTATTAGCAAAACAACAACAATTAATATGAGCTAAGATGGGTCCAATTAATGTTGATGCATGACTGTGTCTGATGTGTGTGTGTGTGTGTATATATATATATATATATATACAGCACTAACGGAGCACAAAATTCCTTAATAAAAATCAAAGATGAGGAATACTGCTGTCAATAGAACAGCTCCTTGGGTCATTATTTTGATTTTTTACTTGGTTCAGACAGCCCAGGTTTGTGCTTGGTTTGAACAGTATACAATAGTTATATGCAATGCTTTGAGTCATGAGAACTTAGAACTTCATTGCCAATCTAAAGATACTGATTTTGGATGGAAAACTTTACACCCTCGACAAAACTTCAGCTGGACGTTCAGGGAAAATATTCTTCGAAGTACTCTATATTTTTGCAGGTTTCGTGCTTGTGGAGACGAAACGGCGTTCGATGTTTTTAACAAGCAAATAGCTGACAGATACCGTTATACTCACGAGTGCGTCTACAGCATCTCAGGACAAAGTATCCTAAAATGCAGAAGGGAAAAAAAACCTATGTTTTCATTATCGCCAAAGTACTTCAATATATAATTATGGCATCTTTGTGTGGAAAATCTGTTATACAAGAACAAGATTAATAAAGCTTTCACCTCATATACAAGATTAATATAGACATTTTGGTTTTCCACCACAGTAGCAAAAAAAAAAATAATAATAATAATAAGAACTTGAAGCAAATTACTTCATGAAATCTTTATTTACCTTTGCCTTCGTCAATATTAATCGAAGAATTATTAAGAATCTTAATATCGTATCAACATTCGCGTCTTTTCTTTTCCTTTTTTTCTTGATAATTATATTCGTGTCGTTTCTTTCCCTTCTTTTTTTTTTTCGTTGGGTTTTCCATGTCTTCAGAATCTTTTGCTTTAGCATCACATGGATTACTGAAAGCTAATGTTGAGAAATTAGTTCTCTTCTTTTCCTACGAGTTCTGACCTTGAATTTCTAATTGCAATTGTCAAAAATCTGGACATATTAATGGTTGCGTTAGGGAAAAGTCATTTCGGATAAAGTATTCCGCACACTCCATTACTTTAGAATGTGTCGTATTTAATTTCACCCAAATTAACCTATTCTTTAAGTAAATACTGGTGCTAATTGTACCAGTCATTGATCTTTGTCGAACTGCGTTGCATTCTTGTTTCAATTCCTTCTAACCAAACGAGAAATGAAGAGTCAAAATTTTGAGAAGATTGAGAATTTGAGATTGACTGCAGTAGAAATGATCATGAATCCAAGTAATTTTAACTAGCAAGATAATAAGGAAGAACTTGCAACCTTGAACAATGGATTAAAAAAGTTTCTGCCAAGAATTTCTAATCACCAATTATCAAAAAGACGTATTTCTATGTTTACGACCAATAATTACTAAGAGTTTTAGAACGTATTATCAGCTAAAATTCGTGGTTAGAACTTGTAGAGTTAATTGTATTTGTTCAGATTTTGCCAAGATTAAAAGTAACTTTGAAATTCGTTCGTAAACTTGCTTTATAATCCAAACTTGCTTTATAATCCTAACTGACAAAAAAGTTACGAAGTTCCTTCATGTTTTAATATTATTGAGATCCGAACAAAAGGAAAGGAAGACATTGGAGATTAAAAAAAAAAAATCACTCAGCTGGGGGGTTTTGGCAACAATTTTCGAGCAATCGAAATCTCAAATAAAAAGAAAATAATGACAGTCCACAGCAGATTGAATGCCATAGCTAATGCTGTTTTCCTCCCCATCCTTGTTCTTCCCCCTGTAATAAAGCTGTTTAAAATTAATGCTTAATATTTTTTGGGACTTAATTTCTCTCCCCTTTTGTAATTGTACATATGTCAAATATGCATGCTTATACACGGGGCAGCATGATCCATTAATGCTGACGAAGTTTAAACCAGAAATGTGACTTTTTCAGGTCAATTATTTTTGGCAGTGCTGATCTAACTTCAAACTCTTGGGTAAATTAAGCCATCTTTCAAACCTTCCAATGTCTACTTTCAATCTGCACAAGAAGTTCACTCCTTAGATAGAGTTCGGTACTTTTTGACATTCATTCGTTCATTAACTGTACAGATTAATTTTTACTATTAGACTGATAGTGTAGGCACGTCATGTGTACGCATAAGAGAAATGTAAAAATTTACACTGATAGTGCAAGAAAAATTAATTTGAATTCCTTTTTCAAATTAATTTAGCAGGATTATTCGGAAGGAATTCAAGTTTATCAAAAAATTTAATTGCTTTAGTGTATTGAAACGGCCGAAAACTGAAACTCAGCCAATCCATCCATGGTTATCTATTACCAAACCAAAAACAATTAATATTGCTAAGATGGGCTCAATTAATATTGATCCATGACTGTGGCTGCTGTGTATATATACAGCACTAATGAAGCACAAAATTCCTTGACAAGAATCAAAGATGAGTTATAGTGCCGCATATAGGACTGCACCTTGGGTCATACTTCTGATTCTTTCCTTGGTTCAGACCGTACTGCAGGTTGATGCCTGGCTTTCTCAATATACAACTAGTTATATTCAATTACATGAAAGATCAGCCCTTGGCGGTGCATTGCAAATCTAAAGATAACTGATTTTGGATGGAAAACTCTACAATATAATCAACAGTTCAGGAGGACGTTCAGGGAAAATATTTTAGGAACTACTCTATATTTTTGCAGGTGTCGTGCTTGTGGGGAAGAAATGGTGTTTGATGTTTTTAACGAGACAATAGCTCCCGACTGCCGTTACGTGTGCTTCTACGAATTCGTGGAGAGAGGTTACACCCTGAAGTCGATAGACGATCCACCCTCAAGTGATGCAAATCTTCTCGGACCCAGATAGTAATACACTGAAATGCAGCAGGCGCTGATAGAATTGAAATAATTAATTATGTCTTCATCACCGTCACATTACTTCATTATGACACCTTTGTTATGAAAAATTATTTATATTTTGTTATGGAAAAAATATGTATAAAACCTTCTACCAGAGAATTAAGAACTTGAAAGTTAACATTGAAAAAGTAAATTATGGAGCAAGTGGTTTGATGTGATTTCCACGGAGTACTTTTCTTTTTTGGGATAATTTCAGATACCTCCCTCAATGTTTCTGACAATTACACTTAAATATCATCTAAATTAAAAATTACTTTTACCTCCCTTCTGTGACGGACGACATGTCAACACCATAAGCATCCTAATGACCAACTTGCCCTCAAAATGTTGTGGCTAATATTTTTGCAAAAATGCGAGGAAAAAATTGCCTTCAACAATAATATTTTTTTATTTGCTTCTTGGTTCGAGCATCTGCAAAAGTAAAATTGATTTTGCCATCCGGAGAAGCAAAATTGATTTTATTATTCCTCAACTACCATAGAGAGGAAGAATGCCAAGAGTTGAAAATAGCATAGCATGCATTTTTTACAGTTTATCAAGCTTATATATGGTGCCAAGATAAAGCCATTGCAACCTGTCCAACTCTTCTTACTTCTAACGGTAACAAGTGCAGAATTGCCGATGTACACTTTATTGTACTAAGAGGATCCCTACTGTTTTCATATTTTTTCTCTTTTTTAATTAATTTTTATAAACGAAGTGACAAATGTTTCGTTCAGAATATAAAGAGGGTAAAGTTGGCAAAATTTTGTGCGTCAGTACCTTTTCCCACCTTTTTAACTTTCTTTTAATGACAAGGGCTACAATATTTATCAAATGTGCCCATCAAAGGGAGGTGAGTGTAATTTTTAATTTTAGAAGGAGGTATTTGAAATTATCCCTTCTTTTTTCTACAAGTTCTAATCAATAATTTCTATTTTTAATTGCCAATTATCAAAAAGATTTGGATATGTTAATGGTTGCGTTAAGCATAAGTCATTTCGAATGAAGTATTCCTTATTACTTTAATTAGCATGTATTATATTTAATCCACCCAAATTAAACTATTCGTTAAGCATATACTGGTGTGCCGGACGTTTAATTTTAACAATTAATAATCGTTGTCAACACCGAGTTGCACTCTCCTTTCAAGTCCCTCTAATCAAACGAGAAACTAATGAATCAAAATTCCAAGAAGATTGAGATTGTGTTTTTCACAGAAAAGATCAAGAACCCCAAAAAAAAAATTTAAATTCTAACTTAGCAATAAGAAAAGGAAAAAGCTACTTGATGAACTTGCAACTCTTGTACAATGGATTACACAAAAAAAAAAAAAAAAAATTCACAATCCGAACTTGCTATGACGTAGCCCATTCTGATTGTTCTACTTTCTCCTTCCCGCGATCGTTTTGCCTTCATCGGAAATTCGGAATTCAGAAATAGCATTTGGACCTATCGATGAGACCCTCGAGGGGAGCCGCCTATCGGTACTCTGTAGTTTGAAAAATGAAAACAAGAAGAAGAAAAACAAGAAATAAAGAACTCTTTATAAAAAAGAAAGGAAAAGCATAATGCGGTATCAATAATTTGATAGTTTTTAGATATGTGAATTTGTAATTTTAATGAGTAGTGACTACTAAGTAGTTAGATGGTGGTGGATTCTTTTTGTGGTTCCCAGAAGGATTCTTGCCGGATTTCTACAAACTACTATCTGTTTTCGTGTTTTCGTCGATGAGAAGATTCTTTGTTTTTTTGGGCTTTTAAAAAAAAAAAAGATTTCAAAATCATTCTTAAACTTTGCTTCATAATCGTAACTGAAAATACAAGTTATAAAGTTCACTTTTTTTTTTAATCTTTTCATTTCTGATCAAAAGAAAAGGCAGACATCGGAGATTCAAAAAGAAAGGCAAAAAAAAGAAAGAAAGAAATTTACTCACCCTCCGGGAGGTTTTGACAACAATTTTCGAACAGTTGAAATCTCAAATAAATAGAAAATAATGACAATCCACAGCAGATTGAACGCCATAGCTAATGCTGCTTTCCTCCCCATCCCTTGTGCTTCTCCCCTGTATAAAAGCTGTTTACAATCAATTCTTAATAATTTTGGGCCATAATTCGTCTCCCAATTTTGTGCTTATATTAAATACGGATAGCATGACTCGGTAATACTGCTGAAGTCTTCACCAGAAATGCAACTTTTTCTAGTCAAATATTTTTGGTAGTGCTGACCTAACTTCAAACACTTATTAGGGAATTTAAGCTATCTTTCAACGCTTTAAACATTCACACCCAATCTGCACAAGGAGTTGACTCCTTAGATGGAGTTCTGTACTCTATGACACGGAATGATTAATTTTTATTACGCTGATACTGTACATGAACGTAGTCACACATCACATGTATAAAAGATAATTATAAATATTTACACTAATAATGTAAGTAAAATTATAAATATTTACCCTAATAATGTAACTAAAATTAACTAGCAATTGAGACATCAAAGTCATTGTGAAGGGCAAGCAATGGTTTAAATTATATGAAATTGAGAAGGCTCATATTGACTTTGTCATGTGTTCCAATAAGGGATACTTGAGAACATTTTATACTCTCTTTTTATTAAACGTAGTTGCTGGAGAGTGCGTTGCATAAACTCAGAAACTCTTAATCTAAAGGCGTATATAACCCATAATTTAGCTTATAAATGAAACAAAAAATGTCAATTTCACTATTCCAATTCATTTTCCCATTTCGACTATCCTTTTCATCCTCTTATTTCTTTTCCGTGTTTCCTGTCATTGAACTAGTTGTCAACTCTTTGGTTTGTAATTCGTATTAGAGTACCCCTGAACTGATTAAAAGTCCCTCTTAAATAGGAGTATAGGACATTATTCAATGCTAAAACCACTTATCAGCGATCTAATCACAATTGACAGCATAAAAGACATAGATACTGCGTAATTCAATCTGTGATAATATATAGTTATGTACTTATGTCCCAAATCCTTGTGTGTCTAAAGCTTCATTTTCTTAGATAGTCATTTATCGTTACTTTATACCACCATTAGTTATAAAACAAATGTACCATCATTTTGACTGTTAAAAAAACGACTTCATATCCATTGATCCAGTCCATTTCCCACTGGAGTATTTGCAAGTCAAATAGTGAAAAACTTGTACTTTTGGTATTAACATCAAAAGATAAGCTCATAACAAGGACTTAAAACGTAACGAAATTTATTAGCAGGGGAATTAAAGAGTTAACTCCTAAATTAAGTTTAGTACCAAAGTGTAGCAAACCGTACGTGAAAATTGAAACTGATCAGCCAGTCTGTCCCATGGTATTTATTAGCAACACGGAAACAATTAATATTGCTAAGATTAAAATGTCAACAGTATATAATTGGTGGTGGCAGCTGATATATATATTTACAACTAGTGGGGGAGTGCCCGCGCATCACACGAGTGTTTGGTGTCTATGGTTAGACAAGATTTTTCATTAGACAAAGAATAATACATTCTAAAAAAAAATAGTTATCAAATATGATAAAGCTAATAACAGTACATTTTAATTGCAGTACACACTTGTACACTTTGTTTTATCAATGTTTTTACAATTTTACCATTCCCAAAAGACCCCTACAAATCTTAGTTGAAAATCACCCAAGAACAGGCATAGATTGTTTCAAATAATGGAATATCCTCCAATGGTTAGTTATATCAATGTGTTAATTGCACAACATGTTAATATGTTTTTGTGTTAATTGCACAACAAAAGCCACACTTCAATTAAATGTGTCTATAATACTATTTCAGTAATTATGCAAACAAATAAGCTTATAAGAGTTATATTCGATGCAAAAACTGTTACAAAATAATTTCATATTCTAGAAATACTTAGATGTCTCCATAATCAAAGTTTTAAATGTATCAAAATAAGGGTATTTCGGTAAATATACCTAAACACATATTACTCTCAGTTGTACCACATTCCCTAAAAACCTCTATCCATGCGGTTGAAATTCAAACCTCCTTTGACCACAATTCACTCTTATATAGTATAAGGAAATACTCCTTAATATGCAACATGAGTTATACTGCCATAACTAATAATGCTCCTTGGTTCATTATCTTGAGTTTCTACTCTGTGTAGACAATCCAGGTGTATGTTCTCTCCTCGATGAAGTTATAAGCAGTCCTTTGACTAGGCAGCCCTTGCCGGTGCATTGCTGATGTAGTGACATTGATCTTGGATGACAATTTTTAAAAGGAAAAATCGTTCAAAACATCTCTTATATTTCGTCAAATGAATTTTTTCGTCTTTCACTTTTAATATAGTAACTTTACGTCCTTAACAAAATCAAATCAGTAAAAAATAGCTCCAATCTAAAATTTTGACCACTTTTTATCCTTAATCCCTCGCGTAACCCATACATGGTATTTTTTTTTTTTAACAAAAGGGTTAAATCTCATTTATAGTTAAATAAATGATCTGATCTATAATCATTTTTGCCCTTAAAGAAAATAGGATGTGACCTGAATTATATTTATTTTTTCATAAAAAGTGAAATTTGATCTAATTCAAATCAGAAAGTTTAGCTTGCAAGATCCACATTGAAGTTTTAGCACTAGAATATCGCACTAACTAACTGGCTCTAACTACATCTGATTCTGGATTGCTAATTGCAGAAACTTCCCTCAGGGAACAATGGGTGATATGATTCAGGATGCTTCCTGAGGTATTTCATTCATATGCAACAAAAATTGTTGAATATGGAGGTGATCCTAATAGGTATTCACCATCTGCTGTTATCTTACGTGTTGGGGAGAAAACACCTTCGAGAGAGTCCATAAAAAAAAAATCTAATATGTAAGTCAGGAATCCAATTCTGACTCAAAAGGTTAAACTGTTAGGTTTCGAGCCCTTACTTACATAAAAAAAAAAAAAAATCCAATATATATGTTAGGAATTCAATTCTGACTCAAAAGGTTAAACTGTTAGGTTTCGAATGCTTACTTATATATTAACCACTCATTCTTTGTCTCTCGAATCAATGTGGTACATAATCTTTTACACATGAATCTAACATTATGGCCTATATCCAGATGACATAGTAGTTCTGGTTTTCATAATCATCATTTTTATTGGCAGAATCTACTTGATTGGACAGTCTGCAGGAGCTCATATTGCTGCTTGTGCACTTCTAGAGCAGGCAATCAAGGAGGCTAGTGAAGGAGAAAGCACTTCCTGGAGTATCTCTCAAATTAATGCCTATTTCGGTCTTTCTGGAGGGTAAGTTCATGCTAAAATTCTGACATAGAAAAGTCAGCAGTCTCCAATTAGCAAGCATGATAGTCAGAGGATCTATTTGTAATATCAATAGCTGATCGGATCTGCTGGGAATGGACAAAAATAGTGGCAAGCTAATGGCTCTGGATCACTTCCATCATATCTTTGTGTCTCGGTATAACTTGTGGTAATTAAAAAAAAATAATATGAACAAGTAATCAAAATAATTTTTCCCCTTTTAGCACAAGTTCTTCACTATTAACATGAACCATATTGCACGTGTGAAATCCCTGGGGGAAAATTTTCTCAGTCAATGAAGTCTCTTGTTTCTTTAACGTGCATGCGTTAATCTCAACATAATTTCTATCCCGTACATTACGAAAATTTTCCATCATTGACCTGTTCTGTTTGAATGAAAGAGAGGGATGTAGTCGAACGATTAAGTTGGAACCCACAGTTTCATTCAAGCAGCCACGGATTTAAGGGGGGGCTGGTGGGGGCTTAAGCCCCCCCCCCCCAAGCCGCCGGAAAACCCCCTATATATAGGGGATTCCGGCGGCCAGCCCAGCCATTCCGCAGAGGGCAAGCTCAGGCTCCTGCTTGATGATTTTTTCTTTGTCTGATGAGGTCAAACATTCCGCAGAGGGTTGCACGTATCCATACCCAAACCCTATGGCAGAGTTGCAATAAGTCTCTACGGTACCATCCCTAGATTCTAGGTTGATGTTGTTCAGCACAATGTGGCTGCAAGGAACCGTGTCGCTGCATGCAAATTTCATGGCGTTTTTGCTTTTGGAAGTCCCGCTAATGTTCTTGTACATGATTTCACTTATTTCAACTGCAGAACTCTGGATATAAAAAGTCGTTGTCAGGATATTTTAAGGATGAGTAGATAAACAATTGCCTGCACTTTTTTTTTTTTTTGGTCGAATTTTAGTATCATTCAGAGTTTATTCACCAAAGAGAGCAGAAAATACAAAGTCCGTCTGGTTCCCAATTAACCAGCTATTCTGGAAAACCATGAAGCTAGAGGGTGAATCATACCTGGTTCTGGCAAGGCGTCGGCGAATCACAGTAGAATTGGTAAATGATAATGGAATTTGAAACGTCATCTACTCTCACATTCTGATATCGTACTCCTCGAACATACCCAGATCCTCCCTGCAGAGCTACCATTTTTAATCATTCTCCATATAATTATATGTTTTTATTATTTTTATAATTATTGATTCTAAATTTTACTTATTAAATATATTTATTTCGTCACAAAAAAAAAAATTTTAATACACTTCGGCCCCCCCAAAAATAAATTTCTGGCTCCGTCCCTGCATTCAAGTACTAATATTTTCCTCATTTGAATGGAATTGTCAAATTCAGTGGAAATTTCACATTTGTCTGGTACCAATACGTTAATTTCAAAAACTTCAAAATTCAATTACACACACTCTAATACGCTAGTTATTTTTAGGAGCGTTTTTGAAAAATTTTACAGCAACAAAGTTTTTCAAAAAATTTTACTGTAGATTTTTTTATCGTGTTTTCGAAGAGATTTTTGGAATATATTTTAGGATATCTTTTAAAATTAAAAAAAATTAAACTACTTTTTAGAGTACTTTTTAAAAACTTTTACAATATTTAAAAAATGAGTTTTTGAAAAACAGACGAATCTAAATGGAACTTATAGCGGGTCATGTCTCCAGAGTTTTAGCGGGTTATTTTATTGTTAATTTTCCCTTTTATCCTTGCCAAATATTGTTTTAATTATTAATATTTACTTATATTTGGTATTGGACTCAATTTCAGGAAGTGAAACAGAAAATTACCAAAAAGGAGGGACTTGTATGGAAAAATGCAGACTTCTAAGGGCTTCAACCTTTGGGTCCTTGAATTGGTGGGGACCACAAGCTAGTGCAAGACATTTAGTCATTTGGGCTTTTCAAAGAAAGCAACGTAGAGAGACTTGGAACAACAAGTACTTTGGAGGCTTTGTCCACATGTGCGGGGACCACGGATAAGAAGCATGAGTCATTTGGACTCTAGGAAAAGAAACGTACAAGACTTTGAATTTGGTGTGGGGACCACTAGAGATAGCATTAGACTTCCTTTTGGCTTTAAAAAGGGAGAAAAACGTGCAGAGAACTCTTATCAATCAATCAATAGTTTTAGTTTAGACAGTTTTTAGCATAGTTTTAGTTTCGTTTCTTTCTTGGCTCTTTTGATGGCCTGGACCTCAATGAAATTACTTGAAGATTTTCTCATGAGGCGTGGCTAAGTTTGTCTGGCCAAGAACAACGAAGGACTTGGTTCTACTAAATTTGTGAGATCGAATTAGTTTTTATTTATTTTCATTATTCACTGGTATTTGTCTATCTTCTGCTTTATGTTCATATGGTTGTTTTATTATTCGATTATCCAGGGCCCGGATTCTAGATTAATTCAATAACCTGAAGCCAATTAGGATAGTTAAATCCGTAATTGTTTAATTATTCTAAACTGGTGGCAACTGGCATGATTGGGTTTGTGTCAGGGAGATAGGCAGGCTAACTTAAAGAGACCCTCGTAGCGTGTTGATTGGTTAGAATTAGGCTCTTCTAATTATTCATGCAATTAGGGAATTGAACTTCTATGGTCGTACCTAGGGTTATTTCCTGATTAGAGAAATAGTCAACGGTCGTACCTTGGCTATCGACAAATTGAGGAAGAGTTGGTTGTTTATCGCGTGTATGACAACTATAACTAATTTATCAGATAGTAACTGGAATAATCCTTGCATCTGTGATCGAATTAAGTGAACCATCTCCGAAGTTGTCTCTTGGCTAGAGTTCGTCCATTATTATTTTTATTGTGATAATTAGTTATTTGAGTTGTAGTTATTTTATTTTAATTAATTTATTCCAAGTAATTTAGTTACTATCATTTTCAAAACCCCCCATATCTGGAACTTGAGAAGAAATTAAATTATCCCCAGTCCCTGTGGATTCGACCCTGCTTACCGCTATATACAGAATTTGTATTTTATTTAAGCAGGTATTTATTATTGCACAGGTTTGACGCCAATCAATTTTTGGCGCCGTTGCCGGGGACTGGTGCCAGATTAATTTGTTTCTTTTTGAGTTCATCTTGTTTTTATTTCTTATTTTTTTATTTATTTTTCTCTTATTTTTTTTTTATTATAGTTTATGGCTTCTAACACTCCGTATTTTGGTGATAGACTGGATTTTGTTTCCGGGGAAGGCGATGAGACTAGTTTTTTTTCTAAGTTTGCACATGCAGAGGCAGTAAACTCTATTAGAGAAAGAATGGCTGCTGCAACTTGTAAAATTTGTTATGCCAGGGATCATTCGA
Organism: Coffea arabica; assembly: GCF_036785885.1. NCBI lineage: Eukaryota > Viridiplantae > Streptophyta > Magnoliopsida > Gentianales > Rubiaceae > Coffea > Coffea arabica. The sequence goes on along the minus strand of NC_092331.1, from coordinate 53,712,455 downwards.
CCGGTATGTGCCCCGAATATCAAGATAATCTGAGTGTCCCACTCAATAATTATGGAGATTTTTCACCATGGTCTCAAACGTGGTATAACCCTAATCCAAACGGGTATGATCAAGGATGGTGGGATAACTCCAGTTATAATTATACAACAGGGCCACTAGATTTTCAACAGCTAGAGTCTCAAGAACCGTCATCCATGTCAGGTATGTCTCTTGAAGAAATGGTTGAATTAATAGCTACTAACATATATCAAATTCAACAGGAGGTACAAAAAATGAGTGAAGAGATGAAAGAAGCAAGGCTTGAATGGGCATTTAAAACGAGCGAATTGATTTCTCCAGTTTATGAAGAATTGTCCTCACCGACTATTATCGACCATGAGGAAGATGAGAGTGCAATTATTCTGACAAAGGACATGGTATTGCAAGGGTCTCAAGAAGAAGAATCCAAAGATGCAGTTGAAAAGAAAGTTGAAGCGCAAAAATTGAGACCCCAACATCAAATGGTTCAAGTGAATGAATCCAGTGAACAATCTCCAAATGCGGTGACATCTCCTCCATTTCTTGATCAATATTTTCCTGACTCATATTCTTTAATTCCTGTTAGTGAGATTGATTTTATCATACCAGACGATTTTGAGTTTCATGACAGGAATAAGTTAAGAGCTACGATGGTCAAATATCTTGAACCGATAAAGGCGTGTGATGGAGGAGAGAGTGGAGAATGCAAATTATCGTTGACTTGTTTGGCGCCATTTACTAGTCCATGGAAGCCCGTAGCTCGTGTGCTCAAGAATTACTCTATTTACGAGGGCTATCAGGATTATATAGAGGATGAAGCACTGAAACGAGCCACAAGATTTTATCCTCCATGAATACACATGAAAATGTCTAGCCAAAGACATTAAAGAAAGGCGCTGCTTGGGAGGCAACCCAAGACTCTTTATTTTAGTTTTCTTATGCTTTTTGGAATTTTTGTTAAGTGTTAGTTGCATTTAGTGATTTGTTGCTTTGGTGGCAGGAAATTAGTAGTTAGACGTGCCCACGCCAGGTGGTCACGCCTGAGGAAAAGAAATTTTCGTTCAGGATCTGCGGACTCTATAGCAGTTAGACGTGCCCACGCCAGGTGGTCACACCTGAGGGAAAAGAAATTTTCGTTCAGGATCTGCGGACTCTATAGCAGTTAGACGTGCCCACGCCTAAGCCAGAGGTTCCTTGAAAAAAAAAATCAAAAAATCAAAAAAAAAGAAAATCATTTTCCGTTTTACACCTTCAGTTTTGGTTCTCACAATTCGAGTTCTGAAATTTGAGTGTGCAAAAAAAAAAAAAAAACTATTTTTTTCCCTTCTTTCTTTCTTTCTTTCCTTTCCTTTTCTTCTTCTTCTCCACCGCCGTCTGAAGCTTCATCTCGTCCGCCGCTAGCAGCAGCGGAGCTCCTTGCGCGCACCCCCAGGCACAAGAGCAGCACGCCACCATCGCCGCTCGACGCCGCAGCCGACCCCTCCAGTTCCACCGCGCAGGCGACCCCCCCTCTCACATTTTCCTCTTCGCCGCACCTTCGCCACCTGTCAAAAATTGACAGGTGGAGGTATTGCTTGCCCTTCCCCCTTCGCAATTTCTAGAAACTAATTGCTGGAATTGATTTGCAATTGGGATAATTTTCTTGATTTATCATCTGCAGATTTATTTGGGGTTTCTCCTGCACAGTTTGGGGTTGGTTTTCTGTGAGGGCGTTTCGAGCAGTTAAATTCATTGGGTAATTTCTGCGGAATCAGTTTGGACGGAATTGAGTTTGATTGTTGCTATCTGTGGGGGTGTTTTCTGCTATTAATTGAATTGATGGGCTGACTTGTTGTTGTGCTTGACTACGTTGGGACCTTAATTGCTTAGTGCCTATAATTGATGCTTTGTTGAGACGTTTGTCTCGACCTTGGGTGCCTATAGTGTGCATTTTGTTGGTTGGGGTTTGTTATTGAATTTAATTTTTCCCTGTGACTCACCAGTGGTACTGGTTGAGATCTTTTGCCTATCGTTATTGCTGCTATATTGCTGGCTGTTGGATTTCATCCCTTCTTGTATATGCACCAGTGGTACTGGTCGCGGTGATTGCTTGAAATTCTTGAAATTTGATCGAATAATATTCGGTTGCTGCTGGAATTTAAATTGGGTAATTGGCTGTCAATTTGAAACCAGTTGTTGAGATCTTGGCTGAATTTGTGTCCACTTGCTGAAATTTGTTGCTTTGTTTAATCAGTCGCATTGCTCCTAGTTTGCTTGAGTGGAATTGGTTGGACGTCCTTTGCCTGTGGAGTTTAACTATTACATTGTTTGGAGTGGTTTTCTGGTACTGATTGACTTGTTGGGCTTAAATTGCTCAGGGCTTTAAATTGCTAATTTGGTGAGTCATTTATTATGCACTACCCTTTTGAATTGGGAGATACCTGTGCTTATTGGGTTGATTGTTGACTTCATTAGAGGATATGGATTTCTACTGATCTGCATTTACTTGTTCCTCTATATGTTGGCAATTTTGTTTCTATTGATTGGGTTACTTGTTAGCGGCAATAGTGAGATCAAGGTTCTCTTCTAGGCCCCGCCAACCCAACCCAACCCAACTCCAACCCAACTCAACCATTCCCCGCCTCACTCACTGCTGTGGCCCCGCCATGGTCCCCGTGATTTCAGGGAAGTACCGTTGCTCTTTTGCTTACTATTATTGTTTATTTATCACATTGAGGGCAATGTGTGAATTAGGTGTGGGGGGATCAGTTGGGGTGCTAGTATTTTTGTTTTTAGTTTCTAGAGGTTTTTCCTTTGTTTTAGTTTGATATTTATCTCCTTTTTCGTTTGTTTTCTTTTCTTTTCTTTTTCTAGTGGTCAGTCTTCATATGAATACCAAGTTTGATACTGGATTGTTGTCTCTAATTATGCTATTGCCAAATTTTAGTAATAAAAGGATATCAAGTTGATGTGGTTGAGTTCAGGAACATCTCTTTGGTGAATATCAATACTTGCTTAACTTTTCCAATTTTTGGTTAACTTTTCTAGGCATAGGGAATGATAGTTGGCATTTTTCATGTGAATTGGTCCATTTATTAATTTTAGTTCTCCATATTTGAAAATTTGAGGCTGGCTGCTGTTCTTTTGTGTCATTTTTAGTTATTGTGCTATATGATTGTAAATAAGAGATGACTGTACTCCGCTAGTTATTACTACTGAGTAACCGGGGATCTTCACCTAAAATGTCGATTCTCGCGTCAAAAGGTAGTAATTGCTATGAGTGCGTGATCCCGTAGCGATTGGAGCTGAGTAACCGGGCTCCTCCATCTATCAAATGTTGGAGTTCGCGTCAAAAGACTCTAATGGCTAGAGATTAAGTCTTTTGCTATTCTGAAAAAAAAAAAAGGAAAAAGAGAAAATAGAAAAGTGTGAAAAGAAAAGAAAGAAAGAAAAGTGAAGGTTGTGTTAATAAGTGGTAAAAGTCAGCTTGCCGGTTTGTGATCTTAATGTCGAGATTTTGGTTAATAGTTGGACCATTTGCTGATAAATGTGAGCAACCATTCCTTTTTCTTAGATTAGTTTGCTTTAAATTGGAAAAATTGGTGGTTGGGAAGCTAACCGGAGTGGTTTTTTCTTGGATCTTAACTGTGATGCTTGATATATGTTTCTCTGGGTATCTTGGCAATATGATAGTTAGAGCAATAGCCATTGTCAAATTTTGGTGTTTAATTGCTGTTCTTATGCTTGAGGGCAAGCATGATTTAGGTGTGGGGGGAATTGATAGGGTGTTAATTGTTGGTTATTTTATTGTTAATTTTCCCTTTTATCCTTGCCAAATATTGTTTTAATTATTAATATTTACTTATATTTGGTATTGGACTCAATTTCAGGAAGTGAAACAGAAAATTACCAAAAAGGAGGGACTTGTATGGAAAAATGCAGACTTCTAAGGGCTTCAACCTTTGGGTCCTTGAATTGGTGGGGACCACAAGTTAGTGCAAGACATTTAGTCATTTGGGCTTTTCAAAGAAAGCAACGTAGAGAGACTTGGAACAACAAGTACTTTGGAGGCTTTGTCCACATGTGCGGGGACCACGGATAAGAAGCATGAGTCATTTGGACTCTAGGAAAAGAAACGTACAAGACTTTGAATTTGGTGTGGGGACCACTATAGATAGCATTAGACATTTATCGTGTTTTTGAAGAGATTTTTGGAATATATTTTAGGATATCTTTTAAAATTAAAAAAAATTAAACTACTTTTTAGAGTACTTTTTAAAAACTTTTACAATATTTAAAAAATGAGTTTTTGAAAAACAGACGAATCTAAATGGAACTTATAGCGGGTCATGTCTCCAGAGCCAATAAAATGTTTTAGCGTCCAGTTTGAGTTACAAAGGGAAACTCACTTGTCACTCAAGACTCGGGCGGGGTTCAACGACTAACGTATTTGTTTGGGGGGAGGGGGCGTTCAAGATAACAGTAGCCAGAAAAGACCGTGAAGTCTTTAAAAGTTTTTCCCACGGTCGGTCCAGGTAGCTTTTCTTTTTAAATCTTTCTCCGAGTAGAATCACAAACCAATACTACTATGCACTGCTGGAGCTTGTAGAACAAGTTTTCAGACAGCCACACAGAAATAAACACTAATGATGAGCAAGAAGACTTTTGCTTCTCCTATTTTCATCTTTTATTGGCTTTTGATGATTTCCATGATTTTAGTCCAACCCTCTCTCTGCACTAGTAAGTATAGTATACATCTTTTTGTTTACATTTTCTGTTTATTGCTTAACCGCGATCGAGTATATTTTAATCTAAATTTGACACACTTCCTATAGACTTTCAAGGATAGCAGGAAATTGAAGTGCGTGGATTTAGCCCTTTCGATATTAATATCTAATTTTATTGTAATACTACTGATTTTTTGTATTTGGCAGGTGGGGGTAGTATGATTGGAGCATATCCAAGACCTTCGCCCTCTGCCCCCAGAGCAATTGGCGGAAGTTCGCCTAGGCCAACCTGCGAAAGTGCGCGCTACGCGAATTGCATCCCGGCCCGAGCCGCCCGACCCTGTAGTTATGCAACCCGTTGCGCTCGGCACATCCCTAACTAGTAATTGGGCATCAGAAAAACGAGGTTTTCAATTTTTTGTTAGGAGGAGTGGCTGTTTAATTTTTTTTTTTTTCAAAAATAATTTTCCCCTTTTGGCACAAGTTTTTCACGTGGGTTTTTTTTTTTTTTTTTTTGGATATGAGAGAGAGGCCGCTCCAAGGGCGTGGAGCCCGGGAGGTGCCTGGTATAGGAATTGAAATTCATCCAAATCGCTGTAGTTGTTTCGATTGTTTGATAAGCACTTGGGTTTGTAGTACACTAATTTCAATCACTGTAGATTTTTTTGCTTAACCAGGGCATATGCAAATGGAAATTCTTTTTCTATTGAGTAAGATATATCTGAGAGAATCAGAATTTGGACATCTATTTATAATTTTCTTAAGTAAAGAAAAATTTCCAATTTAATATCCCAAAACCATTTGACCTCCATGGCTCCATGCACTCTTGCCTCTTGTTATAAATTACTCAGTGTCAATCAAGTGAATGCACATTGATTTTTTTTTGCCTCCATGAGATGAATATGCTTCGAAGTCCACCGTCTACATTTTGGACAACCTTATGAAGGCCAAAGTTTTACTTTTTTTCTTCATTCTCTGTTTAAACTTTTTAGGTAATATAAATTATCTGACGATTATTAGTCAAAGAGATGATGAAGAGGAAGGGAAAAAAAAAGAGAGATGATGACGCAATTGTGGCATTGTCACGTCTGAACGGGGCTAAGAAAACCGGACTTGACATGTTCCCGTAGAAATTAAAGTTGAACCGAGAGCGATCCAATCGAAGCTAAGCCCAGATAAAACCGAGCCCATGTAATGGAATAAAATGTAATTGCGTACAAGTGTGTATAGAAAATTAAACATATGAGGAGGTTGTGCATCTATCGATCATAATTCAGTAAATTCGTATAATGCAGAAACCGTAGACTAATTATTTTACTAAATTATCGTTGATGATAATTTTTGGCCTTCACAATTATCTATCCTTTTTTTTTCCTTGAAACGTTAGATGATACATATTGATTATGAAAAACTTTATAGTAACGAGTAAAGCTTTAATCAAAATTATAATTATACAAAGAGTGTTCAATGACGCTGAGGATTTATCCATTTCTCATCTTGACATACGTTGAACGCATAAGAGCAAATTCCTTTGCTAGTAACACTTCCATCTTCTCTAACTAAATAAAATGAACACACTTGAAACAACAGCCTCGTGCGTTTTGACAAGATTTGTTGCAGTTTGGTCAGTCATAGCTACACCTAAACAGTGGTGATGAATCAAAGATGCTGATAAGTTCCTTTTCACTGGAGCTGGCGTTCAGTTTGGTTCCAATAAATACAGCCACAAAAGACGTTCGTTTACTTCAGTCAAGTCAATAACTGAAATTGACAGCATTAACTATGGCAACCAAGTCTGCCAACTAATTTGAGTTATTTGTGTTTCAAGCACTGGGGTGGGGAGTAGAAGATCAGATCTTGTATGAGTTTCACGGAGACAATCTACCCTAGCAACCCAAAAAAAAGTGCAATTCTTTCTTTAAATTTCGCATATATTCATCGTTTTTTTTTTTTTTGGGTTGGTTGGTTGCCTATAGATGATGATTTCGGTGACAGTAGTTCAACCCGCTCTCTCAGCCTGTAAGAAAAGCCATCGACACTAGCCAAAATGCGCACATCTCTGACGACCATTGCTCAACTAGTCCTTCAAGTTCTCTGGCGCAATCGGCAGTAACTCTCTCCCACAAAAAAAAAAAAAAAAATAATGTTAATCCAAGATTATAAACATTTTTATAGTTTAGTTAGTTTGTTTATGCGGACCATGAATTGTTTCGTTATAGGATTAATTGGCAGGGGCTACTAATCCCGTCTGGGGTAATCTAATTAGTTTTGGATATGGTTTTGGTGTCTCTATAATATCCTTGTAGTCCTTTCAAACATGCATTCAAGAATAATGACTCTTACAGACTAGTCAGCAATTAGTTGATTGATGAAATTTGATTATGGCCCTAAATTACACAGCTTTTGAGCTTGAAGGGCTGAATTAAGAATTCTTGATAATTTGGACGGCTAACGTTGCAGTGGCTTGCAAATACGACTTTCGGCCAGACCGAGTTTATCAAAGGAATACCAATTAGCCAAAGATTACCACCAAAGTATCTAAAATGTATCCTGTTTTTGTGGACAACCGTCCTCTTGTTGAAACTTCAATTTTTATTTTATTTTTGTAACGTAACCAATGAAAAATTGAATGATCCTAGCCCCAACTTAGAAATTATTGGTACCTTCATTTTAGCAAAGACCACACAAATTTCGTTCAATTGAAAACTCTACATTCGTCCTACCATCAATTGCCATTCTATACGACTTCTTCAAATTCAATGGGTTCCATAGGACACCCGTCTGATATAAAGATGGTTCAGTCCCCTCCAATTTTTAATAATCTAGTTGGATCTGTCCCTTTTCTCATAATATAGAAGTAGAAGTAGGTAAAAATGTAGATTGTTGACATTTGAAAAAAAAAAAAGGATATTTAATAAAGTCAGCATCCATGAGGACCACGAAAGTCGTTTGAGTCTTGCACTTAATGGACTGCTTCATTTATCCATTTCGGAGGTGTAGTGGAAATTAGGCCGAAATCTGAGCTAGTGAATTTGAATCCAAGTGTCTTTTTGGGTGAAACGTCCAAGTTTTATCAACTGAGGAATTACATTAGATAATACTTCTAAAAGAATAGGTTGAAGATATTTAATAGATCTCATACCTCAATACTATCACCAATGGATCCCACATCTCCCAATTATCATGAACACGTACGCGTTGATGGAGCATTTTTTTTCAACCCCATGCATTTACATTTAATAGTCAAATATATACGTCTTTGGCTTTCACATAAATGTGCCTTGTTGATCACCACCACCACAAAGTTCACCAGGCAAATTTATTTACAGCTACGATTGGAAATTTGATTGAGCCCCGAGTGTTAATTTTTTGTTTTCTTTGAAAGAAAAGAGGAAGATCAATAAAAAGTAACAAAGTGCAACGATGGGAGCATTATTACTCACATAGACATTTAGTTGATATAAGTTGAGTGTATTAATGAGTATATAGACACTGATTCAATAGATCCTTTAAGACATTAAATAAGCAACATACAGCTAAGATTTCAACTTAGTACCATTTAAAATGTAGGATTTCTACATGATGCCTAAGAGGCATTTGTTTAACACGCATAAATTGTAGTACAAATGTACTTATTAACTGAGAGTAATTTTAAACCTCTATTGAGATTGATGACAATTTCACCAAACAATCCTAAGGTTTGGAATATTACAAAAAAAAAAAAAAGTATAATTGAGCACTCCTAAACTTTATTCACCTAAAAAGCGTGAAACTTTTTTTTTCCTTTATTCAATGAATCCATACTGATTTCTAAATTATTGCAAATTATAGTCCAGCTCTCTAAGGGGCTAGAAAAGGAGAGAAAAGAAATAAAAAAAGGGAATTTTTTAACTAGTATCCAAATCGCACCTAACCTACTACATACATGCACTGACAATTACACTTTTCCTAAGGAAAAGTTTGAAGTGATGAGCAGTGGCACGATTTATTAATGAAGTCAGAATTTTTTTATTGAAAAATTAGTAATTTTTCCGTGAACAATGATAAATTTTGCTCGAAACTTAGTAAGATTTGCCAATGGTGTAGTAAATTTTATTTTAAAAAAGTAAGATTTCTTAGTATGAAATCACAAGTTTAGGTTTCAAAAGTAGTAAGTTTTATATAAAAAAAATTGTAACTTTTGTACAAATATTGGTATATTAGCTAATAATTTAGTAAGATTTGTCATTCAAAGAGTAAGTTAAATAAATTGTGAAAAGTTCTATTAAATTTACTATCACAATTCTGTTTCTGGTGAAAATAGTAATATATAGTCGGTTAAAACCTACACATGGTATCATGTCAGATATTCATTTGTGAGTTATGAACTTATGATGACTCCTTGTCTCCACAACTTCGTTCCTAATTAACTAATTAACTTTACTTGTTTTTTGTTAGACAGGCCAAAGGGAAAAAGGGTAACACGCATAACTTGGACTCTCCCATATATGTCTACACACACATATATATATATAGAGAGAGAGAGAGAGAGAGAGAGTTTCCTTTGGTCATCAACATCAATTTTCGAAAACCTAAACAAGTCCTTAGACAACATGAAACCGACTAAGAGAAAAAATATTGTTCCTATTCCGAAAGACATCCTTTTAGAAATATTCGTAAAACTTCCAGCAAAACGACTATTGAGATTCAAGTGTGTATCAAAGCATTGGTGTTCGATTATTGAAGGTTCTGAACTTGTTGATGCTTTTCGCAATCGCCCCTGTAATCGTGGCACCAACCTCCTCGTTAGGAGGAAGTGTACACAGGAAGAGGAAACTATTGAAGGCAGAAGGAAGTTCAATGATTTTTTTCTACTAGATTCAGAAGGTAAATGTGTTCCTCTTGAAGTCCCCGTTATTCTCCAAGAAAAATTCTTTTCCAACGACGATGGCGAATGGCAACACGTTGAAGGCTTAGTACATCGTAAAAACATTATTTGGAACCCTACAACCAGAAAAGTTGTTCACCTTCCTCCTCGTAATCCCTTTTGGGACGCAAGCAAGGTGATTGAGAATATGGGAATCGTTGCAGGATGTGACAATTGGAGTGTCTCCAGTAAATACTTTTTGGGGTTCGATGTTTCGATCAAGAAACACAAGGTCTTATGCATTTGTCGGATGGATTTCCGTATGAATACCATATCGGATGGCTACATTGAAAATTCCGATATTCAGAAAAGCCAAGTATCTATAGAAGTATTGACTTTGGGAGCCAATTGTTGGAAGAAAACGACAAGCGATTATCCTCTTCCAAAAGAACTTTTCGAGGACTTCCATGTCAAGACATACTGTAGCATCAACGGCGTAATATATATGATCATTTGTCCCCCTTGCAAAAGATTTCAACTTCCACGGCGGCGTTCAGATCAGAATGACACCATACTGGCCTACGATATAACTCATGAGAAGTTTCAACTATTGCCTCTTCCCCGCGGGATTGGTGGTATTGTACATTTTGTAGGCGACCTGAGGGGACGCTTGACTCTGATGCAACAAAAACACAAGCAGATTTGGATACTAGAAGAAGATTACGGAGGTCCAAGGTGGACTGTTGTGGATTTATTGTTGCCGGAACTTTGGTACACAAGGGAAATTTCATTGCGAGAAAAGATAGTCAAGCCCATCGGTTTAAACCCGAGTGGAGAGATTTTCTTTGAAGTTAAGGAATTTTCTCTTAATATCAAGGAATCCTCGCTGTCAACTATTTATGTCTATAATATGGAGAGCAAAGATACAAGGAAAGTCCGGTTTCTGACAAGGATGAAGAATTTCTTCGGCAGCATCTTCCCCAATCTTGTGGCAACTATACAACCACTTAAGTAGGCAGGTGCAGTTTGCCATTCAAAAGAAAAAATATATATATCTGCAACAGATAGTCCTTTTTAATGGTTGTCCAACGGATATTGGTTAGTTGCTCTATTTACGATTGAATAATGTACTAGGAAGCCTAGAGATTGTTATTTAGCAGTGGAATACAGATTTCTTTGTTTCTGTTTTATTTAGGGTTTTCTAATTCTTGCATTATGCTATTTTGCTTTTGGAATCAGTCGTGCAAAGTCTGTAGGTTGATTAATTCATAACTGTGTGTTTTTGCTTTGGCATCATTCATGTGAAGTTTGTGATCCTTTTTCTTTATTTTTTGTGTTAAACAGGACTTCTGGGGAGGACATGAGAACTCCTTCCGGAAATTGATTGGTTTTTTTTTTTCCTTGGTTTTTTTTCCATGGTTTTTTTTTAAAAAAAAAATTTTGTTTCCGAATTAGCTGGTTAGCTTAGATTCCTTTTGGGAAGATAAAGAGATATTACCCCTTAACAGAAATTCTTGTATGATTATCTATTAGTCATCCATCACTAACGAAGACATCCTGTAGCATCAATGGCGTAATATATGGTATCATTTTTCCATATAATAAATTGTCTATAATGTCCTCGCACAAGTTGAAGTGCATATTAGCCTTTGATATATATGTCATGAGAAATTTCAATTTTGGCCTATTCCTAGAGATTAGGGTCAAATGTTTTCAGCTACAATATATAGAACGAAGATGTAAGGATAATTCTTAGAGTTGAAAAATTAAATCCAAATCCAACAACCTACTCAACTCATCTTCTAATCTGAAAGGTCAGTTCTTCGGTTATGGGTAAGTTTTGGGTTGAGTGTCAGAAACCGAAATAAATTTTAGGCGGGTTGAGTTTGTCATTGGACACCCAAATAAGTCAAACACAAAATCCAACTTTATCTACAAGATTACACATAAATTGCCAATAGATTCCAACATCAACAGCTCTTACGAAGTAGCAGTTTTTTTTTTTTTTTAATTCCATTCTTTTATAATTTTGGTCAAGTTCTGATTTAACACCAAACATTACCCAATTTTATTAATTTTATACTATTATATGTGCCACAATAGTTTAAAAATCTAACTTTTCTATGTTTCTCAATGCTATTATTCCCAAATTTTTTTATATTTAATTTTATTTTTATAACATTTTTATATTTTATATACTATTAAATATTTACAAAAAAAAATCAAAATTTGCTGAATTTACGCCCAGTGCCTCAGGCTTTCGCGCCACCTGGGTAGAGACCAAATGTCCCACCCAATACCTTCACTTTTTAAAGCAATGGCTGCATTTTCATGTTTTCTACCGCTGTCTGTCTGTGAGATTGTTTGCTTTTAAACATTCTCTTGTGTTTTAGATTGGTGTTTTGGCTTTGATCTGAGGTGATACGGAGAGGGAGGCGGCAATGAATTCAAGCTTATTTGGGTGAAGTTTCCTTTTTCATTTTCATTGTTTAAAGATTTGAAATCATGTTATACAATTAAATTTCAAATTCAAAGGTATATCTTTTTGTCAAAACCCTCCACAAACGGATTTTGCTTGGAAAAAAAAAATACATATCCAGAAATACCATTAGTAATTTCAGGGCAGCAACACTATTCTATTATATTTCTCTTCATAATAGCAGCCCCTGGTGCCATCTGCAATACTCCAGAACCACCAGCAATAGGGATCTAATTAAAAGGATATATTTTGGTTTTAATTGATTTTTAGTTGATTGAAAGAGATGATATTTATGGTTTTAAACTTTTTCTTTTCTTTTTAAACGAGTGGACTTCTGTTTCCTAAATTAATGCCAAGTTTCTTTTTACAATCTCGGATTTTTCTAAGAGGTAATATTTGGGCCCCCGATCAAACAAGAAATAAAGGATTTCAATGACAGGTAAGAACACAGGCGCCCTGCTTAGTAAATAAATACGTAAAGAACCTTGCTATTGTCATGGTTACTGAACTGACTTAGCAGAGACGAATAACAGAACAAGATTTCTCAATACATGTCCAAGCGGAACTGACTTAGTACAGACGAATAACACACAAATGCCAAATGCAGACTTGCAAGGTTACTGCCGCTTGCATCTATAACACTTTCTTGATCCAAAAATATTGATTCCAATGGATTGTATAATTTAATGTCGCCTATAAAAAAATTTAGCAATTCTTTCTTTACTATGAAACCCTAAAGGTTTTTTCTCTCTTTTTTTTTTTTTTTTGAGAGTGAATAGGCTTCTAATATCTAAAATCAATGCTAAGTCGTAATGCATAAGGATCCTGACCTGAGACTTTAAGAAGCAAAACATGGAAAGAAAAGGAAGCAGGGCGGCCAACTCTCACCGCCGTGACTAGATTTCCCTATTCATATATCCTACCCTTCGATTTTATCGCCATCAAATCAGCCAATTGTCAAAACCCTAAACTTGTAGAATTATTAAACCAAGTCTTTTTAGGATTTAATTTATTATTTAGTTGTGATTTCCTATTCTAAGTATGACTTGGTAGTTTGAATCCCAATTGGATTTTGGTATTTGATAGTCTATATAAGAATTATAGGTCTTGGTCTATCGATATAAGAGAGCAAAAACAGCTTCGAGTTGGCCTTGGGACTTATTTTGTTTTCTTGTGATTTCACCTTGTGGCTTATATTGATTATTTTGTAGGCCTACAAAACTAGCTCGGCGGAAATCTTGACAAAGATGATACAAATTAAGAGAACTCTTGTCCCCGCAATTCCTGATGACATCCTTGTTCAAATACTCGAAAAACTTCCAGCAAAACCACTATTGAGATTCAAGAGTGTTTCAAAAAGTTGGTACAGCATAATTGAAGATCAAGAATTTGCCGATGGTTTTCGCCTTCGATCCCATAATCGTGGCACCAACCTCCTCGTACGCAAGATCCGTTTCGGAAAGAGAACTGTTGAAGGGCAAAATACAAGGGTATATGATTTCTCCGTAATAGATTCAGAAGGCCAATCGGTTCCTGTCGCTGTTCCAAATATTCTCAAAAATACCTTCTTTCACCTAGATCAACCTGTTGAAGGCTTAGTGCTCTGTAACAACCTCATATGGAACCCTACTACAGGAAAATTCATTGATCTTCCCCCACGTAATCCGAATCCTTATGCGAAGGAGATCAGTGAGAAAATGGGAAACATGAGAGGATGTTACCACTCGGGTGCCTGGAGTAAATACTTTCTGGGATTCGATGTTTCATCCAAGAAATACAAGGTATTAAGTATTTGTCTTACGTGGCTTGAAAGAAAACCCATTCGGGCCAATAACGATGATATTTTTTACAAGGAGTTTGATATTAATGAAAACCAAGTCCATGTCCATGCAGAAGTTTTGACTCTGGGAACCAATTCTTGGAAAATTTTAAGTATTGATTATTCTGTGCAACAAGACCTTAGCAAGGGCTTCACTGTCAAGACATCATGCAGCATCAACGGGGCAATATATAGCATCATCACTCCCCATAGTAAATTGTCTGTGATGTCCTCGTCCGAGAGTGAATGCATACTGGCCTTTGATCTAAGTCATGAGAAATTTCAACTTCTGCTTCTTCCCAGGCGAGTTTATGTAGATTTTGCAGGTGAGATTGGAGGACGGCTTGCTATAATTGATGTTTATGGCGAAAGGATTTGGATGCTAGAAGAAGCTTTCGAGGGTGGAAAGTGGACTGCTGTGGATTTATTTTTGGCAAAAAGTTGGGCACGAATGAAATTATCTGAGGGCCGATTGATTGCGGTCTACCCTATTGGTTCATGCCAAAATGGTGAGATTTTGTTTCGAGTTTCTGAGATTGTTTCATCGAGTGGCCAAGAATTAGGATCAACCATTTTCGGCTACAACATGGAGAGCAAAGATGTAAGGATGGTCACGAAACTAGATGACTTTGTGGATGACAGGGATAACATTGTCTCCGGGCTTGTCGAAACGATTCATCCACTTAATTAGTACAATAATGTCTTCACATTATTCTGTAACTGTTTTTGGCTCAAAACTGTCTGGTGGGGTTTATAAGTTTTTTTTTTTTTTGAATGTCAACACCAAATAGGCGAAGACAGAAATTACAGAAGTCTTTTGCTAAACGTTTTGTCTTCATTACTTCAGATTGTGTGTTGATTTATATTCTAATCCACAGAATTGACAAGTGTTCTTGCGATTTGATACGCGAAGCTAAATACAAATACCTATGATATGAGTTGTGGATGAAACTTTTGCCAAATTAAATTTGCAAATTTCACACATCACCTTATATACAGGAGATATATATATAGTTGGCATCTCCTTGGCACGGACAGAGAATTTTGGTCCTTCAAAGTTGTGAAAATTTTCATGGAGCTTCTGATAGAGAAAGGCTTCCAAGTTGGTTCTCCAGACAAGGCTTTGAGTTTGGGTGTGGTTGAGGCTGTGCTACCGTTGTGCACTTATGGGTCAAGATCTTTTGATGCCCCACTAAATCAAATGGAAAGCTAGCAAAATTCCATACAATATTTTGGAAAATTGGTTAACCAAAAATGGGCATGGTTAACGGAATTCTATTGAATACTCATAAATTTTTTAAAATTAAAATTAATTAAGAAAGTGTATAAGTACAAGAAAGGGCAATGATATTGAAATAAATATCTCAATTATTATGCTCAGTAAAATAAATAAATAAATAAAGCGTAGAGTTTGCTCAATAACTCTAGTCATGACTTGATCATGAATTGATATACGAAAAGGAAATTGTGAATATCTATGAATTTGGGTCCTATTAAGATATCAAAATAAGCAACAAAGAACTAAACCTTCAACACCCAACTTAGTTTAGTTTGAAATTTAAAAAATTTTCTAATTGTTAACTAAAAGGCAATGATTTTGCACTAATAAATAATATAGACACAGACATTCAAAGGTACTACCTCTTTGTTAGGTTTGGATTTTATCGCACAGACCGCTCATTTTGTTGGGTTTGGATTGTGAACCCAACCCCAACAAATAAATGGTTGGTGGGATAAAATTCAAACCCAAGAGTTGGTGGAATAAACCCCAACCCAATACTCTTATACCAGTGACTTTTCTTCATCCAACTTCAGCATTTCCAAACTTAATTTTGCCCTCTAAACAATAAACATTACGAATTGAGCATACATTAGAGTGCTTTGAATCCTCTATTTAAGCTCAACCATATCTCACCCTTTATTAGAGCACCTTATACTACCCCAAATCTAGATAACAATTATTTTTCTTTTGTCATTTTAACTATTAAATTCCTAAAGGCAATTGATTCCAATAGATTGTATAATTTATCATCATCTATGTAAAACTCTTAGAAATTTTTTCTTTACTATGAAGCCATATATATTTCATTAGGAAGAAATGCAGCTTTAATCCTCAATATTTAGTCTGTGTGCCAAACTAGTTCCTAATATTTTGACCAAAACAAATCTAGTCCTTAAAGTAATTGATATTAGACACAATTAGGATAATTGATGAAATTCAATAATGACTCACGGTTAGAATCAAGTTGTCGTTAGTCAACAGTTTTAATATTGCACTTCTGGTCCATATTTTTTAGAATTTGAATCATTATAGCCTCCAAATTTTTGAATAACGCTATTGAGGGTTTTAGCCTTTTAGGATGAAATAAGATGTGAATTAGAAAGCAATTGTTTTCAATAAGGAATGAAATGTGAGTTAGAATGATAATTGGCGGTGACCCTGTGGTAAAAGAAGAGGTGTAGGAGTTACAATGAGTTCAAGGAACCCCTGCAACGTTTAAGCCTCTTTCTTGATTACAACGGTTAAGCCTAGCTAGTGGTCACAATTCAGATTATCGGTTATGGCTACCTCATAAATTGGGTAAATTTACTGTTACCAGATTCTGGCTCAGCCTTTCCCTGCTGTTACCTAGTCAAATGTGATGTGCTTCAACAATTACGGGCCTCGTTTTCCTTTCATAATGTGGCTATTGTGTAAACGTAGGCTCAGCACTTTGGATAGACTAAATAGGTGGGGCTGAGCGCAAAGTGCTACTTGTTTGTTGTGCGGAAGCGAGGATGAATCTGTTGAGCACCTGTCCTTTCTCTGTTCCTATGCTGATGATACTTGGAAGCGAATTCAAAGCTTGAATTTCACGTACAGAGGAGTTGTGGGTGGTCTACTGAACTAGCTTGGTGGAGCCATCATGCCAATTCTAACTCTTTTCCTCATCAGATTGGTGAGCTTGTAACTTGGTGTTAGTAAAACATAAGCATAGGCCTACTCACTCCATTATCCAATGGATCATCCAAGATTGTGCCATGTTGTTCATGGCTGAGAAGTTTAGCAAAGGAGAGAAGAAATTGGGAACTGAGTATGAGTTTGGCTTTTGATCTGTCAATTTTTCTGTGAACAATTGTATAACTAGACTATTTTCTTTTGATTGTATCTATTATAGCTTTTGTTGCTCATAGTTCACTATACACGTTTGGGGGTTTTATCCCTTGTACACTCTCTTTTGCGCAACGGATCTTCTGTTTTTCTCCCTGTGCCATTCTCTGTACCACTTTTTACTATATTGCTATTTCTCCTCTATAAATATCATGTTTTAATTCTTTTTTGTTTTCTTAAGATTCAATAACTATTAATTCAGTAAAAAATAAATACAACAGTTTCAAAAAAGTAATATATAATAGAAAATTAAAAAATACAGCAGAAAATTTAGAAAAAATCTCATTTTTTATGCATTTTGATTTTTTGAGTTTGTTAAATTTTGTGTATTATTGAATTAATAGTTATTGGATCTTAAGGAAACAAAAAAGAACTAAAACATGATATTTATGAAGGAGAAATAGCAATATAGTAAAAAGTGGCACAGAGAGTGGCATAAGGTGTGAGACAGAAGATCCGTTGTGTCTCTTTTGCCTATTAATAAAATTGGAGACAAAGAAAAAGTTCTAATTTAACTTTCTTTCTTTTTTTTTATGTTTATTTCATTTATGCATTCCACTAATTTCTAATGTACTTCTTCAGTTTTGCATAATTGATATCAAATTTGATATAATATGTGTATGTATTACTTTTCGCCAGTAATAATTAACTGGTAATGGGTTCTATCATTTTTTTTTTTACTTTTGTTGATAATTAAACAACTTTATTAAATATTTCTTTAAAATATAAAGAATATATACTATAAAGAAACTTCCCTGATCTTTTTTTTTTTTTTTTTTTTGCATTTCAATAGGCTATCAGCTGAGTTTGAAATAAAACTAATGTCTTGTAAAATTCTTATATTATACAATAACTAACAAGGGTATGCGAATATTAAAATAAATACTTTTGAAATTTAGGATTGAAATGTCTAATTTTTATAGGTTAGAAAGATGATAAAAAAAAACTAGTATTTTCATAATTACAATCCCAAACTACAATTTTCGATGCCTATGTAAACGAATTATGCAAGAACTTATGTAGTAGTATTGATAGTAAATTTTTATATCAAACTAGAATTCTCCTTTTCTTCTAGTAATTTTTTATTTTATTTATTATCTGTTTCTCCCTTTTTTTTGGAATCAATCAGCTTCTAATTCCTAAATCAACGCTAAGTTCCAACGCTTATAACCCTAGTTTTAAGAAGCAAAAAAGGGTAAAACAAACGAGGGAAGAAAACAACACAAGGCGGCCGTCCCTCACCTATCATTCCCTTCATTTTCATCAACAGTATCAATTATCAAACCCTAGACTAACTTCTTGACAAGATGATACCTAAAGACATCCTTATACAAATATTCGAAAAACTTCCGGTAGAATCTCTATTGAGATTCAAGTGTGTTTCAAAGGTTTGGTACAACATGATTGAAGATCAAGAATTTGTTGATGGTTTTCGCGTTCGTGCCCATAATCGTGGAACCAACCTCCTTGTTCGCAAGTCCCGTTTCCAAAAGAATACCGATGAAGAAAATAATACAGGGGTAAATCATTCACAAGTATATACTTTCTTCCTAGTAGATTCAGAAGGCAAATCTGTTCCTCTTGCCTTTCCAGATATTCTTCGGGAAACATCCTTTCGCTTACATCAACCTGTTGAAGGATTACTATGTTGCAACAACATCATATGGAACCCTACAACAAGAAAGTTCATTGATCTTCCCCCTCGTAATCAGATGCCCGATGCTTGGAAGATCAGCGAGAAGATGGGAACTACAAGGGGTGAATTCTTAGTTTATGATGGAAAAAAAAAAGAATTCTACAACGAGGGCGTTTCCTGGAGGAGTTTCTGTAAATGGAGGTCTTCGCATTTCCAAAATGCGAGCTCACTGAGCTCGCATTCTGAAAATGCGAGCTCAATTCGAGCTCGCATTCCGGAAATGCGAGCTCAGTGAGCTCGCATTTTCAGAATGCGAGCTCAGTGAGCTTTTGGTATCAATTGATTGGTGGTGTGAAGGGAGAAGTGGGCAACAGAAGGGAAGTAGTAATTTTGTTTTTCTTGTTGGGCTCTTAAATTTGGGGGGGCGATTAGCATTTCCGTTTGGGTTCTTCTATACAAAAATAATCTTAGATGGGTTATTGTACAGACTAAGAGAGGATGAGGGGAGCGAGTTAAATGTTTCCTGGTGAACAGAAGTTGCTGGAAGAAAGCAATCCCAAAAAAAAAAAAAAAAATTGAAGAAAAAAATAATCAGTTCCGAGTATCTATTTTTTCTTAGGTGCCTATTTCACTGCCTAGATTGACATGACTTTGCCTTCGGATAAATTACAATTTGGTTGAAGACGGACGAATGCAGTTTCCTTGTTCTCAGTCTTTTAACTTATGTTTTCCAACCTAAGTTTGAATTTTGGATGGATGGATGGTAATTGGTGAGAGAGTCTGAGAGATGGTAAACAAGTCGGTTGCCAAGACCCTATTTCAACTTCAGTATGTCAAATGTTGAGTAACCGGTGATTTTCATCTAAAAATATCTACATTCGCATCAATTGTAAAAGGTAAAACACGCAAGATTTAATCGCTAGATATTTGATTTAATTTTTTTCTTTTCCTTTTCAACTACCAAACAAATAACATGCACCTCATAAAAATAACTTATATAATTTTTAATTAGCATTGCGTTATGGAATTTCTAAAATTACAATAAAAAAATTGTAACAGATATTAATGACTATTAATTATTAGATTCTTATAACTAATATTCATCGGTGTCAACAAATAAATACGATTCATTAATAACAAAGGAAAATTAGAATTTGATAAATAAATTTATTTCACAAAAAAGGATCAAAAGTTAGTATTTTATTCATAAAATATAGTCAACACCTTACATGTTAATAATTTCATTCTATTTTTACATTGATCTAATTTATTTCCACCATTTAAATGTATTATAATAAAATAACGTATTTCATAAATTTTTTTTAAGGAATGCGAACGCGCATGCGACATCTTAAAACATTTTGTTTTAATACAAAAATATAAATCTCTGCCTCCAAAAAAAAAAGCAAAAAAATTTGCATCTCTGTAATGCGAGAAAGTAAATTCAGACTACTAAAGAATGCATTGAAAGTTTACCTAACACATAATATCTGATGATGGATGTTAACACATAAGATGAAGGAAAAGCGCTGGCACCTCAAATATTAAAACTGGGGACACTCACTAATACCTGCAACTAATAAAGTAATTCAAGACCTGGTGACAGCTGAGAATAGCTTACCAGTCTTTTAGAATGCGAGCTCAACAGAGCTCGCATTTCAGGAATGCGAGCTCTGTTGAGAGCTCGCATTTCACGAATGCGAAGACCCCCCTGACAGAATTCCTCGCTACAATCACCCCTTTTGTAGAATTTTTTTAAAATTCATCACAAACTTAGAAATTTCTCGAACCCCGAAGGTCTTCGCTTAGATGGTCGCCGTCCATTAGAGGTTTCGTTTCTTCCCACTTCTTTTCTCCCTTTTCTTCCCTGGGTGAATTCTCAGTTTATGATGGAAAAAAAAAGAATTCTACAACGAGGGCGGTTCTTGGGTTTGTTTCCACAAAAGAGGGTCTTCGCATTCTGAAAATGCGAGCTCACTGAGCTCGCATTCCCGGAATGCGAGCTCACATTGAGCTCGCATTCTCGCACTACATACCGCCAAGACCCATTTCGAAAAAAAAAAAAGACAAAAGTGAGTGGGAGAAGCAGAACGCAATATCGAAACATAGCTGCCGAACATCAAAACAAAGATTTCGGAATTGTCGAACAGCAAAACAAAGAAAACAAATAACATGCACTTCATAAAAATAACTTATATAATTTTTTTAAATAACATTGCGTTATGAAATTTCTAAAATTACAGTTGAAATTGTAACAGATATTAATGACTATTAACTATTAGATTCTTATAACTAAAATTCGTCGGTGTCAACAAATAAATACGATTCATTAATAACAAAGGAAAATTAGAATTTGATAAAAAAAATTTATTTGATAAAAAAGGAAAAAAAGTTAGTATTTTATTCATAAAATATAGTCAATACCTTACATGTTAACAATTTCATTCTATTTTTTCATTGATATATGAAATAGAAAGAACTATGCATGTGTACTTTTTCCACCATTTAAATGTATTATAATAAAATAACGTATTTTCAACCGTACAATTACCAATTTTTTTTAATATAAAAGAAATATGATTTTTTTTAGAACACATATTTGATGACTTTAGGCACGTGCAAGTTTTAAAATAAAAAAATTTATTCCTCTGCTAATTACAGATTTTAAATAACATTTCTTTAACATTTCTCCGAAATATAAGATTTTGGTAGAGCTTTTAAAATAAGATTTTACTACCGACAGCATTTTAGTAAAGGCAAATTCTACAAAACAAACAACATTTTCTGAAAAAGATACATTTTGGTGGGAGCTCGTAAATTTCATTTTAAATTTTTTTTCTAGCAAGTTTGAATTTAATTTTCTGAAAGTCATACTTATAAATCCGAAATCTAACAAAAAAATTAAATACAATTTTTGGAGGTCAAATTTATCAAATGCGAGCTATTTGAAAAATTTTATTTAGCTCTTACTATTTTCTGGAAAAAATTTAATGAGAGCCCAAAAAAAAAAAAAAATATCAGGGTGAGCTCTATTGAGCTCGCATTCGTGGAATGCGAGCTCAATAAGCAGAGCTCGCATTTTGCGAATGCGAGCTCAGCAGAGCTCGCATTCGCAAAATGCGAAGACCCCCCCTACGGAATACCCAATCAAAATCACCCCTTTTGTAGAATTTTTTTAAAATTCATCACAAAATTAGAAATTTCTCGAACTACAAGAGGGTATTACGGTTGGAATATCTGGAGTGAATACTTTTTGGGGTTCGATGTTTCAACCAAGAAACACAAGGTGTTGAGCATTTGTCATGTGAGGCTCGTAAAACCACCCATTGCCTGCAAAAAGGGTGATTACGATGCCCATGTCTATGCAGAAGTTTTGACATTGGGAACAAATTGTTGGAAAAAGATTAGTATAGATATTTCTCTCGAACAAGACCTTTGCGAGAGCTTCGAGGTGAAGTCGTCGTGCAGCATCAATGGCGTGATATATAGCATCATCACTGTCCCTTGCAAATTGTCTATAATGTCCACGTACATGGGTGGGTGTATACTAGCCTTTGATATAAGTCGTGAGAAACTTCGACTTTTGCCTTTCCCCGAAGAAAACGTTTATGTTGAGACTGTGGCTTATCCAGGTGAGCTTGGGGGACGCTTTGCTCTGATGGAAGTTTTGGACCAAAAGATTTGGATACTAGAGGAAGTTTTTGAAGGTGGAAGGTGGACTAGTGTGGATTTATCGTTGCCAAAACGTTGGTGTGATCCTCATGAATATGAACGAGGATTCAATGTCTATCCTATGGGTATGGGATCATACCAAGACGGTGAGATTTTATTTCGAGTTTCTGAGATTTGTCTAAAGACTCGTAGGGATTTTGGGGCGACAATCTTCAGCTACAATATGGAGAGCAAATATATGAGGAAAATCACAGAACTAGATGACTTTCTCGATTCCTATGACGACATTGTTTTCGGGCTCGTGGAAACGATACACCCACTTAAGTAGGTCTCTTCATTTTAGTACTCCTTAATTTTTTGCTTTGTTGACCATTCATGCGAAATTATGTTTCTTTTTGGTTTTTTTTTTTGAGAAAATCTTAGATTTTATAGATCAAGCTTGAAGCATATACAAGAGAATAGAGAAACTCCAAAATGCATATCAAAACCACACCTTAACCACCAATAGACAAGAACATGTACAACTAAAAACACTGATGGGGTAATCCAATTTCCATTTATGCTATAACAATGTCTTCAGTGTTTTTCTTACATTTCATCGTTGAAAACTAGCTCGTGGGAATTAAAAGAGATTGCGGTTTGTTTGAGTGTCTATATTATAGGCAGATTGATTAGTAGCACTCTCAAAACAAATGGGTTGCTGAATATAAGCCAAAAAACCACCAAAACGGAAATTAAAGAAGTCTTTTACAAAAATGTTTGTTATACATTACTTTAGATTCTAGGTTGTTTTGTATTGTGATAAAGAGGCTGAAAAAGTGTTGTCCTGATTTGACATACGAAAAGGCAAATGTGAATAGCTATGAACGGCGGATAAAATTTTTTTGCTAAACCAAATCTGCACAATTCACGCACTTACTTCTGCTCATACAATGGAGATAGTGGAAAGTGTTGAATAGCCTTTGACATAGCTTATGCAAGAGACACATACGTTTGATGTTTAAATCGATTTTGGCCCTTTAAAGTGCTGAAAATTTTCCATGGACCTTTTGACAGCGAGCAGTGTTGGTTACTGAAACAAGAGGTTTGTCCAACTTGGCCTCCCTTTTCTAGCTAGTTTTCTTTTTGTACTGTCTCAACTTATACGGCCATATGCCTGTCAAACTCCCGTCTTCCCCCCCGCCCCCCCGCCCCCCCTCCCAAAAGAAAACATAAAAAATGCCCAACACAAGAAAAAAGAAGAATAACGATTGAGATTGAGGATTTAATGAATGCCCAAGTGTTAATTTTCGAATAAATTACACCATAACTCCCCTGCAATTTTTTCACGTGAATATTTTGAAATGCTAAAGGAGTAGTATCGCTCTCTGTGATGGCATTGCGAGTACCCGTTATTCGACAAGGCTTGTCCAATTTGGACCTAGAATTTGAAGTGTGGTTGAGGCTGTGCTACAGATGTGCACTTAAGAGTCAAGATCTTTTGATGCCCTGATAAATCAAATGGAAAGCTAGCAAAAGTCCACACAATATTTGAAAAATGGGTTAACCAAAAATGGGCATGGTTAACGAGGCGTCTATCAGGGACTCATGAATTTTTAAAAATTAAAATTAATTAAGAAAAGTATATAAGTACAAGAAAGAGCAATGATTGTAATTAGAAAAAGTATATAAATATATTTCAGGTGTCATATTTTTAGAAATGTAAGATTAATTAGGAAAAGAAAATAAATATTAATTTTGCCGTTTAGAAGAAAAAAAAAAGATGCTATCCAATGGGTGTTCATTGTTCAGCATGTATTGCTTAGTACGAACATATAATTAAGCTCAAATTTTCTTTTTCTTTTGCCAGTGAATTCAGATAATTGACTTGAGATGGTAATCTCCATGGGTTGTTTTGCTTAGTACAAATTATATACGCTTACATTTCCAGTCCCCAGTAGATCTAGGTAATGACCAATTTATTCAATCTTGTGAAGAAAAATTACCATCTAAGTTGTCCCTTTTACTAATGACCAATTGCCTATGCTGACTTGAAACTTGGGAGTGGCAGCTCTGGCAAGGGTATTGAGATGTATTATTCTGTTGATTGCAATGATTTCAAACTCTTTCATTTTGTTATTTTGTTTTGGAGCCCTACTGCCAATCAATATTGGAGTTCAAAGAAGCCAGTTCAATCAGCAGCAACAATCGTGCTTTCTATACAAGAAATTGAAAACATGAATAGCTATGAATTGCACCTAAATATTTGACAAGAATAAATCGTTTTATTCTGCAAGCTTCAGCAGAGTCTCCCTCCGACCAGCAATAACTCTTTAACTTCTGGCTGGTATCTGCCTCTGCCAACGTGGGACCCATATCTGAAAGGGAAATTAAGGAATTAGAAAAGTTTTGTACCCTTTTCATTTGGAAACAGCTTCAAAAAAAATTATCGGAAATGACAATTCGGTCTTCTATTTTTTGGGATTAGTTCAAGTTCTTGCAATCATCATTAACTTGGACATGTTTCGAAATATTTGTATTGTAAGTTATTTGTTCTTGTGAGGAAAATTGATAAACTTGATCCTTTGCATTTATCTAACTTGTAATGCTAATGTTTAGTCATCTCAATGAGATTGGTCAAAGGCATGTTTGCTGTAACATTTATTCTTAATATTGTGTCTTACCATGAGGGGAAACTAAATCATATAGGACTCAAATAGGATCAATTAAAAAGATTTACTATACCGGTGAAAATATTGAGATGAGTATGCGATTGAGAAACTTCAATTTTCCACTAAATTATTGTGTATCAATCATCAAAAAGAAGGGCATTGAGAAACTTTTTAATTTCCCCAAGATCACATTAGATTTGTTATGTAGGAAGAGAGTCTAATACCCTTCAATGTCAGGCTAAGGGGATAATCATGGATGCCCAAAGTAGTAGAGAAGGGGAGTACATTGAGCAAACAAATCACTCAAATCCTTCAATAAACCGGAAACCACCAAGCAAAGGAGTGGTTCTGATCACCACAGGTGTTGCATTCTCCAAAGGAATGAAGAAGTGTGGACTAGAAGGGATAGCAAGGAACTGGAAGGGAAGGATACAGAAAGCATGGGCAAAATCTGCAGAGAAATCCAGTGAACCATTATTGGTGGAAGAAGCTGCAGCCATCAAAATGGGAATGGTGATGGCACAAAAAGCTCAATGGAAAGCAGTAGAATTTCAATCTGACTGCAAAGACATAGTAGACTTGATTAGAGATGAGAACGCAAAGGAATCCAGAGTTTCAGTCTTTCAAAAAATGAAAGGCTTGTTCAATCAATGTACTTTTTTCTTTTGTTAATAGACTAGAAAATAGTTGTGCACACAATCTAGCAAAGTTTGCTTTCAAACTTGTTAGAGACGCAGATTGGGAAGGAAATTTTCCCATGTGGCTCGCACAAAATGATCTGTTGGATAGTAAATCTTTTGTAACTGACCTTGTGTTATCAAGTTAGTAATAAAATATAAACTACTTTTGACCAAAAAAAATTAGCATTGGTCAACTCAGAAATGCCGCTTGGAATGCTCACACAAAGCATCTTATAGCATAAATCAAGAAAGTTCAGCGAGCTCAATTGTCCAAGATTTGAAGGAAGGGACCCATTCAAATTGCTAATGTCTTGAAAGGTTCAACCCAAGCAGGCCTATTAAGCTTGTAATTGCTGCTGGAATTTCTCCACTCAAGAAATTGCTCGAAACATCAATGATATTCACTAGTCCAAGTGTATTTCTGTATTATTTCTGCGTTTAGATGCTACTCCTTTTCATCTTGACCTAGGGGTTAAAATTAAAGTCTCATGAATTAGAAATTTTAGATTCAAATCCCCTACCTCCTTTCCTTTTCTTTAAGCTTTCGGCGTCACAAGGAAGGGGCTGCCCCCCAAGTTTTGAAAATCCCTTTTGATCCATGAATAGTTTTAAGATTTTTCATTTAAAACTATACTTCATCGAGAAAATGATATCGAGTGTAAACGTGATTGTAGTAGACTAATTTAAAAAAGCAATAATTTTGGGCATAACTGATCTTCGTCAAGTATAATAAGAAATTAAGATGAAATCCTTGAGAGAAAACGATATCAAGTGGGTTCAGAGTTTGCCGGTTTTTATCATAATGCGCTTGAACTCTGATAATGGGATTATTGAATGCATATGGACTTATTAGGATAGCTCAAAATTTAAAAGTACTTGGGAGAGATAGATCCTAGGGGACGAAATTATGGCAAGATGTATTAATTAGCATGCAGGTAACAAGTTGGAGACTAGTATTGATTTTAGAAACTTCAATTTTCCCTAAAACTACAACGCATAGATGGTTGAATAGCAAGCGATGGCCAATTTTTTGATTTTCCCATAATCAATTTGGATAAACTCCAGTTCGCACTTCCAAACTTGTATCACTTTTTCACTTTATATCCTAAATTTCAATTTTGGATACTTTGCATACTAAACTCTCAATTTTAGATATTTTACGCCCCAAACTTCCAAGTTGGTCCTATTCAAATCCAATTAATGACAACTTTTGTAAAACTAAGAGGACCCAAAGAATTAATGATAATGTGCCAAAGGTAATCAAAAGGTACCAATGTATCATAAAAAAAGTAAAACAATACATTATCATTAATTTGCATCATTTTTTCTCTCATTGATTTTGCTAATAATATTAATAATTAAGACTATATAAATAAATGATAATGTGCCCATTAAAAATGGTCAAAAAAGTTAAGGGATTGCAGTTGGAACAAAATGGTACACTATGCCCCGTTGATCTTGTGCATGAGTTAGTAAATAAATGATAATGTGCTAATTAAATAAAACAAGAACTTTGTGCATGAGTTACAGTATGCCCCATTGATCTTGGTCTAGTGTTAGTAAAAAATTACTAAGATGAAATCCCTAAGAGTAAATGATATGAATGAATTTTCTTGATCTATGATAATAGCCAAGTCTTTTGATACTTGTACAGTCAAATTATGTGTGATGTGTTAAAAGGGGATTAAAAAAAAACCTTATAATCTTCAAAGTTGGGCTGGTAAGGGTATCTGATATATTGCTGTCAAGAACTTGGCGTATACAAGGGTTACCATCCAGGTGAAAAGCCCAAGTGATCATGCTGATAGATGCGCACAGATCTTCATCTTTGGTAAAAAAAAAAAAAAATTGATCCAGAAGGAAGAGATGGGTGAAGACATCAACTCCTAAGACCCGTCACTGTAAGGTTCCTTTATAAGGTTTGTTCCCACCCTAATTAATCAATGCACAAGTCTAAACTTTCCACTGAGAATTATGAGAGCAAAAGGATCCTTTGGGCTGTGTAAGGTGTGTTAGCAGTCCCTGTAACCAATTCTTTGGAATAGAAGGACAATAATCGTTCTTGTCAATCTTCATTGATCCAAAGAAATCAGATTTTGCAGGTTATCAACTAGCATATCCCAGTTAAAACCACAAGCAGCAGAAAGGAAATGCCACTAACTAGGCTGATATATAGGAGTCACATATTAAAATAAACACACTGAATAAACGAGTGCTTACAACTCAAATCACCAGCATCCAACTGCCAGAAAACAAAGTGCTCTCATCATTTTTTTATTTCGAGTTTTTTTATTTATATTTTTATTAAAGCACCAGTGGCGGCGCGACAGCGCACACGCACATGTGGAAGGAAAAACTTGGCTAAACAAAAAGCTCCAATGAGGAGAAACACAGCTCTCTGGTTTCAAATGATCGTTTTAGCAATGTTTAGTGCAGAAACATCTGCGACGGAAGCCCCTGCAACGGCCACCATGGAACCCTTCAGTCTGGCAAACAGCAGCACAGTTGTCCTTCCTGATACACGGTCCCTTGAATCGATGGCTCTGTGACTCGCAAATCCTAGCCTCGACCACCCCGATTGGTCCCATATCTGCAACAATAGATCAAGATATAAGAGATCGATAAAAAAAGTAAAACAATACATTATCATTAATTTGCATCATTTTTTCTCTCATTGATTTTGCTAATAATATTAATAATTAAGACTATATAAATAAATGATAATGTGCCCATTAAAAATGGTCAAAAAAGTTAAGGGATTGCAGTTGGAACAAAATGGTACACTATGCCCCGTTGATCTTGTGCATGAGTAAGTAAATAAATCACAATGTGCTAATTAAATAAAACAAGAACTTTGTGCATGAGTTACAGTATGCCCCATTGATCTTGGTCTAGTGTTAGTAAAAAATTACTAAGATGAAATCCCTAAGAGTAAATGATATGAATGAATTTTCTTGATCTATGATAATAGCCAAGTCTTTTGATACCTGTACAGTCAAATTATGTGTGATGTGTTAAAAGGGGATAAAAAAAAAACCTTATAATCTTCAAAGTTGGGCTGGTAAGGGTATCTGATATATTGCTGTCAAGAACTTGGCGTATACAAGGGTTACCATCCAGGTGAAAAGCCCAAGTGATCATGCTGATAGATGCGCACAGATCTTCATCTTTGGTAAAAAAAAAATTGATCCAGAAGGAAGAGATGGGTGAAAACATCAACTCCTAGACCTGTAACTGTAAGGTTCCTTTATAAGGTTTGTTCCCACCCTAATTAATCAATGCACAAGTCTGAACTTTCCACTGAGAATTATGAGAGCAAAAGGATCCTTTGGGCTTTGTAAGGTGTGTTAGCAGTCCATGTAACCAATTCTTTGGAATAGAACGACGATAATCGTTCTTGTCAATCTTCATTGATCCAAAGAAATCAGATTTTGCAGGTTATCAACTAGCATATCCCAGTTAAAACCACAAGCAGCAGAAAGCAAATGCCACTAACTAGGCTGATATATAGTAGTCACATATTAAATTAAACACACTGAATAAACAAGTGCTTACAACTCAAATCACCAGCATCCAACTGCCAGAAAACAAAGTGCTCTCATCTCTTTTTTTTTTTTTTTTGTTTCTTTTATTCATATTTTTATTGAAGCACCAGTGGCGGCGCGACAGCGCACACGCACGCACATGTGGAAGGAAAAACCAGGCTAAACAAAAAGCTCCAACGAGGAGAAACACAGCTTTCTGGTTTCAAATGATCGTTTTAGCAATGTTTAGTGCAGAAACATCTGCGACGGAAGCCCCTGCAACGGCCACCATGGAACCCTTCAGTCTGGCAAACAGCAGCACAGTTGTCCTTCCTGATACACGGTCCCTTGAATCGATGGCTCTGTGACTCGCAAATCCTAGCCTCGGCCACCCCGATTGGTCCCATATCTGCAACAATAGATCAAGATATAAGAGATCGATGACAAAAACTTTTCATGGATTTTTATCAAGCAACCATGTCTAGTATAAAATTATCTGAATTTACAACCAGCAGAAAATAGTTACCTTTAACCTGCATATTTAGCTAATTAACTTCGACTTTGGACATTACTAATATTTTAGCTATATTATCAGTATCCATACTTCAGATCTTCTTTTGATATCATTATATGCTTGATGAAGTAACTTATAATGTTTTATGAAAAAAAATAAGTAATGGAATCTTCACCTTGTCCAGAGTATGACAAGTTCCGTGTTCATCACATGTCTAATTAACTATCGCACCAGAAAATCCGAAAGCTAAAGGTTGTAGGGATTTTATTTACTTTGTCTTGTGAAAAATGGATTTCTACTCGTTATACTCGAACAAAGTTAGCAAATATTGTTGAAGCAATATTTACTCATAGTTCAAAGGGTTATCAAGAAAAATCTATCTACCTGTGATAACGGTCAGATAAATTGCATGGTGTTATTCTATCAATGTTGATTTAAAACAATATATTGTAGGGAAAAGAAATTCAAGAACATGAAGGAAGGAGGATGATGATTACCAGAGGCCATGAAAAGCGCCAAGAGGAGAAGAACTGTTGCAGACAAGCGCATGAAACTCCTCATCTTGTGAATTATCCAACACTACACACAACAGAGAAAGTGGTGGACTGCAATTTGCAAGGGGTACATTTGTTAGGCAGCCCTATGCCTATTTATAAGGATTGTGAGCATTTTGCTGCAAAATCTGCTACTTTATTTTGAACGAACGATCGAGAAAAAAGGTGATCAAAACGATAATGCAGTGAGTCATCACTACTCACTGCCCGCTGTTGGTTTGCCTGTTTACCTTTTTCCGTATAAATTAGTTCTAATTGATATGACATATAATTTGGCTGTATGCCTTTTTCCATATAAATTATTTAATACGTACTGATCAGATAGACACATTCGGTGGATCTTCTTCAGAAAAAAATTTTAATTTTTAATTATTTTTTCTTTACGTGTGAACATTGAAAGCCTCCACTGCCTTTTGGATAAAGGGTGTTTATATGCTGATTGGGCTTGAATAATTTAAAATGATCACATTGTTGTGCATTTAACTTAGAATAATTTTTTTATGTGGTTGAGATTAGTTTTATTTACTTAAAGATTTATTATGTATTAGGGTTAAAGGTATGAATATTATTACAAAGTGTAAATTTTAATTATTTTGAGTATGTGTCACAAAAACATTCCAAATAATATTAACCTGTTCGGGGGGCAGTAATGAGATATTGGTCTATTAGTGAATAAAATTATTGAGGTCCTAATAGGCTTACAAAGTGTTAGCACTTCTTGTGGGCAACTTTCAAAATCAATCAATTTGAATGTTCACACAGATTTGGTAATATAGTAGTAGTTCAAGTACTTTTTCTTTTCTAAAAGGATGTAGGCAACCTTTCCCCTTTTCGAATAAAAAAGGGACACAACTTATAGCCTTCAATTTGCAGAATGACAAGGTCCTTCAAATGGGAGAAGCCACAAGTTTGTCACAGTTCCATAATCCAACCAAGGACATAAAATTGTGCACTTAAAAAAAAATGAATAATATATCTTCCAGTATGGTCAATAAAAATGATTATTGCACTTTCTTAAACTTCTTTTCCATCTTTTCAACTTTTTAATTTAGATTGGAAAGCTCAAGAAGCAAGATAAAGAATTTTTATACCCAGAAAAGAGATAACAAATAAACAATATATAAAAAAACATGGACTTGTGTATTTGAAAGGGGAATTTATTTTGTACAACATACTAGAATTCTGTATTCATGGCTACGGTGTGAAACCCAGCTTTTGAAAAGGATAGCAGGACAGGCAATAAAGTGTAAAAGCAATTCTAAAATGATCAGTATATTTGACTCATGCATTGCTTATAATTGCATCATGCTCTTTCCAGCAGTCCACCATGTACAGTAGGTCGAAGTCTGGAATTTAGCTTTATAGTGGGTCCATAGTCATGCTGGTATTTTTATGTAAATGCTGTACATATAAAAGCTTACTTAGATGAATCTGGTGGCCATCCAAACTAATCAAGGATGCATTCGTGAGCAAGTGATAGCTCCAATTCGTCTAATTGTGAGTACTCATGCTAAGCAGCTGTCGGTCTTGAGCTGTCCAAATTTGATTTAGATTTTCGTTGCAAATTTTGATACCATTCAATTCTAGATTCGGAACTTGTCATGTTACAGGCTGCATAGTTTGTCGAACACAGATTCATTGTCGAACACAGATCATATCACTTAAAAAGTGATAGTTCCAATTCAAGTTTAGTGATATGAATTCAGCCATGCTAGTATTTTTATGTAAATGTTGTATATATAAAAGCTTAGTGATATGAATTTGGTCGTCATTCAAACTAGCCAAGGATGCATTCATAAGCAAGTGATAGTTCCCATTCATCTAATTGTGAGTACTCATGCTAAGGAGCTGTCGTTCTTGAGCTGTCCAAATTTGATTTAAATTTCCATTGCAAATCTTAATAGAAGTAATCTAATACTTGCCTTTGTATATGAGATTGAAGCCTCTAGTAATTATTCCTATGTCCTTCAAAATTTTTTTTTTATTTCTATGTGGACTTCTGAAATAAAAGTTTTTCCCAATTATGTAAAAATTATAAAAAAAAAAAAAAACAAACGAGTTTGTAGAGTTTAGAATTTCTTATCAGAGATAAGACAGAAAACTAGTATCATACGTGCTATCATAGAATAATTGACCATGATTGTGACGTCTCTTATAAATTATATGTTATTTTTTATTTGGTGCATTAAGGACACACGATAAATAAACTAAAAACTGAAGATAGATCCATTGTTAATGCTTTGAAATTACTACCAATTCTGAATTCCAATACTTTCGAAGAAGAAATTTATCATTTTACTAAAAAAAAAAAGGAAAAAGAGCATTGGACCTGTTTTTGACTTGAGACTTCAAATAGACTAACACTTTTACCCAAAAAAATAAAAAATAAAAGTAGCACTAAACCCTTTTTTTTCCCCTTCAAGGCACCAGATAGATGAACACAAACAGATTTTATTAATCAAGCAATTGAATGCGACTGTACAATTACAGAAAGAAATTGCTTTCAATTGTACAAAAGGGAAATAAATTTTGTGCTTCGATACATGATACCCTCCCTATATACCAAAAGAATTGGCTACCTGTGGACTTCTAGCTCCAAACAGTGGTATGCTTTCATGGTTGGTCCGAAAACAACAAAGGATCATTTCGTACCATAACAAAAAAGGATCATTAGGTTATACATGATTACTTGTACATAACTGTAATTGAAGTCAAGAGATCGAATTAATCTACTTGAAGAATACACTTTGGACACAATAAAAAGGGGAACTTCTGTATAGGAAGAATGATTGCTGATGAGTGTTAAGAGATTTGGATACATCAAATGATCCTTCAAAATTATTGGCATGTTCTTAGAAATCATAGAAAGACTAGTGTTTCTCCAAGAAGTCTCTTATTAAAACTGGAAATTTACTATTGTGCATTGACAATTGATAATTAAGGTCAATGTTGAGCTATTTTTAAGTTATATTTTTACTTTTTTTTTCTTTAAAGGGGAAAGATATGAAAAGAGGGAAAAGAGGATTCGAATCCAAAACTCCTTATTTCTAAAGTGTCAACATTACTCACTAGAACACTCGAAAAATTATATTTTTACTTCTATATTTCCTGTATATTAATTTCATATATTTCGTAATTTATTTTCACCTGGTCAACACTAGAACTATAAAAGTTACTAGTGCAAATTATAAAAAGAAATTCTTAAGAAAAAATAAGTTATTGGTAGTTTATTAGGCCTGGGAATGTGTTTTTTCGGGATTGTTAATAAGATTGTATCATTTTGCCCTTGAGAGTAAAAGAGGAAATGCAAAACGTTACAACAATTAATTTATACTAAATTTATTATTCTCACTTATATTTATTATACTATTTATCTCCCTATCTACTGATACAAGTCTAAAATTCAACTTAATCTGCATCCTTTTGTCTTTCAATTTCAACTTAAAATTCCAAAGGAGCGAGAAAAAAAAAAAAATTTCCCCTCTCTTGTTTGACCCGGAATTATGTGGCAATCCAACCGGTTGTATCCCCAAAATTGCTTGGTTAAGTCGATACTCCTAAAAATCCACCAAAACAAAAAAACCGGTAATTAAACCGGGGACTTTTTCGGTTTTTTCTTCCCAAATTTTTGATATTTCCTCCGAATGTGTGGGGTCGATGTATAAACTCGTTTGCTAGGGCATAGGAGTACTTAAACACGCTTCGTGTAAAGTACCGTCAGATCAAAACTCTAATTTCTCTTTCCACTCGCCGCCGCCCCACGGCCCTCCCTTCCGTCAATTGTCGCCGTAGATTGAAGACGAAAGAGGTATATAACGCTACGTTTTGGGTTTTTATGCTTTTAGATCTTTGTTTAGCTTTAACTTCTGGTGAGAGAGTTGATGTTGTATATTTCAGATAATTTTCGTGTTGCAGCTTTTTCTTTTTCTTTTTTTTTTTTTACTTCACTGGAAAGACCGAAATTGTCGCTTAATTTAGATTGTGTTAAGCTCATGGCCAGGATTGGGGAGATGGGTCTTGTGATATTCATCTTTTTGGGTGTAGAAACGGGTAGAAGATAACTTGCATGCTAGCTGCTGTTTGTGGAAATGTATGAGTGAAGAAAATTTGTTGTAAAGACCCGAGCTTGATTACGATGCTTCATGAACAAAGTTTTTGTTAGTTTTTCCTTTTGTGTTTTGTTATAAAGATGCCAATTTTAAAAATTAGTGAATTTCTTCAGTTTTGAGTGGTTAATTAGGCTTAAGGGATATACGGGGTTGAGACGATACAATTCGATATCTGGGATTCAGAATTGGTGGCTATATATAAATGAGTGCAATAATTCTGCCACGACATTGGACCTTCGCTAGGATATGATTATGCGTGAAACATTGAAAACTGGGATGTTGATTGAAATGGAGAATTTTAAATTGTTGTACTGACAATTTTTTTCTATATTACGTCCTTGTATGATGGAAAATTATAACTTGAATGAGATCCTGGAGAAGAAATGACTCATATTTAAATCTTACTGATATGTAAACTGTTACATGTGTGTCTGCCTGTATATTCTGCTTTGTGGTAAATGTTATACCAAGTTCCCTTGGACTTTGGAGTGTGAAACTACTACTATTTGGTTATATTGAATACTAGTCCAAACTGTTATGTAGCTGTGACTGGGTTACTTTCTAATTTTAAACAAACAGCTTATCATATTTATACTTGAATATGATCACGCTTTGCATGGCTATAGTGCTTGATTAGCTAGATGACATGTTAGTTAACAGATTTTTCTTGCTCAGAAGAAGAAGAAATGGTTGAAGAAAAAGAGAACAAAAGACCAGTGATATTTAGGGACATAAGAAGATACTATTGTGAATATTGTGGAATATGCCGTTCCAAGAAGTCCCTCATCTCCTCTCACATCCTCTCGCATCATCAGGTTTTTTATCCTTCCACTCCTGTATGCTATGGATTTTATGATTACACAAAGGAGATAGACATGATTTCTTTACTTTTTTTTTTGGTTTCTAAAACATTGATTTCAAAAAGGTGTTTAGAGTTTCATTTTTAATGTGGAATAGGAGGAATTGAAGCAGAAAGAAGAGGAAAATGGGCAAGCAAAAGATGAGCCAAAAATGAATACATGTGAACATTGCGGTGTTAGTTTCAGAAAGCCTGCATACTTAAGACAGCATATGCAAAGCCATTCATTTGAGGTAATTATCCTTGCTTGTCTGTCTTTTCGTTATATTGTTTCTTAAATCTGGTGTAGGCTCAATTTTGATGACAATCAATTCTTAACTAGAATAGTCTAATTTAGTTTCATAACAAAATTGAGTTCAAGAGAAATAGCACAGTCATTGTTGTTAGAATCCTGACCTGGATTGTTGGATCTTTATACATGTTTGTGCAGTCATCATGATCAATCAGGCCATTGGGTTTAAGTTATATTTTGACCTGGTTATGTCAACTTTTTTTGCCATGCTTGCATATGGAAGTATTTAGTTGGACTAATATATTGTATTATGATCTGGATTTGTTATTAGGCGTGACAAGCATTGGATCCCACATAAAGAACTCCAAAATGCAAGAGGCACTTCGTTGACTTGTATGGATTAGTACCAGGTTGGGGGACCACCTGAGAAGATCCTTCAAGCAAGCCTCTTTCACGCTGTATTCAGCTATGAGGTTTGAGGATGTTATTTCATTTTTTATTTCTCATTTGATTCAATTGGTTTGTAGTGATTCTTATACTTGGAATTTACTTAATTATTTTCTTCAATACAGAGACCTTTTAAATGTCTAGTGGCTGACTGTCATGCAAGTTATCGAAGAAAAGATCACTTGACCAGACACCTACTTCAGCATCAAGGGAAACTCTTTGAGTGTCCTCTTGATAGTTGCAAATGTGGGTTTGCTTACCAAGGAAACATGAAGCGGCATGTGAAAGAATTTCACTATGATTCTTCCTCAAATGATGTTACGAGTCCAAAGCAGTATGTGTGTACTGAAGTTGGGTGTGGAAAGGTGTTCAAATTTGCCTCCAAATTGCGAAGGCATGAGGAGTCTCATGGTAAGCTGTTTCATTTTAGAGGAAAAGTTTAGTCAGGCATAAAGCATTCAGTTGCAAATGATGTTGCTTTTTTTTTTTAATTCACTCGGACAAAAATCAATGGTAATATTAGCAATACATGCATTGGAGTGAATAGTTCTTGTTTTTTAACTTCTCCTAAAACTCTTTCCTAAATGCAGTTAAGTTGGACACAGTGGAGGCATTTTGTGCTGAACCAGGATGTATGAAGTATTTTACAAATGGTGAATGCCTCAAGGAACATGTTCGCTCATGTCATCAGTATGTTATCTGTGAGACATGCGGGACAAGGCAGCTGAAGAAGAACTTCAAGCGGCACCTCTGCTCACATGAAGCAGGATGTTCTCAATCTAAAGTAAAATGCAGCTTTGAGGGGTGTCTTCTCTCATTCTCAAATGTAGGTGGCTGCTACCTTTTCGAAGTGTTATTTCTGCTCTTGACTGCATAACAAAGTCTCTGATAAACAGAGAATTTCCAGAATGAACTCATATTTATGATCCCGTGGTTGAACTTTTGCCTCTTACTTATAGCAGTCTGATACCATGTCTTGCTTTCTGGTTTTGCTACTATACTTGTCCCATTTTCCTGATGCACCTATTATCAAATTCAATAAATCTGCAGAAGTCGAACCTTAATCAGCATGTTAAAGCTGTGCACTTGGGGCTGCAGCCATTTTCCTGCAGATTTCCATCATGCGGCATGACATTTTCATTTAAGCATGTGAGAGATAACCATGAGAAATCCGGGCGCCATGTTTTCACTCGAGTAAGTTTCTTTGGATGAAACTGGGCGTTCCTGTATCAGATCCCATCAAGTTAATATTAAAGCATACCTGCTAAGGAGATTATTGATCATCTTTGTATTGTTCCTTTGGTTTTCAGGGGGATTTTGAAGAGTCTGATGAACAATTTAGATCGAGACCAAGGGGTGGCAGAAAAAGGCAGTATCCAGTTATAGAAACATTGATGAGGAAGCGCATTGTTCCACCTTGTGAATCTGATCCAATCTTGAATGAGGCGTCTGATTACCTATCGCGGTTCTTCTCTACGGAATCTGAGGATGAGCTTTGAGTCGTGATCAAGTTCCTGTTTTGTTAAATCTACGCTGAATGTATATTCTCTCGGTTATTCTAGTGCCATAAAATCTCACCAAAGATTTACCTTTTTGTAATTATAAGCAGAGGGGGTTAAGAAGACCAAAAAGATGTGGATGACCGAATGTTAATCTGTAATGGTTATGTTTATGTCATTCGTGCTTCAGTTCAATGTATTAATGGAGATAGATTACCAGTTGAAGCTGTATAAATTAAACGCTTACGTTAGAGCAACTTGAAGATTAACTTCTCATGAATGTGGAAATCAATAAAGGGAAAATAAATTCTAGTAGTTTTGGCAAAAAAAAAAAAAAAAAAAAAAAGACTAGTCTTCCTAAATCAAGTGCGTAGAAAGATTTGTATTAGTAGTTTCCAAATGAAAGTCAACTAGCCAAGCTCAAGGCCGACCTGATTTTTACAAATCACTTTTATTCTCTTAAGAAGAGTCGTTGTTATTAATCAACAGGAGAATGCTTTATCTAAGTTACCTGAATATTAATAATCAATAATCAGTCTTCTGTCGGTTCCCGGCTTATAAAATCTTCT
Source organism: Coffea arabica (assembly GCF_036785885.1). Lineage (NCBI taxonomy): Eukaryota > Viridiplantae > Streptophyta > Magnoliopsida > Gentianales > Rubiaceae > Coffea > Coffea arabica. Next base: position 53,674,490 of record NC_092331.1, on the reverse strand, counting down.
ATAATTATTTTTGCTGTATTTTTTGTCCTTATGGTTAATTTTGGGTCCATCCTGGTTCTACTCCCTTTTCATCTTGCATATAACTGTGTGTGGCCTGACTGTGGTCCGTGTGGACCCAATGTTCTGGAAAACTAATTGGTCCAACGTATTGTTCTACTTCCTAGGTACTTCTATATTTTAGTGCAGAAAATCTGTCTCCTTTGTTACCCCAAATGTCTTATCAAGATTTCGTACGTAGTGAATTAATTTCTCTAGGAATAAAAATTCAGAACCAAGAACAAGAAATGAACTTCACGCAACTAGTTTTTTGAGGGGAAAAAAACAAAGAGAGTGAAAGACCATTTATAAAATGGTCAATACAGAGAGTGGATACAGCACGGTTTGAAGACTCAAAAGTCAACCCGATCTATAACTTTTCCAAGCTCCAAATAATCTGTAATTTTTCACAAGAGATAAAGTCGCTAAGTGGCCATCAAGAAGGGAATCCAACAAGGGACGGGAGTAGGTGGAGTTTTAAATTTTATTTATAGCGAAAAAAATTTAACAATGGTGTTAAAATATTTTTTAAATTTAATAAAATCTGTGTGATTTTTTTAGTTTAGTAAGATTTATGTTCATGCTAACTCCTAACTAACTTAAGTCTTTTTAGAGTTCTCTTTTCTTGTAATTTAGAATAAAATAATTATATAATTATTATTATCTCCGAAAAAAAAAATGAATCCCTTTCACCCCTTTCACCAAGGTGTACAGCTGGTGCATTTGTGTGTACATGTCACCAATCAATCCCAAATTCAATTTTTCATGGCCCACCACCACTATCTACAGTAAGAGGAACATAAGAAGTAAGGATTTTTTTACTCTTTGGGCACTCAAGTCAAGGGATATATTCATTATTGTAGAAAAATTAAAATTTCACTTATTCGTAAATTGTATGTTTTATGGAAAAATACTTTTACAGGAAAAATTTTGATACAGTAAAAACTATAGCACTCGCAACCATGTCTGAGGTATCTTTTCCATCAGGTCTTCCATCCATTGAATTTCACTCACACACACAATCCTATAGAGAAAAAAGATACTACTGCGGAAAGAGAAAACTTTCTAGCTCTCTTCTTCACTCTAAAGAAACTGAAAAAACACACAAGAAACAGAGTACAACCAGAAACAAGGGGAAAAAAAGATTGAAACTTTTTCAGTTTGATGGACTCGAAGTCCTTTAGGTTCATAACCCACCAATCATTTTTCACTGCCGTGAGGGAAGAGGACCTTGAGGCCCTCAAGAACATCATATCAGATGATGGGCCGGATCCATCTTCCTTAATTGCCTTGCAAAATGATGCAGGGGAGACTGCTGTATACATAGCTGCGGAGAATAATTTTGTGGAGGTTTTTAACTATTTGATCAGCTTTTGTGATCTGCAGACTGTTCTGATCAAGTCTAAAGCTGATATGAATGCTTTCCATGTTGCTGCTGCTCGTGGACACTCAGGTACTTATCTAAACTTGGTTGCCTATTTTAGTGGGATTAGTTCAAAATTCATAATCTTTCCTTTGTTTTGTGTAATTTTGTTTGATGGTTCAAGATATGTTTGTATTTTGTGTTATTATGTGTGTACTTGGAAGAATTTGATTTGATTTGTGAAGTTTTTACGAATGATTCATCATAGTGAGGAAGGGGAGATAGGTAAAGGATTTAGTAAGAACGGTTATAAGGGCCTACAATACGATTATTTCTTGTGCTTCTGAATCTTCTGGTTTTCTGCTGTTGTTATTGACACTGGAAGATGAGATAATAAATCGAAGCATTCCAAAATTGAAAATTGTTGCTTATCAAGAGAATTGTCATGAATTGGTCCTCCAAAATAAGAGAAACTGAATGGATTATCATATTTGTAGTTTTTTTTTTTTTAAATCAAGAACAAGTTTTTGTGGCTTTGTATTTTATTTATTTGTTGAGAAGTGGGAATAAAAGAAAGAAAAATGAAATTGGAAGTATAAGATCACAATCTGATAATTAGAAATTGGAGCTTGCCAGAGCCCATGTGATTTCTTTATGTTCTGATGATTGCCAAATTACAAGTTATGCACACTCTTTTATTCAATTTCCAGTAATTTGACTGAAAATTTTAAAATATTGCTACTGTTGTGACAATAGCATAAGATGGATGAATGTGGTGGCTAGTATACAGGATGAGAAAGATATCTAGATGTTAAATCATTTCTTACCACATTTTGTGTCGAATACTTGTGATCGCTTCAGCATGTTACGTTACTGTGCAGTATAAGGTTCTGCATGCAAAACTTAATAAAATAATATTTACAATGTTGCCCATTAGCAATCTTAGGGTCTCAGCAATTTTACAGGCCTTTGGTTTTAATTTTGTATGCTTTGCCATTGAGATTGCTGTTTTCCTTTCTACTTCAATATTTCTTGCAGAAGTTCTCCTTATAGATTATGAACCTAGTTGACTTAAATAAAATCAAAAGTCTCCTGGAGTATTCTATCTGGAGCTGCATGATTTCATATATTTTTTTTCATATTTCTATTATATGCAGTTGATGTGGTGTTGTATGTTTCTTATGCAGGAATTGTCCAGAAATTTTTGAGCTTGTGGCCTGAGCTTTGTAGAGCTTGTAATTCTTCAAACACAAGCCCTCTTTACTCAGCTGCTACCCATGGCCATCTAGATGTAGTTAATGCTATATTAGATGCAGATGTGAGCTCCATGCTTATTGTGCGGAAGAATGGCAAAACAGCATTACACACCGTTGCACGATATGGCCTTCTCCCTATTGTGAAAGTTCTAATAGAAAGAGATCCAGGGATTGTGTCCATAAAGGACAAGAAGGGCCAAACTGCACTGCATATGGCTGCAAAAGGTCAGGATACTTCAGTTTTGGAGGATCTATTGGATGCTGATCATTCTATACTGAATGAACGTGATAAAAAGGGCAATACAGCTGTGCATATAGCTACTCGGAAAGTCCGTTCTCAGGTATCCTCAGCTGGTACTCTTGGTTGTTTGATTTTTTTTTTTTGGGTGGGGGGGGGGGTTGGGGGTGTGTGTGTGTGTGTGGAATTGGTTAATGTTTCTTCTTGTTGAAATTCCTGTGTCTCCTTCCATGTTTCTTGATCAGTTAATTCTCTTTTTTTTATTTGAACCTCTAAAGGATGCAAAAATGATTTAAAGCATTTTCTGGTTGGAATATTTTCTAGTTGGATCTTGGCATGTTTGTTATTGTCTTTCTTCTTTGTTCTGAAAATCAGAATTGAAGTGTTGACAGTGGCTTATAGTGAGGTCATTTCCAATTTAAGAAACCAAAAATAGTTGGTATCAAGTTTAAAGCAGTGAGCAGGTTTCAGCTTTTTGTTTAGGATGCATTTGCCCCATTGAAGGTGTTCTGAATATATGCAGTGAGGAGAGGATTTTTGCTACTTGCAATTAGCTATTATGGCAGGAAGGAAAGGGATGAGTGATGGTATCCCACTTTACCCAATATACTAGTTGAGGAAGTGATCAGAACCTCAAAGGTGACTTTGCACAACACCATCTGTTGTAACATAATAATCCTTGGGAATTTAATATAGACATTAGCGTCTGAAGAGGTGCCTCTGAGTGATGGATGGAAGATTTTATGGCTTCTATTGGTGTGAATATGCTATGGGTAATTAGAAGGTGATGCTGATTGATCCTATAGAAGTTATAGAAATGGAGGCTAAACACAATGGATTTTTGTGGAGGGAAGATTCTAAGAGCCTTTTAGGGTAAGGAAGGATGTTTCAGCTACTTGAGACTGAACTCTGGGATACATTATACCTGTCAATACATGAAAACTAAAGTTTACTCTATATATCTCCTGTCAAGTTCCTGGGTAGTCTTGCATAATTTCCCGAGTAGACAGCCTTTTTACTTGCATTTGGGTCATGCCCTCTACTTGCTTCTTTCTTGCTAATTGTTAAAATGTGCAAGGAACTAGTCTAATTTAAAACGGTGAATTAATTGTGGTTCCATACCGTTTCTATTTAGCTATCTGGAATTTCAGCCATTGAAACCTCTCTCTCTTTTTTTTTTTTTTCTAAACCATAGTCATTACAGGAGTTTCACTTGCTTAAAAGAGAGCAAAAAGGTGAGAAGAATCCTTGGTTTAAATGTTTGTTTTGGGGAGGGGGGGGGGGGGGTTGGGATGTGGAGGAGGGTGGGAAGTAGAGGGGTTTGCATAGAGAAGAAAATAAGCCAACATTTGCTCGTTGGGGTGGTCAGGGTTTCTTTAGTGTCAATCATGAAACCAGTCAATGTTAGACCAAATTGTATACCTTTTTGGCAAAAGCTAATTCTTAGTGTTCTTTGTTCTGGTTTTGTAATTTCATAAGCTATGGCCATTGTTCGCTTCATGAAGTGTGTTTCCTGATTCTGCCTACCCTGCTTCTTCATTTTAGGTAGTAGGCTTCTTGCTGACATACACATCCATTGAAGTCAATGTGATCAACAATCAACAAGAAACTGCGATGGACATTGCTGACAAACTCCAATATGGAGAATCAGCATTGGAGATCAAAGAAGCTCTGTTAGAGGCTGGTGCCAAACATGCAAGGCATGTTGGTCAAGTTGATGTAACAATAGAACTCAAAAGGGCTGTGAGTGATATTAAGCATGAGGTGCACTCTCAGTTACTACAGAATGAGAAGACTCAGAGGAGAGTTTCAGGCATCGCCAAAGAACTCAAGAAAATTCATAGAGAGGCTGTTCAAAATACCATCAATTCTGTAACTGTGGCTGCTGTTCTTTTCGCCTCCATTGCTTTCTTGGCTATATTCAACTTGCCTGGCCAATATATGACAGATGGACCAGAAGCAGGAAAGGCATTGATCTCTGGTACTGTTGGCTTCCGGGTGTTTTGCCTCCTGAATGCCACCTCTCTCTTCATTTCTCTGGCAGTAGTTGTTGTTCAGATCACTTTGGTTGCCTGGGATACTAGATCTCAGAAACTAATCGTCTCGATTGTAAATAAGCTGATGTGGGCTGCCTGTATGAGCACCTGTGGAGCATATTTAGCTATAGCTTTTGTGGTAGTGGGAAGGAAGAGCTCTTGGATGGCTATAACAATCACAGTGGTGGGTTTACCCATTCTGGGCGGGACGCTGGTTAGCATGAGCTACTTTGTTTTTCGACAGCATTTTGGAGTTTTTGGTAATGATTCTCAGAGACGGATCAGAAGGGCAAGTGGAAGCAAATCATTTTCTTGGTCCTATTCGGCAAACATTTCTGATCTGGATGACTATAATTCTGATGAGAGAATCTATGCCTTGTGAAAAAATCAGACATGCCCAAGCATTTCAAGAGTAACTCATCACGGCTCTGATGTTTGCCTGGAAAGCAAGGGGGGCTTGAACGCCCAAATCTGGTATGTTAAGCTTCGGCTTCTTATTGACAGTGCTTCCCTTCTCATCTTGTTTGGAGTAAAAGCTTAGTTGTGCAACTTAAGCAGTAGATGTTCATGCAATTTTCCAAGGAAGATTAGAGTTGATAATGCTACAGTTTGTCGAGATGATGCTGTAGATTTTGTAAATGCATATAGAGCTTCTTAAACATGTTGTATATTTTTGTACTACTATAGTTTCTCTCTCTCTCTCACCTGTTTAATTGTGTCCCTTGTTGACTGATCTTTGCCTAGCCTCGTCACAAAAGTTCCTCCATAGGCCGTTCAGATTGGGCGGGCAATGTTGATATATGGCACAAGAACAAAACGATGGAATGTGCTCTCTTCTTCCCTTTCAACCTTGTGGCCGCCTTTTTTTTTTCATGCTATATTTGTGCAACTCGATCTCAGTTCAGATTATGATACCGATGAAATGTTCCCTCAAATGACCAAATCTAGACATTTATTTAATTTATACTCCTGTGCACGACTAAGAGGAAAGAAATATAGATTATTTGAACACTGATCTTTACTATCGTTAATGATGACCTTAATAACCAAAGAAATTATCTGTTAAGGCAATTTCAGCTCTAGTTTCTTCATCTAATATCACCCCTTGAACCTCTGATATCTCTACCAAGAGAAAGATTAAAAGTTGTACTTAAAGACCTTGGATTTGCTAAATTTGGCAAAAGCATGGCTCCGATGGCTCTCTTGGGGTCAACATGCAGGTTTGTTAAGTCCTCCTGGTGAAAGAAATTAACCAAGTGGTAGAATGGATAGGGTTTAATCTCCTTGTACTGAACTTAATTTAGTATAAAATTGATAGTCCAGTTTCTATAAATGCAGTTGTATAAAATAGATTGTGGCATGCAAAGTATGGAAGTATCCATTAGTAGTCACACAAATTTTACACTTTTTAGGTGCCATTCTCCTCACGTCATGCCTCAGGTCACTAACCACACAGCTAAACGATCAACCTTCCACCCACTTCCTCGGCAAGAAAACGAAAGTGGAGTCAAGTCTTCCCACGAAAGTGGAAGTAAACTCAAAATTTTTCCAAGAAACTGAAAACTACAGAAACAACAAATGTAAAGGACAATCATTTTCTTCTGAACCCGCGTAGTCACAAGTCAATTCATGGTTATGTTCATATTTTTTATGGGCTGCCAGTCAAATTATTCAACCATTCCTAGAACAAGGTTTTCCAGGATATACACCAGAAAAGAAACCATGGTGTCAATTAAGTATTTACAAGTCATAAACCAGAAACTTCGATGAAAAATTCTAACTATAGTATGTGTCTGGCATGTCCCACAGTAGTATTTAGACAATGAGTTACAGAAACAAATGGATCCTGAATTGTATACAGCAGCGCATTTAGGTGATTGGGTTCTAATGAAAAGGTTTTCTGGGAACTTCTATTCTCAGAAGACTTCGACTGGAAACACAGTCCTCCACGTATTAGCCCAGTTTTGTGACTCTGCAGAGGTAGCGCGACATATCCTTGCAGGACATTTCTGTCTGCTAATGAAAAAGAATGTTCATGGCGAAACAGCACTTCATTTGGCAGCTAGAAAGGGGCACCTGGGCATTGTTCGAGCACTTATTGCATCTGCAAGACATCAATATCCTCATTCAAGATTTCGATTTCCGGGTTTTGACGGATGCAAGAGGATGCTGAGGATGGCTAATGTGGATGGCAACACAGCTTTACATGAGGCAGTTAGGAACAACTTCTATGAGGTTGCCAAATTGTTGGTTCAAGAAGATCCTGAGTTTCATTATCGCCCCAATTATGCTATGGAGACTCCTCTGTATCTAGCAGTAGAGAAGGGATATCATGATATCGTTGATCTGATTTTGGTGACTTGCAAGTCTTCATCTTATCTCGGCCCCGGTAACAGAACTGCCCTGCACGCTGCAGCTATACGGAATTCGCCAGGTAACCTTAAATGTCATTCACCATCTCTGAAAAAGCAGCAAATTTTGGATGTTTATCCATTCTGATACATTAACAGAAGACGCGGGGGAAAGCAGGGTAACCATTTTTACTCCTGGATTAAGGATCATGGCCTGAAATTATCCATTGAACAATTACATATCTTGAGTTTTAAATATTTCTGACTCCATCTTAGTCTGCTTAAGCGTCGTTTATGCTTTATAGAGCATTTGATCTATGAAGCGTCGAAATTCAACTTGCACATCATCGCTTTTTATTGATAAACAAATCAATTTGGTTTATGATATCAATTTATTCCTTTAAACCAATTTGCAAAAAGTGCAATTTAGCTGGGATAATATCTAAGTTGTGAGTTCTTGCGGTTTATTTTTAATGAACTATAATATCTTAAAAAAAACATTGGCTGCTGTGCAGAAGTGGAACTGATTTTACAGAAGCTGCCAAATCTTACAACGAAAGTCGACAAATTTGGATGGAATGCACTTCACTATGCTGCTAAATTTAATCATCAAGGAGTAGTAAGACAATTATTGTCTAAATACAAGTTCATGGCCTATGTTACTGCCAATAATGACGACTCAATGACTGCTTTACATATTGCGGTGACTCAAGGACATGTAGCTGTCATACAAGAGCTTTTATTGCATTGCCCAGATTGTTGGAAGAGGATCACATATAAACGCCAGAACATCCTTCATCTTGCTGTAAAATATGAACAAAGAGAAGTGTTGGAATTTTTCTTACAGTATTCTTGGGCTTCTGAACTCATCAACCAAAAGGATTCTAAAGGAAACACTCCTCTCCACCTGTATGTTGCCACCAAAAACTTAGATGGTAATAGCCTTGTAAATCACCCTTGTGTTGATATCAGTGCTTTCGACAATTCCAATTCCACTGTTCTTGACAACATACTTCACATTGATGAGCTTACTGGAAGACAGGTACCCGTTTTACTCCCTTCCCCTTTGCATGGTCACACTGTTGAGCTTATTAATTAAAGTAGGACACTAAAGCTTAGCCAAGGAATCAAGAGCAAAAATAAAAGAATGATCCCTTTGAATTGCCTTTTAAGAAAGTTCATTTTTGGAAAAGTCACAATACTTCCTTCTATTACCTTTTCATCTCCCGTATACAATAAGAAAGAAAATGTGACAAATTTGAAAGTTCATCGCTACGGTTCTATGTCTAATAGATTCGCTTGCCTAGGTTTTGATCAAGGAAGAGTTGGAGCGAGCAGGTGCTAGTCCAGGTTATCGAAATGTTGCTACTGTGAAGAAGAATTTAGGAGCACCAAAAACCGAAGAACCAGAAAAACTGGAAAGTTTGGCTGGGACTTATTTGATTGTGGCTACGCTGATTGCAACAGTCACTTTCACGGCAGGTTTTACCATCCCAGGTGGATTCAATGATAGTGACAGTCCAAACAAAGGGCTGGCGGTTCTAGGAAACAAAGCAATTTTTATAACATTTGTTATTTCAGATTCCTTAGCAATAATGATCTCCGTTCATGCAGTCCTCCATCTAATTTTGCTCTTGCAAAGCAACAACCACAAGTTCAAGTTAGCTATGCTCCACGGAGGTAGGGCTTCAATTTTCATGGCCATTATCCTGATGATGATAGCATTTCTGACGGGCTTGTCTTCTGTGTTACCAATGCTGCATATCAAGATTCTGTTGTGCGTCCTTGCTGCTATATATTGCTATCATATACCTTTGGACCTCGTTCAGTTTTTAAGGAACACTAGGAGTAGTAGATATGTAACTATGTTTAGACATACCGAGGCTGATTATTCTTGGTATATAGGTCCATTCAGAGTTTGGGTTCAAGATTTGACTGAAGAGGATGAGTTTTGGTAGCATTTTGTCACCAAAAAACTGCAATAATATCTTTCCTTTTCCGCATACAATGGAGGCTATGAGCTATGTAAACCATTATGGCATTCTTTTACTATTTTCAATATCTTTTCTATTACCTCTGTCAAATATCTTTCTTAGTTTTTTTGTTTGGGGAGATTTGGTGTCAATTGATTGATTTGGTATTTAGCTATAGTTCAAGAATGATAGAATTTTCAGATGCTTCTCACGCATCTTGAGAGAGCAAAATTTGTATCAGTGCAAACCTATAGATACAAAATAAATAGCTGGGCTTTCTTTTTGTTGTACTATAGATGCTAATTTAAGCAAGTAATGAACCCAAATGCTACACTAAAAATTCAGTGCTGCCAGAGTGTTTAAAGATAGGGTTAATTGCATTGACCTCTGCCCAGATTTGATTAGATAAGCAAATGGACCTTCTATTTGTACTGAAGTACTTTTATCTTCCTTAGAGATGTCCAAATTATAAAAAAGACCCTGTAGTTTAACCAACATCCAATCTAGCCTTTTGAAAGCCAACTACTAACAAGAAAATCTCTTCATGTTATCCAAGAAACACTTAAACCCAAATTAAATGAAAACAATCGCGTGCTAACAACTGAAAAATGACATAAAAGGTAGTGCAAAACTTCTTCCTCTATCTCTCTTTTTTTTTTTTTTTTGCCTATGACTCATCTCTCCTATAAGGTTAATGCTATTAAACCTTAATGGTTTGTATGGTAGCTAGCGCCCCCCCCCCCCCCCCCCCCCCCCCAAACAAAAAAAAAACACAATATGGTAGTTGAACTTTGATTGAAGAGACCTTTTGTCTAATGATTGAAGTCAGTACCGAGGATTTTGAGATTTTGGTTCAAATCTTGCTTGTCACTTTTTAAATTCCATTTGTTCTCTATTGAATAGAAAACAAAAAAAAAATGCCTTGAACAAAAAATGGTAACTGAAGTTTGACTAAAGAAATATAAGATGTAAATACATGGGCATAGAGCTATAAATTTTTTGACAGTAAAAAAAAGATTAATAGATAGAAATAGTACATGTAATTTATTAACAAAGACCAAGAAAAATAATAAGAGAAACAGAAATATATTTTACTTGATTGTTTTATGCACCATACAGCATTGGTCATGGACTTTTTTAGATTATAAAAGTGGTAGGAAATGGGATTAGGATTAAATTACTGCATGTTAAATTTTGTTGAGGACTAAATGCATCATTTTATGTGTGAAACAATAAAAGAACAATAATAGGGGGAGGATTGGATTGAATAATAAGGTAGAAAAAATTATAAGTACAAGGTTTTGAAAAAATTTTCCACCAAAAAAACAAAAAAAAAGGAACAATAATGCCCAATTGAAAATTTTCCTTTCCATTAATTGGTAGCAGTACTAGAAGGCAATGATAGGAAGTAACTATTAATCGTCAATGGGCTAGCTTATAGGCTTAGAAGTGCATGGGCAACGCCGACCTTATGGGCCAACACACCTAAGCCGACAAAAACATTAGTAATGCCCACAGAAGAACCTCTTTCATTAACACAGACCAAGAAAAATAAGAAGAGAAACAATTATATTTTACTTGATTGTGATGCATTATACAGTATTGTTGCCATGAACAGTAATAGATAAATAGCCACTTTATTTGGAGAATTAGGTTTAGAGACTACTATGAAGTATTTTTTTTAATTTATTTTTTTCATGTAAATGAGGCAATAAAATTTTCTTAATGTGCAAGAGATGTTCACAGAGTAGCAGCATGCAACTGAGATTGTGCATAATCGTAATCATCCTTTATAAACAATTTGCCTTTTTCAAAACCATGTCATGCCAAATAACGATAGTCAACTTGAGATCAAAGTACACAGCATAAGTAGATGACAATCAGCTAAGGAAAGCACATCAAATGAAAGAAAAAAGGTTACAACAATTGCTGACACTAAGAAATGACAAAGAAAAGGGCAGACAAGAATCGCATGCAAGGAGGACTGGAAAGATCTTCAATTTGGAGTCCAGATTCCAATTCTGATACCTTTCTCTACATATTAGTTGAGCATCAACGTGCAAGAGTTTGATACTTTTCTTTATACCTTACTTCGGCGTCGTCTCAGTTCAGTCCTGATTACTACTTCGACATGGTTTCACTCTAATTAGATAGTCACTGTGATACGTAAAGAATATACATTTTCAAAAAATTTATTCCAAATTTGATACATTTGTCTACAGATTACTTCCGCATCAATCTTCATAAATTTAATACTTTTCTTCACATCTCAGTTCAGTATCATATGATAAGTGCAGTCCTGATTACTCTTCGATTATGACTTCATCCTCAATTAGCTAGTCAGTGTGATATCAATTCCAGAATATCCATTTTCAAAGCATTAATCATCAAGTTGGCATATTTTATTGCTCCTGAACAGTCAAGACTTCAGTACGTTGCAGCTGCAAGAAAATGGATCTTGAATTGTATGCCGTACACTATTACAAAAGAATTAGGGGTGTACATAAATTTAAAGAAGTTGAACATCATAATATTCAATTTTGTTTGATTATTTTTACGAGTATAAAACGTAGCTTATGAGATTCTATCATTTGTGCGGTCAAATTTTCTAGGATAAAATGAGTTCTACTACGTTCTTCCGCCTCAGATGATTCTGTCATAGTTTCAAGTGTAGGTCTAAATCAGAATAGTATTTTGAGCATCCCTACTCTGGTACCATGTAAGAGAGGGGGGGGGGGGGGAAGATTTGGAAAACTATTTTTGTATTTCTCAAGGATTTACAATGACGCAACAACTATAGTTATACCCTTCCAGTAATGTAGGTTACATTGGATCTGGACATTATTTTAACTTAAGAAACTAATCTAATCAACAAATTGCAACAAATTTGAGAGTTCCTTGTTACCATTCTGTGTCAAACTAACTAAAGCAATTGTGTCAAACTCTAACTAAAGAGTTGGAGCAAGAGGGTGCCACTGCAGGATATCAGAATGTTGCCACCGTACAGAAGAGAAAACTGAAGAAACATAAAAAAAAAGGAATAAAAGACTGGCTACACTGGTTGCATCAATGGAGGGGCATGGCAGTTCTAGAGAAGAAAGTAGTATTTATTAGGTTTGTTATTTCGGATTCACTAGAAGATTAATATATTGTAATAATACGTGTGCTTTATAAATAAAGGCAAATATATATATAGCAATAGCTACGTAGCCACTTTATTTGGAGAATTAGATTCAAAAACTAATAGGAAGAATTTACTATTAATTTTTTCAGGTAAATTAACTAATAAAATTCTTATAATATGCAATAGATGGTAACAAGCAGCAGACCTAGATAGTAGATAAGTCGTATTTGTCCTCTATAGAAAGAATTAGCCCTTTTCAAAACCGTATCATGTCCAGAAACGATGCTATACTTGAGCTCGGAGTAAACGGACAAGTGCATGACAATCACCTAAAGAAAACGTATAATGGTTTGTTCATGACATCTTTAAAGGTATGTCTTGTCGTTTTACATGTGTGTTACTTGTGTGAAAGAATTTTAAGGGGTCAAATTGGTGATAGATCCATGAAAGGAAGTTTACAGGTAACAAAGTTGTTGGTGTTTTCATTTTCAATTATGGAAGATATCTTGAATGTTCAATTATGTGAATCCATGTTGGATTTTCAATTGCTGTTATATAATTGATCCGCTTTAAATCCGCTCCACAGGTTGGATTTTTGCAACAGAGGAGTTTTCTCCTTTAAAGATCAGCCAGCGGATCATGTTAGATCTGCGGGCCGGATGCATAATCTGGTCATGGATCAGGCCTAGTTTGTACGGATCCGTGGACAGATCCAACAGGATCCACGGGCACAATTCATAAAAATGGTCATGGAGTCATTTGAAAATTCATATTTGATTCTTCTTTAATTTGGTTCTCGGATTCAAAGGTTAACCTTGTTAAATGACTGAAAGAAAAGCAAGCTTGCACAAGGAAAGGAAAGAGGATTAGAACAATTGATGGACAAGGAAATAACAAGGAATGGGGCAGACAAAATTCGCATGGGAGATGTATTACAAGATCAATTTGGTGTCGGCATTCCAATTTGGATACCTTTCTCTACATATTAGTTCAGCATCAATCTGCAAAAATTTGATACTTTCCTCTGCATCTTAGTTCAGCATCATCTCATTTCAGTCCTGAATCCTGCTTCGACGTGACTTCATCCACAATGAGATAGTCATGTGACACACGATTAGCAGAATATACATTTTCAGAGCATTATTCCCACTTTGATACGTTTCTCTACAGATTACTTCAGCATCATTCTGCATAAATTTGATACTTTACTGTACATCTAAGTTCAGCATCAGCTGATCAGTTCAGTCCTGATTACTGCTTCGATTATGGCTGCATGCTCAATGGCTCCATCATCTCAATGGGCTATATAAATTGCAGAATATCCATTTTCAAAGCGTTAATCATCAAGTTGGCATTTTTTATTTCTCCTGAACACTCAAGACTTTAGTGCGTAGCGGCTGCAAGAAGATGCACGCCGAATTGTATGCAGCTGCACAGTCAGGTAATTGGGTTGTAATGAGAATATTTTCAGACTACTTCTACTCTCAACATACTCCAGTAAAAGACACAGTCCTTCACGTATTAGCCCAGTCATGTGACTCTGCAAATTTAGTCCAACTTATCCTTGCTGGACATGGCCGTTTGCTTATGAAATTGAACAAACAGGGCGAGACTGCACTTCATTTGGCAGCAAGAAAGGGGCATTTGGGCATCGTTCGAGCACTAATTGACTATGCAAAATCGGAAGCAGGACGCTGGTTCCCCCCATGTTTTGACAGGCGCAAGAGGATGCTGAGGATGGCTAGTGTGGCTGGAAATACAGCTTTACACGAGGCAGTTAGGAACAACTTCTATGACATCGCCAAATTGTTAGTTCAAGAAGATCCTGAGTTTCGTTATCCCCACAATTATGCTGTGGAGACACCTCTGTATCTGGCAGTTGAGAAGGGACGCCATAATATTATGGTTCTAATTTTGGAGTCTTGCAAGACACCATCTTATCTTGGCCCCGGACACAAAACTGCCTTGCATGCTGCCGCAATTTGGAATTCGCCAGGTCACTTCATGGATAAGCATTTTTTATATTAACATGAGCTCCTGTTCCTTCTTTTTTTTTTATATATATTTTCATATTTTGATACAGGGGAATTAATTTTTTACCTTGTGTTAAATTTGGGCTTTGATGGCACAAGCGATTAATGCATCAAAAGGGATTTATGAAAAAATAATTAATCTGATAAAATACCATTTAATAATGGGTAAATTACTTATTACACCTCTCTATAATTTTATATAATGTAGATGATCTCCTAAGGTTTTAAAATAGTCACATAATCCCCTTGTGATTTTATGTAAAGTGAAAAATGAATAAAATGCATAATTAGTTATAGCGTTTATACCAAACACGCTTTCAAAGCGTGTCTAATAAAATTTTAATACCCCTGTAACCACCTTATGGTTTCTATAAATATCCACTTTACCTCATATGATTTTTGCATTTATCCACGTAATCTCCTTATACTTTATTCAAAATGGTTAAACTATCAATTGATTTAACATTTAAATAAAGATACTATTGATATTTCAACTAATGATATGTAGGCTATTTTTTGTCAAGTTTTCACATTACATAAAAACCATAGGGGGTGAAGTGGACATTTTGAAACGTTAGGGAGTTATGTGGCAATAGATGAAATCACAGGGAGGTTATATATAATTTGCCCTTCAATAATGTATTCTGTATTGTTTGTACATATTTATCCATTAACCAAAACTCTTGTTTAATTTACACAGTATATGTAAGTTGCTGTAGTGTAATTGATCTTAATGGTCCAGTGAATAACAATATCTTCATATGTTGTGCTAAAATATTAGCTACTTACAGAATCCATGAAGCTGATTTTGGAAAAGCTGCCTAATCTTATAAAGAATGTCGATAAATTTGGGTGGACTGCCCTTCATTATGCTGCCAAATTCGATCATCAGGAAATTGCAAGACTATTACTGTCTGCTGATAGGTCTACTGCCTATGTTGCTGCCAAGAATGATGACTCCAAGACTGCTCTACATATTGCGGTAATTCATGGACATGTAGTTTTGGTGCAAGAGATTTTATTCCACTGCCCAGATTGTTGGGTTCAGATTATGGGTAAAAGTCAGAATATGCTTCACCTAGCTGTAAAGCATGAAAAAGGAGAAGTCTTGGAGTTTGTTTTACAGAATTCCTGGGCTTCTGATCTCATTAACCAAAAGGATAATAAAGGAAACACTCCTCTCCACCTGTATGTTGCTACCAAAAACTTAGATGGGAATTGCCTTGTGAATTATCCTTTTGTGGATGTCAATTCTTTCGACAATTCCAACTCCACGCCTCTAGACAGAATAGTAGGGGATGATCACTTTTCAGAAAGACAGGTATAAGATGTTTTTTCTTCCCCTCCCCTTTGCACGATCATAGTGATTATTAAAAATTTTTTCAAATTTTCTTATATGAACTTGAAAATTTTAAATTATTATAAAATTTTATTTTTAGAAAATAGGAAAGTTAGATTGTATGTTATAGAATATTCTTAACTACTAATCCTCCCAAGTCTACCCCTATTTTTTAAGACACTCAGGCATTGTGTTTTAAGACAATTTTAGGTATTTAAAATCTCAGGCATTGTGTCTGTAATGCTACTAGAATTCTTTTCATTTATGTAGAAAATATTGTGTTGTGCTTGTCATATATTTGAAGTACACTTAATCATATCATAGAAGTCTTAATTTTAGTTTATTTTTAAATAGTGTTAATTTTGTTCGTAAATACAGTAGATATTTTGTTCGTTAATTTTACTTTATGTAAGTGTACCAAACAATTTTGTAAGAAATACAATAACCAAACACAACCTCACCAAAGTGTAAACACAATTGCCGCACGGCTCTTTATAAATCAAGAAGAACACGGTGTGGTTTATGAAAAACGCAAAAAGAAGAAGAAGAAGAAAAAGATGGTCCTGTTTTCGTTTTATATTTTTTTCAAAACCAGTTTTCTTAAACTCATGTTTCCCGTTTTCTTCCTGAACTGTTTTTTTCCTTTCCTCACATTATATCTGCTTTAAATATAAGCTTTCTACTTTGATTTATAACCAGTATTATCTAACCAATCTTGTTCAAGGTGAACATTAATTAGTCTGTCTAAAAACAAAAAAAAATGACACTTCTAATTGGAAGGATCAATAATAGTTTTGCATGCTATCTAATATCCTTTTCTATCACATGTGCAAATAGCGTTGGAAGAGTACACCAAGGCTCGCTTCATATTTTAGCTGTTACAATTTTGTTTCTCATATCATTTTTGACAGATTTTAATCAAGGATGAGTTGAAGCAAGCAGCTGGCACTCGAGGTTATCGAAATGTTGCAACCGTAAAGAAGAAATTACGAGCAGCTAGTCCTGATGAAATAAAAAGAGTCGAAAAATTGGCTGGGAATCATTTGATTGTGGCTACACTGATCATAACAGTCACTTTTGCAGCTGGTTTTACAGTTCCAGGTGGATACAACAGTGACGGTCCACGCAAAGGCATGGCAGTTCTAGGCAAGAAAGCAGCTTTTATTATATTTGTTATTTCAGATTTCTTGGCAATGATTGCCTCCATATATGCAGTGGTTGGACATGTCAGGCTCTTGCAGTCCAAAAAGTACGGGCTTAAGTTGGCTGCTGTCCTGACAATTGGGGACCGAATTTCTCAGGCTGTGACATTCATGATGATAGCATTTCTCACTGGCTTGTACGCGGTGCTACAAAATTTGGCCGTCATGATCGTGCTGTGTGCCCTCGCTGCTTGGCTTGGCATTGACATATTCGTAACTTTTTGGCCAAAACGCCAGTACAGGAAATACACCTATACAACTAGATTTAAGCATAGCGAAGCTGACTATGGCACATTTGTAGGACCATTTATACAATGGCATCAGGATTTGACCAAAGCCGCGGACTAGTTGTTTTATAAGCAAATGGTAACTTAATAAAATAAAATAAAAAACTTGATTCTTTTCTTACTATAAGAAATTGCAGCTCTCTCCCACTTTCATCGAACAAATTGCGCCCCCAAGGAGATGTTTGAAAACTTGAGGAGCTTTTTGCAAATTTGCATCGGAATGGCAGTCAATTTAATCCTTCCGACTTGGTGTCTAAAAGAATGGCTAGAAGAATTGCTACATAATTTAGATTATATCCAGATTAACAAAAAAAAAAAAAAATTGAAGAATATAGAGGTGGATGAACTTTTGTATTTTTGCAGCGGAACCTTACAAAAAAATTGCGTTTGCAGGGGGTTTTTATTTGTATTGCAAGGGAAAAGAAAAGCACAAAGGCATCGGAGGAGTTTGTTTTTCAAAAACTCAATAAATTAGTTGATGAGCACTACAATGCAACAATGAAGGAAAGTATTCAAGGATTCGAGATCTCTCAAGTTGATTTGTTATCAAATTCAAACTAATTGTGAAATTCTCACATCCGGTGTAAATTAGTATAAATTTGATGTAAGACTTGAATATGTAATTTAGACAACAAAATTTGTACAAAAACCTCGATTACACCCAAATTATATTAATTTACACTCAATGTGGTTAGATTCACTCAACCAATTTGAATGAGAACTTGTAAGGCCTCAAATCCATTGTCCTGGAACCACGACTACCACAATAGATGTCTTCGGAATTCTCAACTCACAAATTGGGTAACAGGAAATGTTGTTGCAGCTGCAAGAGGTAAGGCATTTCGTACCAAAAAAATAAAAAATAACATATGAGGTATTCACATCAGGAAGGACAATGGGGCCATTGTCGGGCAGACACAATTAGGACTCAGGCCCAATTAAGATTTTTAGTCCATAAAAACTCTGAATGGAAATTTTTTAAGAGCAGGGCCTCATGGGGGCTCCAAATGTGGAGTAGCCCAAAATTTCGCAACTTCAAATTTGTCTTTGTGCCCAAAGGCCATGAAGTATCAACAATTGGGGATGACCTGAGGGAACAAGGAAGAAGTGTAAAATTTAAAAACGGAGAGGAGAAGGGAAAGTATATTAGTTAACTTGTATACCACCATGAACAACGAGAACATGAAGCATCGCTAATTGGAGACGACCTCGTTAGTTTTCCCTCCTTGAAACAACGAAAATGTATAAAATTTAAAAAACAGAAAGGAGACAGGGAAAGTTATTAGTTAACTTATTAACATATCTAGTCTATGCGGGAATGGGGAGCTTTTCAATTGAGTTCTGATTGCTGATGTGGCGGGCTTCTATTGGCCGATTGGTGGTCGTCTGTTTCGTGTGAATTCGCTCGCGTGAATTGGTCGTCCAGCCGATTGTTTCTTTTCTTTGTTTGCTTGGACGTCTACATTGGAAGCCTGCCGCTAAATTGTGGTCCCACGTCCTTTTTTTTTTAATTGGATTGGAAGTGCTTGTTAATAACCTTTTTTTGGATGCTACAGCCCCTCTGATTCCCTTATTGGATTGGAATTACCTCTAATTACAAATTATTTGCAATTTGTTGTTAATAATCGATTAATAATGCCGTGTTTTTAATCATTCAACCGAGCATGTTTAATTAGCATTTTTTCCAATTATTAGCAAAAAAACCGCTTTTTTGTGGTTGTTCAAAAAATCACATTTAATTATCAAATTTTTTCCAATTAATTGTTCGTTAGCTGATTAATAATTTCAATTTTTATTACCTAACAAATCACATTTAACTGTCAACTTCTTACAATTATTAACATATTTGTAGTTTCCAAATAAATCACCATTACTTATCAATTTCTTGTAATTGACTTATATTAATTATTAACACGTGTTTTTTTTTTTGGAATGAGAGGGGAAGGCATTCGACTATTATTATCAAATTTTCATTACAATTTTATTTGGTATCGATTCTACGTAAACAATCAACAATGTGATGCGCTTCCGCTGGTGTCATTTATCATTTATGCACGCCACGCACCGCGTTTGATTATCGATTCTCCACTATTAATTGTTATAACTATTTATTTATCTTTTTTATTTGGATTCCATTTTTTTACCCAATAAATCACTTTTAATTACCAATTTTTTATTCTTAATTGTTAATAACTAATTAATGATGTCATTTTTTTGGTTACCCAACAAATCATATTTAGTTCATGACTTTTTTGCAATTCTTAACCAAAAAACAAAAAAAACCCTTGACCGTTCGCAAAATCGCGTTTGGTTACCTTTGTTTTCCAGATTTTATTAAGGAAATGCCTTCCTTTATCTTGGGTTACCCAACAAATCAAGTTTAATTATCAACTTTTTTCCAATTGTTTTTTGTTAATTAAGTTCTAATTTTGCTGTTTTATTGCCAGACAAGTCGCATTTAATTACCGGATTTTATAATTATTAAAATTTGTTACCCAACAAATCGCATTTAATTACCCGTTCTAGGTAGCTATTAGCCAAAATTTAGCCTCTTTTTTTGGTTGCGGATTGAATCATATTTGGTTGCCCTTTTTAACAATTGATTGCTAACTAATTAATTAATATTGTTACCTTTTTGTTGCCCGACGATTTGCAATTAAGTACCAGATTGTTGCTATTAATTGTTAGTTAATTAATATGTCTACGTTGCTCTTCCTTGAGAAAAGTGCTTCCCACGGTTTTAACTAATTACCTGATTGTTGCTATTAATTGTTAGTAATTAATATGTCTACGTTGCTCTGACTTGAGAAAAGCGCTTCTCGTTACTCTTTTCTTCTTTGCCTTTGGCGGTCCTAATAATTAATTGCTTCGTAATTAACAAATTTTATAAATTAACATACTTAATTACCAATTCTTTGCCATTAATTATAGACGGATTTTATTTGTTTCTCGATTTCTTCATCCACCGCTCACATAGTCACATTACTTGTCATAAGCCTCCAGCCTCCTTTTCTTGACAGCTGATTGTACCTCAGCTGAACACTACCTGTCTTATTTTATTATATTGCCCATCCTTTGTCGCTCCATTTACGCTTCCTCATAAGAGTTCTTGTATTCTTTTTGTCCTTTGCTTAGGGTCATGTCTGTAAATCTGCAAGCTACCGTCACCTCTTCCCGTTGTCGCCCATCAGCTCTTTTGCTCCCGTTGATTGACGCTGGCTTCTAATTTGCATTTGCACGGTGGTTATAGAGTTCCTCCGATTTTCCATGGCAGAATTTTTACTGCTCGACATCATGAACAGTGGTAATTGTGCATCTACTGCTTTCTTTTCCATATTCTATTGCTCTGTTTCTTTGCTAGAGAGAAAGAGCTACCTCATAAGCGTTGTCCTTCATTTTCTTTAGCTATTTTGGACCTTTCTTTTCCCGATTTTTTTGCCTTGGTTTTAATTTGCACTGGTGTTGTTGTCACTGCTTCCTGGTGAGCATCTTGATTTTATAGTTTGGTTTCTTTAGTTTTTTCTCTAATTGTTCGAATATTTTTGAATTGCTGTTACGCTGCTTTGTTTTCTATTTCTTCATTGATTCTCTACTTTCTTGTGCACTGGTTCGACCATTTTTACTTTTCCCCTGTCCCTGCTATATTTTTATCACCAAATCAGCTTCTTTTTTTTTGTCGCTCGTGTTTTTTTCCACCTTTTCTTATTGCCTCTTGCTTGCTCGTGGTTTCTTTGATAGCTTCTGCTGTTATTCATTTCTGCGATACTGGACCTCTTTATACAAGCAGGTTAGTTATTCTCATTTTGTTTTCTTCTTGTTCTACTTTCCTGACAGGGGCCGAACCTGTGCAATAATAAAGTTAAACCTATTTGCCAGTTAAAATGACCAAAATCCAATTCCAAGTACTGGAGCAGGGACTCTAGGTGTGCAATGGGTTACTTGATTCACCCTGTTCCCGAAGAGTTTGCTTGATCCGATATACCCGAATGGAATAGCTAATCCTTTTCACAAATGATTAGGAATTTGTAGACAGGGCAAGTAGGGTCGTATCCACAGAGACTGGGTATATTTGTTTCTTAAGAAATCCAAAGTAACACAGGGGGTGATTTTGTAGGAACGACGATGATTAAATAAATTCAAATGAGAAAATAAAAATAAACAACTAACTAGAAACTAAACCACAATTTACTGAACTCAGGATAACAATAATTAAAGGGCTAAATCAATTAAAACAAGGAAACATTCAAAAATAAAATAAAGTAGGCAAGTAAAAGTCAAATGGCACTTCACTAAAACCAAGATAATGTTAATTAAAGATCTAGCCAAGAAGTAACTTCAGCAATGGTTCACCTAATTGATCACTGATGCAAAGGCAATCCCAATTATTTACCAATAAATAGGTTATAACTACCAAACAAGCGATGGCAGTCAACCCCTCCTTACTGTGTCGGTGATCAAGGTACGCCCGTTAATCACTGCTCTAATTGAGAAATAATCCTAGGTACGCCCGTAGAATTTAATTCCCCAACTGCCTTACGTATTAGAGGAGCCCTATTCTAACCAAATAACGCACTACCAGGGTTATTTTAGATTAGCCCGCGTACCCCCCTGACACGAATCTAATCGTGCCAGTTGTCACTATTTTGAGGTAATTAGACAATTACAGATTTAATACCCCAATTGACAATAGACTACCCAATCAATTAATTATTCGGATCCAAGACAACCAATTAATTAAATAACCATAAGCATAGAAATCAGGGAAGATGCGAATACCAATAGATAAAAGGAAAAGATTAAATTAAATCGATCTCACAAATTTTTTAGGCGAACCAGAGCCTTCGTTGCTCCTTGGCTAGAAAGGAGGAATTTAGCTCATATTTGATGCGTAAACCTCAGACAAAATTGCAAAGAAAATCGCGGTCATCGTCCGTCTAAATTTTGACAATCCAATTCGTCCGAATACTGAATAAATAGAAAAGCTACAGAAGGCCATTCATGGCTTCCATTCCGTTCCACGCACGAAGGAAAAGAAGAGAACTACTAAGAGTAACTAAAGAAGAAGAAAAAGTCAAAGCCAAGGATGGCTAAGCTACAAGACATTCGTAAGTTTCTTCCCCAAAGAAAATCAATCCAAAAGAGAAGTCAACAAAAACGGCTAAGCTACAGATCAAGACCCCAGCAAAAGCCAGCTCACTTTGTGATCCCTTTTTCTCCCTTCTTATTGCGGCGGCTCACCAGGAGGGAGAAGCCCTCCGTCCGTCGTTTCTTGCGGAAATTACCAAAATGGGCATCATCTCCTCTTTGCCAAAAATATCCCTGGAATAAGCTCTGTGGCTTGGACATCTTTTCTGTCAAACTTGGCACTTGTTATCGTATTTTCGTTCTACTCCCTGAAATAAATGCAAAATACTAAAAATGAGTAGAATCCTGCAATTAATCCACATCAAGTCAGGTAATAGGAGGAATTAATAATAAAATAAATGAATAAATTGCAGCCTATCAATCCCCCCCACACCTAAACCATGCTTGTCCTCAAGCATAAGAATAGTAAAACAGATACCAAAATGTGATAATGGCCATTGCTCTATCTACCAAATTGCCAAGATATTCAAGAGGAAGACATATATCGAGCATTGGTGATTAAAACCCAAGAAACATTCCCCCAGTTAGCCTCTAAACCACAGATTCCTTCAATTTCCAAATTAACTACTCTAAGAAAGAGGAATGGCACACAACATTTATCAGCTAATGGTCCGAATATTCACACAAGTCTCCATATCTAGTGCATAAACCGGCAAGCTTCCCTATTATTTAGTCTCTCTTTTTTTTTCGTTTTTTTTTTTCCTTCTTTTTTTTCTTTTTAAAAGCAGTAATAATTAACACAAAAAGACTTAGTCGTTAGCCGTCGGGGCTTTTTGACGCGAACTCCAACATTTTTAGATGGAGGAGCCCGGTTACTCAGCTCCTACCGCTATCCGACCACGTACTCATATAAAATACCACCTTTTGACGCGAGAATCGACACTTTTAGGTGCCGATCCCCGGTTACTCAGTAGTAACTTCATAGCGGAGTACAGTCAAGCTTATTCACAGCCAAACAATGCACAAGCGCAAAATAACAGCACTAACAATCAAACATAGGAGCAGCTCGCCTCATTATTGCCAAACATGGAGAACTGGAGTCAATATTGGACCAGTTCACATTAAAAGGCCATAGTCATTCCCTATGCCTAGAAAAGTTAACGAAGAAATCGAAAGAGTCAAGCAGTTCAATATTCACCAAGGAGATATTCAGGACCCAACCACATCAACCCGATACATACTTATTTTAAAAACTTGGCAAAAGTAGAATTAGAGTCAATGAGCCAACATCCAATCAATTTTTTCCTCTTTTCTTTTTCTGTTTTTTTTTTTTTTCAGGAGAGATAAGCACCAAGAAGAAAGAAAGAAAATGAGCAACTAGAAATAAAACTAAAAACTAAAGAAAACTAAAAACACTAGCACCCCATAGACCCCTCCCACACCTATAGGACACATTGTCCTCAATGTGACAAATAACCAACAAAAGTGGGTGAGAGGACAGCAACACTTCCCTGAAATCCGGTCAAAGAGGTGGGCGAGGTGGAGCTGGAGGAGGAAAGCCCGTATGATGCAGAAATTGCGCCAAATTCTGTGCTATGCCCGCTACATTAAGGTCGACGTTGAGCATTCGAGCCTCCAAATTCTGAACCCGCTCCCGGAGTTGTTGCCATTCAGTTGACCCATACGGTGGAGGTGGCGCAGAAGATGACGGCCCAGCGGTGTCCTCGGCCGACCCAGGGAATGAAGAGTGCCCCGCCTGCGTTGAAGGCCGTGCACCCGGAGCTCGAACTGGGCCTGGAGGGGTAAATTGGTGGAAACCATTGGGCAGGCGCTCGACGACCCCCATTTTCTCTAAGCAGTTCACGTCCAGGAGCTCCATCTCGAAAGCCAAATGTAAGTCGTGGTCCTCCAGACTAAGAACCCCCAACTGCGTCGCCAAGTGGGTAATGTAGGACCCAAGAATCAGAGGTTTGTTCTTCTTGGTCAAAACAGTCTTGAACTGTGTAGCCAACCAACACCCCAAGTTGACCTTGATATTGTTCTTCATACTCCAGAGGAAGAAAAACTCAGGTCGAGAGAGTATACCGGAGCTGTCCTTGCGCCCTGAGTAGCTGTAGGCTAAGAATCGCTGAACATAGCGGGCACTAGAATCCTTAAGAAAGGAGCTCCTAGACCTAGAAGGGTCGTAGCGGTGTCGATCGACTGACATTTCCTCCCACACATCATGGTATTGGGAGAGAAATGGCTCTATGTAATCACAGGCACTCTCCGCATACTCCCTAGTTTCAGCATACTCTCTCGTGATAAATCCAAATGCCAGATTGAACTGGGTAATGGAAAAGGTGAACTCCCTACCCATTAGACGGAAATGAATGACATTTGGTGTTTCAACGGTGTATCTCGTAGGCAACTCGAACTCAAAGGTGGAGTAAAACTCCCGAATCAGCTCAACAAAAGCAGGGCAGGAGATATCAAGATACGGGCACCACCCAATGGCGGTAAACATCTGATTGACCTCCTCACGTATACGCAGGGCAGTCATAGTGATTTTGTGACAAGACTTGCAGGGTATAATACGCCTCTCACAGACCTTAGCGTATCTCTGCCGATCGGCGGGTCTGGTAAATGTTAAGTGCCCCCCAAAGTGAGCAGGGGTATCTACCTGAGCACCCCTACCCCTACCCAAACGGGTTCGAACACTAGAAGAGGAGGGTAGGTTGGTAGGTGAGTTGACAGGAATAGAGGCTTGTGGAGGGGGTTGAGACTGAGAGGCCCTAGACCTAGAGGAGGATTTTGGTCTCACCATGTCTCTCAACAGTTAGCTCAAAGCTACAGAAGCTCCAACAGGTATAGAAACCAGCAAATGGAACTAGCAAAGGAAACTCAGCAGAACAAAGCAAGAATGCCCAGTAGTAACCCAATCAAGAACAAAAAGAGGAGTTTGAGCAAGAAGCAATGCCCAATGCCCGATACAGTAAGGCTCCTCCAAATCGGCAATTCAACAAGTAATTAAACCAAATACTACCAATCTCAACAAGTAGAGCATGCGGCCAGTGTCTCTAAAGCAACAAGAAATTTCAGAAATAACTCACTAAAAACCCAAAAGGAACCCCAGCGACTTATCAAAATAATGCCCAGCAGTTCACAACTAGTCAACCAATGTCCACAAGCAATGTGAGGTTCAAAATGTCCTCCAAAGTGAACAAATAATCGCAACAATTCAGCCCACCCAAAGTCCCAACAAATGGCTCCAGTTGGCCAATCAATTGCACAATTTAAACACAACCCAAGAGAAAGAGCAGTTCCAAGCAAAAATAGACCAACCAGTACCACTGGCGGAAAATCACTAATTGAGAAGGTAAACTCTACTCGTCAACAATATCAACTATGGAATGACCCAGGCAGTACCAATAAGTATTAAGAAATTGGGTGGCAACGGCGAATTACCTCCACCGTAGATGGTAGCTAGACGAAATGAGACAGTGGTGGGTGCCAGGTGTGCCGGAATCGCGTGAGGAGTTTCGGCGGTGGCCGTGAGTGAGCAACGGTTGCTCGTTGGTGGCGGGTGAAGTGGGTGAAGCGGATGTGAGGCAGAGGTAGATCAGCAGCGGCGAGCGAAAACAGAGGCGCTGCTGGCGGGGCGAGGCAGGACGCCGACGGTGCGCGCGACAGTGGGGGCTTCAGCAGCTGCTGCGGCGCGCAAGATGGCGGTGGAGCGCGCAAGATGGGCTGCGGCTGGCGACGATGGCGGCGCTCTAGTGGAGCGCTGGGGTCGCGGTGCGCGAAGGAGAGCCGCGCTCTGGCGTGCGGCGATGGGGTCGCGCGCGGCTGAGCAGATCTGGTGGAGCGTGCGGCGGGCGGCGGGTGAAGTGATTCGGACGACAGAGAGGGAGCAGGGAAGAAGGAAGAAAGAAAAGAGAAAGAAGAAAGAAAGAAGAAGAAAGAAAGAAAAGAAAGAAAAGAAAAGAAGGAATTTTTTTTTTTTTAAATAAAAGAAATTGCTACGGTTAAGAAAGTTTTTTTTTTTTTTTGCAAATAATAATAATAATAATAAAAATAACAATAACAATAATAAAAAAAAAAATCTCTTTCAAATCCTTACCTTTCCCGCGAATGTGACGCGGGCGCGTCATGAGGGCAAGAGAGCTCCCAGAAGTTTCAGAATTTCCTGATCGTGAGCTTCCTGCACGTCATCACGCGGGCACGTCATGAGGGTAAGAGAGCTCCCAGAAGTTTCAGAATTTCCTGATCGTGAGCTTCCTGCACGTCACCACGCGGGCACGTCATGACTGAAGGGCACCTATAAATCAGCAAAAACGAAAACTGAAACCCAAAATCAGTCGAATTCCAGGAGAACACTTCTAAACTACTACACGAAATTGAACAACCAACTAAAATGAACAATTGGGTTGCCTCCTAATGAGCGCCTTTCTTTAATGTCTTTGGCTAGACATGGTAAACTGTCACTGATTAGGACACGGTGGTGCGTCTAGCCTTATTGTCTCCACCTCTCTTCCTGAAAATCCTTCGTAATAATATTTGAGACGGTGTCCATTCACCACAAATTTGTTGTCTGTCTTAGCACTTCGGATTTCAACTGCACCCATATGGGAAAACGTGAGTAACAATAAAAGGTCCAATCCAACGGGAACGTAGCTTACCTGGGAATAGCTTGAGCCTTGATTGGTATAGGAGGACCTTCTGACCAACTTCAAATGTTCTTCTTGAAATTTGTTGGTCATGAAATGCCCGGCTTTTCTCCTTATAAATCAAGGCATTTTCGTATGCTTCGTTCCGGATCTCCTCCAATTCTTGCAAATCCAACTTCCGTTGAACACCGGCCTCTTCTAGATTCATATTACATTGCTTTATTGCCCAAAAAGCCTTGTGCTCGAACTCCACTGGAAGGTGACACGGCTTCCCAAATACCAACCTGTACGGTGACATCCCTATAGGAGTCTTGTACGCCGTCCGATAGGCCCAGAGTGCGTCCTCCAACCTTTGGCTCCAGTCTTTCCTATCAGGGCGCACCATTTTCTCTAAAATGGACTTAATCTCCCGATTCGACACCTCCGCTTGACCATTGGTCTGAGGGTGGTATGACGTTGAGACCCTGTGGAGTACACCATACTTGCGAAACAACGCAGCTATGGTTTTGTTGCAAAAGTGCGTTCCCCTATCACTGACAATAGCTCTAGGCATTCCAAATCGCACAAAAATATTAGACCTGATAAAATCTGCAACTACTTTCGAGTCATTAGTTCGAGTGGCCTTAGCCTCCACCCATTTAGACACATAATCAACTGCCAGCAAAATATATAAAAAACCAAATGAAATAGGAAAAGGCCCCATAAAATCTATACCCCAGACATCAAAAATTTCAACAAAAATCAACGGGACTTGGGGCATTTGATCTCTACGGGCTATATTACCTACCCTCTGACAGCGATCACATGACTTACAAAACACATAGGCATCTTTAAACAATGAAGGCCAATAGAATCCACTTTCTAAAACCTTATGAGCAGTTCTCTTAGTTCCAAAATGACCTCCACAGGCAAAAGTATGACAAAAAGCTAAAATTGATTGAAACTCCACGTCACTTACACATCTCCTCATTATTTGGTCGGCACATCTCTTCCATAGGTACGGGTCGTCCCAGATGAAATACTTGGCGTCACTCTTCAATTTATCCTTCTTCGATTTTGGCCAACCTGCAGGAAAATCACCCGTTACTAGATAATTGACCAAATCAGCATACCAAGGCAATTGAGAATTTAAGGAAAATAAATGCTCTTCAGGGAATGCATCCCTCAACGGCTCATTATCCTCCCCAATTGGTATGCGACTTAAATGGTCCGCTACTAGATTTTCTGAGCCTTTTTTGTCCCTTATCTCCAAGTCAAATTCCTGTAGTAGCAATATCCACCTGATGAGCCTCGGCTTTGCATCTTTCTTGGTCATTAGGTACCTTAATGCTGCGTGGTCAGAAAATACAATTACTTTAGCACCTAGCAAATATGACCTGAATTTTTCTAAAGCAAAAATAACTGCAAGAAGCTCCTTCTCAGTGGTGGAGTAATTCAACTAGGCTCCATTCAATGCTCGGGATGCATAATAGATGACGTGAGCTGCCTTCCCTACTCTTTGCCCCAGTACAGCCCCAACAGCATGATCACTGGCATCGCACATGATCTCAAATGGCAGATTCCAATCGGGGGGTTGGATGATTGGGGGTGAAGTCAGCAATTCCTTCAGCTTGTTAAAGGCTCTCTCACACTTATCATCAAACTCGAAGGCTACATCTTTTTGTAGGAGTTGGAACAACGGGGCTCCAATTTTTGAAAAATCCTTGATGAACCTTCGATAAAAACCTGCATGTCCAAGAAAAGAGCGCACCTCCCGCACACTTGCGGGGTAAGGTAATGCAGAAATAATGTCTATTTTAGCCTTGTCAACTTCTACGCCCTTAGACGATACAATATGACCCAGGACTATCCCGTGCTCAACCATAAAATGACATTTTTCCCAATTAAGCACAAGATTAGTCTCTATACACCTTATCAGGATTAATTTCAGGTTATCTAGACACGTATCAAAACTATCACCATACACACTGAAATCATCCATGAAAACTTCTATTATTTTCTCAACATACTCAGAAAAGATGCTTACCATACATCTTTGGAAAGTCGCAGGTGCATTGCACAACCCAAATGGCATTCGTCTGTAGGCAAAGGTCCCGAACGGGCACGTGAAGGTTGTCTTCTCTTGATCCTCGGGGGCAATTGCTATCTGAAAGTATCCTGAAAATCCATCCAAAAAGTAATAATAAGCTCTACCAGCTAAACGTTCAACCATCTGATCAATGAAAGGGAGAGGGAAATGGTCTTTTTTGGTGACGGCGTTCAGCCTACGGTAGTCTATACATTGCCTCCATCCAGTGGGTTTGCGCACTGGCACGAGCTCACCCGTTTGGTTGGCCTCTACCGTCACTCCTGCTTTCTTTGGGACTACCTGGACCGGACTCACCCAAGGGCTATCAGATATTGCAAAGATGATCCCCACCTCTAGCAATTTTAGAATCTCTTTCTTTACAACTTCCATCATGAGGGGATTGAGCCTTCTTTGAGCCTGCCTAACAGGTCTGGCATCGTCTTCTAGCCTAATCCGGTGCATACAGATGGCCGGGCTGATCCCCTTAATGTCTGCGATTGTCCAGCCTATCGCCTCTTTATGCTCCCGAAGGACCCGGATCAGTTTCTCTTCCTGGATTTTTGACAGTGCCGATGAGATAATCACCGGAAGTGTCTCATTATCACCTAGATATGCATATTTCAGGTGTTCTGGTAGAGGTTTCAACTCCAGTACAGGTGCCTGCACCACAGATGGCAATACCCTCTGGTGAGGCTCGAGAGTAAAAATAGGTAAGACTTCATACCTTTTCGTGGTGGTTTGCAATGAGTGTAGTGCACCTATTGTGCATTTTAGATCCTCACTCCACTCCACCTGAGGAGTTGTCTCCAACTCGAGGTGCTTGGTTAAAGCCACCTCCAACTCATCCCTGCCATTAGTTTCAAACACTTCCTGCACTACAGGGTCAATAGCACTCACAGAGAAAACTGAGCTAAAGTTGGAGTTCGAGGGGTACTTCATAGTATCAAAAATATTAAAATGCACAGTTTCCCCATCAAACTCCATGGATAAGGTACCCTTATTAACATCAATTTTCGTCTGTGCTGTGCTCATAAAAGGTCTACCCAATAACAAAGGTGAGGGATCAGGGGAGTGATCATCATCCATATCAAGTACATAAAAATCAGCTGGAAACACCAAATCATTAACCTTTACCAACACATCTTCAATCAACCCATCAGGATATGCATTAGTTCGGTCAGCTAATTGAATAATTATTCCAGTTTCTTTTAATGGACCTAGTTTCAAAGAAACATAGATAGATTTAGGCATGACATTTATTGATGCTCCCAGATCCAACATGGCCTTTCTGATCACAGTATTACCTATCTTACAGGGAATAGTAAACATACCTGGGTCCCCGCACTTTGGTGGGAGTTTTCTCTGCAGGACCGCGGACACATTTTCCCCAACTATGACCCGTTCATCTCCCCTCAATCGCCTTCGGTTGACACACAAGTCCCTTAGGAACTTGGCATATTTTGGTACTTGTTTGATGGCGTCTAAGAGGGGGATATTTATCTCAACCTTGCGAAAAACCTCCAAAATCTCCTTCTCCTTATCCTGTTTCTTTGATTTTTCCAACCTGCTAGGAAAAGGAGGCGGGTTAGTTTTAACTGTAATTATTGGGTCAGGAAGTACCTTTGGATCTGCACCATTGCTGTCCTCCCTTTCGAGCTCATTTTCGATTTTCTCCTCATCCTTGTACTTGGGGATCACAGGCTCAGGCCCTTGAACTTCCTTGCCACTCCTCAAGGTCATGGCGCTCACATTCTTCGGGTTCAACTCAGGTTGAGATGGTAATTTACCTTGATTTTGTGCGTCCAAGCGGTTGATTGTTGTGGCCATTTGACTTATCTGATTCCTTATGTCCTGCATTTCGGAGTCCGTCCTTTGCTGATGTTGCATAATGGTTGCCTCCGTCCTTTGCTGATTTTGCATAATAGTTGCCTCCGTCCTTTGCTGATTTTGCGCCATGGTTGTCATCATTTGTTTCATCATCTCCTCCATAGATGAACCAGATTGAGGGGGCGGAGGTGGTCGGGGTTGGTATTGCTGCTGGTACCCTGGTGGCTTATTCGGCACAAAGTTAGACTGCCTGTTCGGCGTGAAGTTGGATTGCCTATTCCCTCCATAACTGAGGTTGGGATGATCTCTCCACGCAGGGTTGTAGGTGCTTGAGTAAGGGTCGTACTGCTTCCTTGGCGCGGGCGCATGGTCAGCCATGTTCACCTGTTCCGCAGTTTCTTCCTGAATCATTGGGCACATGTCTGCAGAGTGACCTATGCCAGTGCAAATCCCGCATACCCTGGCTTGTGATGCATTTCTCACAGCCTGTTGCCTAACAAACGCAGTCAACTCATTTAGCTGCTGCTGCACAGAGGGTGTCTCTATCTCATTCACCCTACATATTGGGACATCCTCTCTTGTACTGAATTGCTGTGAATTCTCTGCCATCCCCTCTATTAGCTCCCATGCTTCCTGAGGGGTTTTGTTCACCAGTGCCCCTCCACTTGCAGCATCAATGATGCTCCTGTCTCTAAAAATGAGCCCCTCATAGAAATATTGTATGATCAACTGCTCACTTATTTGGTGATGGGGGCACCTGCGCAACAAGCTCTTATACCGTTCCCAATACTCGTAAAGTGACTCCCCGGGATGCTGCTTGATCCCACAAATTTCTTTCCTTAGACTCGCAGCCCTGGACGCAGGGAAATATTTATCCAGAAATTTTTTCTTCAATTGGCCCCACGTGGTGATGCTACCTGGTGACAGGTAGTACAGCCAGTCCTTCGCAGAATCTTTCAAGGAGAAAGGGAATGCCCTCATTTTTATCTGCTCTTCTGTAATTCCCGGGGGTTTCATACTATTGCACACGACATCAAACTCCTGCAGATGCTTATACGGCTCTTCACCTGGTAAACCATGAAAAGAGGGTAAAAGCTGAATCAGACCAGATTTTAGCTCAAATGGAATGTTGTCATTTAAAGCGGGGAAAGTAATGCATAAAGGCTGCTGAGTTAAATCAGGAGCAGCCAACTCCCTTAATGTTTGTGCATTAGCCATGGTGCCCTCCTCCTGGTCAGAGTCACTCCAAGTGTTACCAAACGAATCTGCTGGTTCAACTTCTGACTCGGATCTTTGAGATGTAGCACCGGAGTGCTCTTCTCTGAGCTGTCTGGTTTCCTTCCTCGTTCTACGTGCGGTCTTCTCTACCTCAGGGTCAAAAATCAAATCACCTGTGCGAGAAGATCGAGGCATACACTAGAAGAAAACCAGAAAATTAGGACAGAAATTGAATTTAAAAAGAAACTAATAAGAACGCCAGTCCCCGGCAACGGCGCCAAAAATTGACAGGGGCCGAACCTGTGCAATAATAAAGTTAAACCTATTTGCCAGTTAAAATGACCAAAATCCAATTCCAAGTACTGGAGCAGGGACTCTAGGTGTGCAATGGGTTACTTGATTCACCCTGTTCCCGAAGAGTTTGCTTGATCCGATATACCCGAATGGAATAGCTATTCCTTTTCACAAATGATTAGGAATTTGTAGACAGGGCAAGTAGGGTCGTATCCACAGAGACTGGGTATATTTGTTTCTTAAGAAATCCAAAGTAACACAGGGGGTGATTTTGTAGGAACGACGATGATTAAATAAATTCAAATGAGAAAATAAAAATAAACAACTAACTAGAAACTAAACCACAATTTACTGAACTCAGGATAACAATAATTAAAGGGCTAAATCAATTAAAACAAGGAAACATTCAAAAATAAAATAAAGTAGGCAAGTAAAAGTCAAATGGCACTTCACTAAAACCAAGATAATGTTAATTAAAGATCTAGCCAAGAAGTAACTTCAGCAATGGTTCACCTAATTGATCACTGATGCAAAGGCAATCCCAATTATTTACCAATAAATAGGTTATAACTACCAAACAAGCGATGGCAGTCAACCCCTCCTTACTGTGTCGGTGATCAAGGTACGCCCGTTAATCACTGCTCTAATTGAGAAATAATCCTAGGTACGCCCGTAGAATTTAATTCCCCAACTGCCTTACGTATTAGAGGAGCCCTATTCTAACCAAATAACGCACTACCAGGGTTATTTTAGATTAGCCCGCGTACCCCCCTGACACGAATCTAATCGTGCCAGTTGTCACTATTTTGAGGTAATTAGACAATTACAGATTTAATACCCCAATTGACAATAGACTACCCAATCAATTAATTATCCGGATCCAAGACAACCAATTAATTAAATAATCATAAGCATAGAAATCAGGGAAGATGCGAATACCAATAGATAAAAGGAAAAGATTAAATTAAATCGATCTCACAAATTTTTTAGGCGAACCAGAGCCTTCGTTGCTCCTTGGCTAGAAAGGAGGAATTTAGCTCATATTTGATGCGTAAACCTCAGACAAAATTGCAAAGAAAATCGCGGTCATCGTCCGTCTAAATTTTGACAATCCAATTCGTCCGAATACTGAATAAATAGAAAAGCTACAGAAGGCCATTCATGGCTTCCATTCCGTTCCACGCACGAAGGAAAAGAAGAGAACTACTAAGAGTAACTAAAGAAGAAGAAAAAGTCAAAGCCAAGGATGGCTAAGCTACAAGACATTCGTAAGTTTCTTCCCCAAAGAAAATCAATCCAAAAGAGAAGTCAACAAAAACGGCTAAGCTACAGATCAAGACCCCAGCAAAAGCCAGCTCCCTTTGTGATCCCTTTTTCTCCCTTCTTATTGCGGCGGCTCACCAGGAGGGAGAAGCCCTCCGTCCGTCGTTTCTTGCGGAAATTACCAAAATGGGCATCATCTCCTCTTTGCCAAAAATATCCCTGGAATAAGCTCTGTGGCTTGGACATCTTTTCTGTCAAACTTGGCACTTGTTATCGTATTTTCGTTCTACTCCCTGAAATAAATGCAAAATACTAAAAATGAGTAGAATCCTGCAATTAATCCACATCAAGTCAGGTAATAGGAGGAATTAATAATAAAATAAATGAATAAATTGCAGCCTATCATTTCCTCGTCATGTGATAACTAATTAATGATGCAAGAAATCACATTTAGATGCAATTTATAATGTCGTTTTTTTGGTTACCCAACAAATCACACTTAGTTACCATTTTTTTTGTTTGACGAAAAAAATTACCTTAGGCAATGCAATTAGTAAAAGTACTTTCCTCCTCTTTTGCGCCAAAGAAACGATAAGGCGTGTGGGCGTGGCTCGAGGTAACCACTCTCACTACAACAAAAATACCCTTTAGCGGCATTTAAAGGTGTCAGTATAGATAATCTAACCTGACATGTTACCTTTCCTCACACCTGGGACGAGTGTTGTCCCTTCCAATATGGGGATAGCCTCGTAGCATTAAAATATGTCAGGAAAACTATGTTGTTATAGCATCTCATCTACCAACAAAAATATTTTTCTTGATAATTGAAAGTGTCAAGATAGTTATTCTACCACATTAGAATATTGCTTTAGAAGCTACGCTATGCTAACACTTTTAATTGCTAGGAATACATAGGTAAAGAGAAATTAATCACACCATATAATAACACCGAGATCCAATGTAGAACAACAAATAATCCTTCAGTTCATTCATGCCACAATTATGTCAAATATACAAGTCTTTGAACTTTCCATTGAAACTCTAAGTTCTTTCAGAAGAAAAGAAACTATACTAATCTAATAACTTCGCTATAGATGCCATTCCGTACCTATAAAAAAATCAAACAACTAAAAGGAAGACCACCATTGCCTGAATTCAATGACATAACAATTCAAAAAAAAAGGAAAACAAAGTTGATATTTAACTCCATGGGTCATCCCATCCCTTGGGGCTCTCTCTTTTGACAAAGTTTAACATTGCCTGGACAGCTTCCTGAACTCTGTTGGATAGGGCATGGTTTCCCCATTCAATTTCAACCTTTCTACACCACCCATTGCTCTGCACAGATTCAGGAGCTTCAAGTGAACAGATATTTTTTTCTTCCCAAAGATGGTTTTGCATTGACACCTTACCAATCAACTCTTCACCAAGGCATAACCTAGCATCGGACATGACAGAATAATCACGGTAAGGACTTCCAGAGAATACCCACCTTCTAATCTTCTTGATGAATTCCACAATCGGGCCATGTGCATTGTATCAGCATGGAAGCCAGCAAGTTTAAGTCCATAATTCGCTATAACATGGTTATCAAAGCTATAGTTGTGCCACACCTACAGAAAAACAAGCCAGTGCAGTTCCCCACATGGCATATAATCATTCGAAGAACTGATGAGCAACAAAGAGCCCCACACAGAATTACATACAAAAAATCTTTACCTTTTTAATTGACGGGTCTTCAAAAAAAGGAGCAAATTCAGCCAAAAGATTCCTCCCGTCCTCATCAAGAAGATCTACCCAGATACAAGACTTGCCATTTCCAAAATTCGCTTCCGATCCACAATAAATACTGCAGCATACAATTTCTCCATGATCAACTGGTGTTTCCTACTTAACATCAATCTTTGATACCTAGACATTAGCAGAAACCAGTAAAATGAGCTCCCAAAAAAAAATTGAATGCTACTGGAGAGAACATGAATATTAAGCGAATAAGATAATTAAAGTACAGAATTCAACTGGTTGTATGCAAAATTGCAAATGTAAAATAGTCTAAAAGCAAGTCAAATGAAAAACATACTTCCGTGTCACATGCATGGACCATATGCCTGTATTGATTTGTGAGCATACCAACTACTTCCTTTGCAGCAGAGACAGTATCAACCACAAGAACCTTGTCATAAATGCAACCAAGCCTCTCACGAAGATTTGACTGGATAATAGCTTCTGGTTCCACAGATCCTTTTCCTGTGGGGGTTCCATTTATTTTGTCAACACCAACAGACTTTTCAGCAGCAGCCTCCCTTTTTGTTACATTATGAGCACTGCCTTTATCAATTGAGGGATACTTTTCTTTCTGTTCTTCGAATAATTTTGGCAGGGAAATTTTAGGTTGGGA
The DNA here is from genome assembly GCF_036785885.1 of Coffea arabica. NCBI lineage: Eukaryota > Viridiplantae > Streptophyta > Magnoliopsida > Gentianales > Rubiaceae > Coffea > Coffea arabica. Next base: position 53,638,450 of record NC_092331.1, on the reverse strand, counting down.
AGACTTTGGAGGTAACTGCATTGTCCTCGGAGAGATTTTCCAGTGTATATCTGCTTGTTGGCTATTTGATGTATAAGACTGTCTGCTACTTGAAAAGTTGTCCTTCATCTCACGATCTGGTGCAATTGTATTCACACTTACGATATTCGGTAGGCTAAGGTTTCCTGAAGAACAAGCTGAATCATGAACATTTCTGAACGAGAGAGGTGAATTACTAGTAGATGGACAAGATAAGTCATTATCAGTGCTTTGTTGTCTAAATTTGTGATCACTTCCATCTGTCAAACTAGGCAAACTAGAAGTCCGTTCAGCACGATAAGCTTCCTTTCTTCTCTTATAGTATTGAGTCACGTCACCCCAGGATTTGTAAGTAGGCCTCTGATAGTCATGCACAAACACATGACTCCTACTTCATATCTTCACAACGGAATGATCAGAAGCAGGGCCATTTGAGACATTTGAGAAGGATACGTAGCCAGAATGGGTTTTGCAATATTCTGGCCTGAGAGTCACGGTGTCATGAAAGCCCAAAGCCAACAAAATACTCAAATAAAATAAATGAAAATACATTATTTTGTCACACAAATTGAACTCATGACAAGTACAAACATTTGCATTATCAAGTATTTATCCTATGTTTAATGAATTTGTACAAATCTCAATAGCATTACAGCTCTCTCTGACATATGGTGCTATGGAACAGATATTCTTACAGCAGAACAGAAAAGTAGTTTTCAAGTGAACAAAAGTGCAGAACAGAAAAGTGAACAGATATCCTTACATGTTCATTTCTGACTATGTAAACCCAAATCACCAAATGACAAAAAATATTACCCAAAAAGAACTCAAAATCAGACAAAAGTAAACAAAAGAAAATTAGAGAAAAATTAGAGAAAAATAGAAAAATAATAGAGAATAATACCTTAAGATACTTAAGCTTCAAATTTCCATAGACGACTCCAAACGTGAAGGCTGAAGCACGAGCCACCTGCCACCAGTTATACGAAAACGAAAAAAAAATCCAAATTAGATCAGACATCAATGAAATTGTGAGAAATTAAAGCTGGCGGAGGTGGATGGTTAACCAAGGCGAGAGTGCTGGTACCGGAGTAGGGTCCAGGAGGAGGCGACATTTGCTGCTGATCGCTGAAATCGAAGAAAGAATAACTGCAGATGCTGCGAATACTGCCCCAAATCTAAGGTCTCTCTCAGACTCAGAGCCCTAATTTTCGTCAGACACCAGTTTGGAAATTAGAAATGTTGGGGAGATGGGCGAGGGCTTCCCTTAGCTCCTGCATTATTCAGTAAGGAAAAAGGCCCAAAAAGGTAACTCTTTTTGCAGGAAACCACCAACCAAATTTACATATAGAAAATTGCAGAGTATAACCTGTTCATCGACGACATCGATATCTGCGAGCATGCGGCTGGATTTCTTACCGGAATTGCCTAATTCGTTTGCTAAGAAATAATTTTTGGAGAATCCGAACTCGTACTTTTCGATGTCATGTTGTTCCATTTTCTGGTTTTGACGAACCTAAACCTGATGATGAGAGGGAAGGAGTAGGGGCAATGGGATGGCGGAGGTAGGGAGCAGAGGAGAGGAGAGTGGCCGAGAGAGGCGGAGGGCAAAAATTTAGGCAACCGAGAGAAATCAATTTAGGGCAAAAATTTATCATGCAATTACATCCCTTCAATGGGAAAGCAAGGGTAGTTTGATTGCGGAGAGATTCAACAAAAAAAACTCTACGGGAAAGCAAAATTTTGGCCAAGAGTTTTGAGAGATAGTTTGCCGAAAGAGAGAGTTTCTGCGAGAGATAGAGAAGAAGCAAAATTTCACTGGGAGGCAAAATGAAATTTTGAGATTTCACTAAGTGTTTTGGCAAAGGGATCTTCCACCAAAATCAAACGACGTCGTTTTGTGTTTCAATTTTTTTTGGGTGTATCTCACATTTCCGCAAGTGTCATAATAGGGAGTCTAAAGGTACATTATTATTTTTATGTCAAATAAAATTAAAAAAAATTAGAGTATATATTATTGAGTTGATAACTAGTGTCATGATAGAAGTGTTATAATGGCACAAACCAGCAAGTGTCCTTATAGACATGTCAGAAAAGACCATTTTTGTTGTAGTGTCTCCGCTGCAAATCACCTATCCATGACTCGTTTTTCTCGATCATCTCTCCTCACTTCTCTTTTGTCCATCCAAAATCATCTTTCTTCTCCATACCAAAACCTCTGAAGACTCATTTTATGAAGAAGTCTTCCTTAAATTCAACTCTCCTTTTATCTCCTCCTCTTCTATCTAATTTTTTCCCCACTATTGGAAGCTGAAAATCTGATACCAGGTTCTTTTATATAGTTAATTTGCTATTTTTATGCCTAATTTCTTACTTCTTTTGGACCACAATTTTTTGTGTGATCTTGTAGATCGCTCACTATTTTTTCATCTGGCTACTCACAGGTTTTATTTTCTCACCTTCATTTTCCCTTTTCTATGTATAATTTCTCCCTTTTTTGCTTGCCATAACTTTTCTGTATAATTCTTTTTTTCTTTTGGGAACCACAAAAAATCTCCCTCGGCCTCTGAGAAGAGGAAATAAAAGGGTGTTCCAAAAAAAAAAAACAGGCAAGTCTACTTAACTCGCTAAACAAAATCATGATCTGTTAATATTTTGTTTTGTTTTCTTATCACCTAGATTGACATGATTTGCATATCTTGAAGACTAATGGAGCACGAGAAGAAGGAAAGAATAGTTCAGTTTTTGGCAAAATGTTCACTTCAGGTTTGCCTTTGACTTTTTTTTCTGACAATTTTTTGTTGATCTTTCCTTGGCTAAAAGCAACAAATCACCTTTCCCCCTTCCTTTGTGTCCTTTATATGTTATGCTTTTGGATTTTATTACAAAGGAATATATTCAAATTGAAAAAGTATTGCGTCGGTATGAACTGGTTATGAAATTTTGGAAATGCATTTTAGACGTTTAGTGCTTAATGTCTGGTTATTAATTGGGAAACACAATTTCTTCACTTCATGCTAACCCTTATGCTTTATTGTCATTTTCTTGTTCCTTATTGTGGTCTCACATATCCTATGATAGATGTGATGGTCTAACATATTAATTATCTATACTTTCTCAAAAGTTTCAAATGTTTGTTGTAGCTTGAGATGTTAAGATCTGCGAATTCTTTTGTCAAGGTGAGCATTGTATGGGCTCTCTGTTTTTTTCCTATAGAGAAAAGTTAATATAATTTCATTTTTCCTAATAAATTGGATTTATCTGATATTTATTTATTGTAAATTTTTGTTAGATAAAGGAACAAAGCAAAAAGGAGACTAATTTTTTTCATTTAGCCTTAAAGGTATGTTTTGATGTTTTAGTGTTCTCTTCATTTTTTTCTTAGCATTTTACTATAATTTTCTGGTCACTTTACCCTATTTACTATTCTTGAAAAAAGTAGAGGATGAAATTTTGTGAAGGTACTGCATTTCCTTTAGATTTAGAGTCAGTTCCTTTAGTTTTTACCTATTTTAGTAAATTCATCAATAAGAGGTTGCAAGTCTTCTTTGGCTGCTCCATTCCAGTAAGATCTTTAGTCAAGGTTTAATAGCAATTGTTTTCACCCTATTTCATTGAAAGTTATGATTACTGATGAAATCATTATAAATTTTTTTCTCTGCTTTGATGGTGTCATTTTTGAATTACTCTTTATACGTAGTAATTTCTAAGAAAATGATGTACATTGACTGATTGTAGCTTTTGTTACTCATTGTCCTGTACCTTCTAATGCTTTCGTGTTTGAGTAGTTGAAATGATGTAACTGAAATGGCTAAAAGAACCTCTAAGATAAGATCTTTGTATATAGAAAAAGAATGTTCATGTGCTCCAGCCCAGTTGTCAGTTTAAATATTGCTGCCCTAAATTTCTAGCCAAATTGTGTATACTGGGGAATGATCAATAGGTGGTGATTACTCCTTAGCTTCTCTACCTTTTCTCAATTAGGCAACTAGAATTTTCTAACACCTTTATGTAAAAAAGAAAATTAAAATCTAAGAATTACATAGAGAATAAATTGCATTTCAGGATTTAAAAAATAAACTCTAACAAAAACCAAACTAATATATTGAAATTTCTCTGTAGCTTTTGCTTGATTTTTTGGAGCTTTTTGTTCTGTCATTGAGCTTTTTAAGAAAGAAGAGAAAATTTTCTTTTAGTTTAAATTGATGTCCTATGTTCATTCATGTTGTCTTGGCAAAAATGTGGCATGAATGAAATATAACTACATGATTTATAAGCCAAAATGCATGTTGTTTTTTTATTTTCTGTTCTTTATTTATTTACCTAGCATTCATGTTTGAGAAAAATTGGCTGGCAGGAGGTATTTATCAAAATAAGATGGTGGCTCAAAATGCATCTGCTATTTGTCGGCTTTCTATTCTTTATTTATATATCCAACATTAATGTTTGAGAAAAAGTTGAATGGCAAGAGATATTATTCAAATATAATGGTGGCGCTCAAACTTAGGAGTACGGAATGTGTTCTTGAAGACTTTGTTTTATATTTCATGCTTTAGTATTTCCTTAAAATTTTGCAATGAAGTGTGGCAAAAATTATGGGTGCGTTACCTGTGATTTAACAAGATTGTCATTCTACTATTTACACAAAATGTTATTAAATTCTAATATAATTCCTTCTTGATATTTAGATAGCTGGAACTTGGAAGCTCATGGTTTTTTGTCATGAATGCTTGATACTTTGTTTTCTCCTTTCCAATATCTTTAGCAAAAGTCATTATTTACGTCAACAACCACTTGCTATAGTATAGATATCAAACTTTGTGAAGATTTTTTTTGAAATTTTCACTACTAATACATAGTTCCACTAGAATTGGCTGATTGAACGCGGCACTAGAGACTAGATAAGAAAAGACGAGAGGCATTTCTAGATATAGCTGTCAATACTTCTAGATGAATGTATCTTATATCTTAAATTGTAACTTTTCACAAGTAATGAGATGCATTGTACAGTTGGGGAGCTTACCTCAATTATGTGTTATTATGCTCTTCAACTTTATTAGTATTATTTCTTTTCTTAATTGAAATGTTGACAAAATACTTCATTATCTACAACATACAGAAAATGATAAAAAAATAATTTTTAGTTGGAAAAATACATCCACTGAGGGCTCTGGTTATATTAGCCTTTTAACTTTCCACTGGGCATATTAAACTTGTAACATCACACCGCACATGGTGCGGTGTTCCTCTCCTAGTATATACAAGTACTAGTTCAGGTGAAATTTACTACCACTACGAATCCTTTTTTTTTTTAAAAAAAAAAAACCACAACAAATCTACATGGGTCAAATCCTGAATCCAGAATTTGAATGGACCTATATACCAAAAACGGCCAGCTTCCCGTATTTCAAAATGTAGTTATGCAGGTGCTGTTCCTTGGCCTACTCAAGAGAAAGTACATTAATGAGGCTACGACATATTAAATGAAAAATAAATAAATAAATAAAGGGCAAAGGCCATTAATGAGACTACGGATTTTTCTAATTGGACATTGGACATTAATGAGATGAGACTACGGATGCTTCTAGTTGGCCACGCTACTATGCACTCTCTGAACTTTTTCAACTTTTCAAAAACAAGAAGCACCGTGTTTTTTGTGTAATGCACTAGGCGGGATTTGAACTCCCGTGCGTGAGAAAGTTTTAAAGGGGCTCTTTTCAGTTATTGGATAAAAGTTTTATGGTTCACTCCAAACTCATTTACAAGCTTATTTAAACTCTCCTGTAAAGTAGTAGGAGTGGGAATAGGTTAGATAGATATCATTGCAAACAAAAAAAAAAAAATCGGCCAGGTAATTTCCAATTAGGCAAAGGAACCAAAGTGCATAATATCCAACAGGATGTAATATATCCTAAATCAATTCAAATTTCGTTGGATCGGTGGTTTCTTCTCTTCTTGTTCTGGTAGTATAATAATTTTTGAGTATAATTTCCAACAATAAAGCAACAAGTCTAGATTCTTTTTCAACGTGGGAGCTTCGGAGGAGTTGAGGTACCTTGTCGAATTAGCCATGGTCGGACTTGATAAATTGGTGGCGTATTAACCTACTAGAGTGTTTCGTAGTATATGGACACTGACATACTGCATCAATTTAAAAAAAGCTGGTTTAATTTGACGGAAGCAGATAAAGAAAAGAAATCGAGTTTCTCTGTGAATCTGGCTTCTTTCTTTTGGCTGAAATGATTAAAAAAAAAAAGTTTTGACTAGCAATATGGTCCTCCCTAGCTGAATTTCCAATTCGACAAGCTTGACGAATTCAACAAACCACAAATGGAAAGAATAAGAGGCTATTTTGGCGACTTAATGATGCTATTAAGATCGTTCTCAAGCATGCTAACATTGACACTGAAAAAAAAAAATTTTGGCTTCGGTAATGAATCTAATGATGCAATTAATTATGTATGACGACAATTACAGTTAATAGGACATGAACGCACAGGACATTCACATAATTACTTACCTTGGGGTTACGTACACGATGATATTACAATTAACAGGATCTTATAACTATTTATATCCTATGTTTTCTATCTTATAGTAGTAATTATTTTATAGGTGCGGTCAATAGCCCAGGAAAATGACCATTTTTGTTATGTGTAAAGTGGTTAGAATTAACTCTTTTTTTAAAAAACATTTTACAATTACGTAGAATTAGAACACAAGTTCTCAAAACTTGCCTCAATTGACAGATAGACACATTAATTAGGTGATTCTTAAATCCTTTCATTTCTATCTTATAGTAGTAATTATTTTATAGGTGCGGTCAATAGCCCAGGAAAATGACCATTTTTATGACGTGTATTTTATGACGTATCAGTCTAATTCCATCCTAATGGTAGAATAGAAACCACTCTACCTTTATGAAGACGCTTGAACAAAACAAAGAAAAAGATTAGGTGTGACTATGAAGACACTTCCACCAATCAATTGTACACCTTCCCCCCCCAATCATCCATGCAAATAAATGACTTGATTGCTATTAATTGTAAAAGATAATACATTAATATGTTGACATACAATTCATATGTATTGTCTTAGTTGTCTATGCTTAAACAAAATTAGTAATTAATGAATATAAATTCACATACTTTATATGTACTTTTAGCATATGCTTGCAAGTTAAAGTTATATATTCAAATATTTAATAATTTAAATATGAATGATGAACCAATATCTAATTATTAATCATGTTTAATACTTAGTATTATACTTATATTTATTATCTAATTCCAACCTGCCAATTTCTCTATATTTTTCCTTTCAGCATTTATTGATGCATATTTATTTGCTGGGTCACTTTTTCTAATCATCCACCCATGGCTGGTGTAATTAATTGTACATTTCAATTGTCCTCATTGATTGATTCAACCACAATAACACGTTCAGCTTCACATTTGCACGTTCATTTCTCTCTCTCAATCATCTTTACGTCCTTTCACTCTAGTCTCCCGGTTGAATTTACATCTGTCTAAACTACATAAAGCGTTGAAGCTTCATCTACAGTTGATTGTGCCGGTTTCGCTGTAATTTTGCGGCTAATTTCTTCCTTTTTGGTCTTTTGGAAGGCTACATGCAGCGGCTTTGGTTCCTGGTGCGCTTTTCCTCATTTCTGCTGTTGTTCCCTTCTTCCGATTGTGCCCTGTCCTGGTTTCTTTGTAATTTTGCAGTCAATTTTGTCCTTTTGTTTCTTGTATCTTTGACTGCTGCTGTTGCTATCTTCAGTCACTTTGTCTGCGTTTTTATGTTTATAATTTTCCATACCCTTTTATATTTATTAGCTCTCTACGAAATGTGTATATTGACCAAAATATTGATTCTCTAAAATTTTCTAAAAAATATACAAATAAGTGAAAATTCTATGTGTATCTAATATATACAAATCAATGAAAGTTCTATGTGTATCTAATCAATATAAATCAATTGTACTACTTTGTATTAACATGCAAATCATTGAAAATCCTATGTATATGTAATATATACAAATGAACAAAATTCTATGCGTATCTAATAAATATAAATCGATTGTACCGCTTCATATTAACGTCTAATAAGTGTTATTCATATCAAATAATCATAATTTAAATTTTCCTTATAGATCAATCAATGTGATATATACAAATCAATGAAAATCCTATGTGCATGTAATATATATATAAATGAACAAAAATTCTATGCATATCTAATAAATCTAAATCAACTATACCGCTTTGTATTAACATATAATAAGTGTTATCTTTTCTTTCTTAAACCACATAAAGCTGCAAAGCTCCATCTACAGTTAATTGTCCTGGTTTCAATGCAATTGTGTGGCTGATTTTGGACTTTTGTGTCTTTTGAGCCAGCTGTGGAGTTGATTGTCTGCTGTTGCTGCTATCCTCATTTTGGATTTTGTCACCTTATATTCTGATTATGCCCTTTTGTCCTGGTTTCTTTGTAATTAATATCTCAAATTTGCACTTTGTGGTCTTTAGCTTGTCATATCTCTTTATTATTGTTTCTTTGCTTTTGTTTGTTAGGCCCATAGCTGCTACCTTCAATTCCCTGATGAACGCGCAAATTTTTTTGGCTATTCAAATCTAGATATATTAGTTGTGTCCATTTTTATAGATATTAATTTTTTGCAAAATTTATATATCAATAAAAATATTGATTTTCTCGGCAAGATAAATATATGGACGAAAATTTTGTGTCTATAAAAATATTCATTTTCTCAACAAAATAAATATATGGACGAAAATTTCCTGTGTGTCTAATAAATATAAATCAATTATGTCACTTTGTATTTGCTTACATTGATATAAAAATGCTACTTCAACAATATTTGTTAATTATTTAATTATTAGCTTAAATCTTTTACATTTTAAGATTGAGTGATGTAACATAGATGTAGTGAATACAAAGTGATAGTTAATTAGATACTTGTCTATAAACGAATAAAAATGGATGCTTCTCTATAAAATTGATGATTAATTACATGCCTATTTTGAAAAATGTAGGCTAATTTTCCTCTATTTCAAAAATGTTAATTTGACAGTATTTCTTTAGGACATCACTTTTATTCTCTATAAAAATGACGATTAATTAGATGCTTGCTTTAAAAAATATAGGATAGTTTCCCTCTATTTTAAAGATGTTGCTTCGATGATATTCTCTCTTAATTATTGTTTCTTTACTTTTGTTTGTTGCAACTGTGCAGCCGCTACCTTACATTCCTTAATGTAGACGCGAATTTTTTGCGCTATACAAATCTGTATATATTCTTGCATCCTATTTGTGTGCCTTTATATATATATATATATATATATATATATATATATATATATATATATATATATATATATATATATTTATTCATTTTCTCCAAAATATATATGTCGACAAAAATAATGATTTTCTAGAAAATATATATATCGACAGAAATTTTGTGTGTATCTAATAAATATAAATCAATTGTGCCACTTTATATTAGCTTCCATTAATACGATCAATGGTTTTTAAAAATATAGGATAACTTCCCTCTATTTAAAAAATGTAACTTCCATAATATTTGTTAACTACTGAATTATTAATTTAAAGGTTTTGCATTTTAAGATTGAGCAACATAACATAAATGCGGTCATTACAAAGTGGTAATTAATTGTGTGCCCTTTTATATATATATATATATATATATATATATATATATATATATATATATATATATATATATATATTCATTTTTTGCAAAATATATATATCTACAGAAATATTGATTATAAGTATAAATCAATTGTGCGCTTCATATTAGCTTGCATTAATACAACTAATTGTTTTTTAAAAAATAGGATATTTTTGGTAAATTTAAAAAATGTTACTTCGATAATATTTCAAAAATTAAAAAATTAGAAAATATACCACTTAAAAGCAAAATAAAAAAGACAAAATTTTCTCTAAAACTATAATAAAGATAACCAAACTACTAGAAATTTACATACAAATACTTAAAACCACAACCCTATATATATATATATAGACAAAAATATACATGATGCAACTCAAAAAAAAATCATATTGCACATGAATCACAAGACAAACAGGAATGCCACAAACATAACAAACAAACAAAACTAGAAAAGATAGACACGCTAAAACAATATTAAACAATCATACAAGCTCAAATAAAATATTGAATATACATATATATATACACACACATATAAATAAATAAATAATAAAAATATAACAAACAAACAAAACCACAAAAAATATAAACACTAAAAAAATTAAAGCACTATATCATGTAAAATAAATTACTAAACACACACACACATGCATATATATATATACACATACATATTACAAAATATATTGTATACCTATATCTATATATTAATACAAAATTCACTACAACTTCGAGTAACCTAAAATAAGTCACATAAACATCAAACAATAAATATTTAAAAATTCTACTGCAAATTACAGTGATTAAACTCTATAATTTTCATGTGCAATCATTTCTATTTCTTATAAAAAAAAATTTATACGCATCACCTTACTTTCAATAATATCCATTTATCAATAAACTATTAATATAAAATCTCCTAGCTCTCAAAATTAATATTATTCTTTACTTATTCAGATTATATTAATTAAAAAAAATACAACTTCCATCTATTTCAATCACATTCATTCATAACTACTAAATCAATATCATCTTTACTTATCTAAAAAAAACCTACTTAATTATTAAACACATATTTTACCAAGCTATAATATCAAATTATTCCAAATTATTAATTTATCTCATCACACAACACCAAAACTATATCAAAATTTGCCAAAAAATAATATCTATTATCCATTTAATTTTTAACAAACTTCCCATTCTTTTACATCCTTTCCATAGATTTTTCCACTGCAACAATGCACACTCTCATCCTAGCTATCCAAATTATGAAAATATCATCATCCTAAAATACATAAACTACCAATGCCCAAAGTGCAATAAATTATAACACTCTTAATGTAATTCTCCACCTAATTTTTCATCCTATCAACTTTTAAAAAATAATAAATATTCCATTAATTTAAATAATATTTACTTATCACTAAATTAAAATAAAAAAACAAAATTTTTTGAAACCAATATTACCCATCAAATTTTCAGATCATATTAATTTTAAAAAACACAATACAAATCACATCAATTTTACTATATCTATTTATAAATAAATCAATCCAATATATCACTCTTCTATCTACTATTCCAACTCTATTATCATACAAAACACTCTAAGTCTATGTTAGTAAATAAATCTTATATTATCCTCAGATAGTCAATAATGGACACCTCGCGGAACCGCGGGGCACCAAGCCTAGTTTACTCTTAAGTGTCTTCGTGTCATCCGTTTGCTTCATCCATACTGCTTACCGATCGATTGGTAGAAACAACTGTACCATTTTGTAGAAGGGAAATTTGTCAAATTGATCCCTAACATTTTCAAAAAAAAAAAAAAACTTTTTAGTTCCTAACATTTAATATCAGCCAGAATAGTCCATAACATAAAAATTATGAGTCAGTTTGTTTCTAATACTCGTATTTACTCATTTTTTCGGCTAAAAATAGTACACCTCTCTCACGTGGGCATAGTTTCAAGGGCAAAATCAAAAAATACACTTTTGTTTCCAATTGAGTTTTCCATCATTCCTTCATATTTTCCCAATTAAACCTTAATTGCCTCACATCAAAACCAAATTGAGGAGGGAAAATGCAGCTACAACTGGATGGCTGTGCAATTGAGGAAGAATAGCAAGAAAATGCAAAGAAGAAGCCAACCTATTGAAGAGTACGATGGATCCAAACAAAGAGCGATGTCTTTGTGGAAAGGAACCCCTCATTATGACTTCTTCGAAACCTGTAAATCTAGGGAGAAGATTCTATGCCTGTCCAAATTATGGAGTAAGCTTTCTAAACATTCTCATGTTCATCTGAGGGAGCGAAGTATGATTTCCGATTTTGCACTTTAAATTATGCCCACGTGAGAGAGGCGTGCTATTTTTGGCCAAAGAAATAAGAAAATACGAGCATGAGGACCAAATTGGCTTATAATTTATATGTTAAGGACTATTCTGGCTGATTTTAAATGTTAGGGACTAAAAAAGTTTTTTGTAAAAATGTTAGGGATGAATTTGGAATATTTCCCTTTCTAGAATTTTCAAAAGATCCTACATCCTGTTTCAAAAATAGGAGACAACTTGGGTCTAGCCCCCAACTATTTGAAAATTTGTGGAGCTACCAATTCTGACATTCAACTGTCAGGAAGGACAATGGGCCATTAATGTCCCCTGCACTCTATGTTTTCTGCCTTCAACTATTTGTTTCACTGAAGCAAAAGGGATTTGGTTCCTCTATGGTTGGAGGAATTGGATCCTTCAGTGGACGGTTTGGAATCAAGCTAACAAAGTTCTACTCAATTTTGACTGTCCATTTCAAGTTTAATAGATTTTGATTTGAAATGGATGGCTAAGATCGAGTAGAGTCTCATTGGATCTCGAATTGATAGGTTGCAATTTTATCATTTATTTTATTATTAATTTCCCCTATTACCTGACCCGATTTGGATTAATTGTTAGATTCTACTCACTTTCGTAATTTGCATTTATTTCAGGGAGTAGAACGAAAATATCATAACAAGTGCCAATTTGACAGTCATTAGGAAGGAGTTCAAGTAGCAGGCATCCAGGGGCATTTTTGGAATATCAAGACGCGACCCTTTTTGGTAATTTGCTTTAGACAGCACTGGAAAAAGGGAACAAAAGACTGAAGTCTTCCTCACTGTTGGAGGGCCGCTGCACAGTGCCAGCCTTGGATAGGAATTAGATAGGGACTACTTTGAATTACTTTTGTTGATTTTTCCTCGTTGGTTTTTGGCGGTGATTGGCCTCTCGTACGTGAGAGGCAATTGGAATGAATTGAATCATTCCCTGGAGCCTAGCTTTGGACTTTTCCTTGTTAGCTTTATGGTAGCTTTTCTCTTTGTGTGTTGAAGACAAGCGAAACCCAATTGATAACTTCCTGTATCTCGCTTACCTTCTTGATTGGAATGAGTTGAACTCTCAAGAATCAGCAACAATGGCCGCGACTCTCTCTGCAATTTTGTATGGATTTTTTGCATCAAATATGAACTAATTTCCTTATTCTAGTCAAGGAACAACGGAGGTTTTGGTTCGCCTAAAAATTGTGAGATCGATTTAATTTTATCTTTTCTTTTTATTTATTGGTATTTGCATATTCCCTGGTTACAGTGTTTGTGATTGTTCAATTAATTGATTGTTTTGAATTTGGATAATTAGTTAATTTGGTGATCTATTGTTAATTAGGACATTTAAATCTGTAATTGTTTAATTGTCTTGAAATAGTGACAACTGGCACGATTAGATTTGTGTCATGGGGATACACGGGCTAATCTGAAATAACCCTGGTAGTGCGTTATTTGGTTAGAATAGAACTCCTCTAATACATAAGACAATTGGAGAATTAAATCTTACGAGCATACCTAGAATTATTTCTCAATTACAGCAGTGATTAACGGGCGTACCTTAATCACTGACACAGTAAGGAGGGGTTGACTGTCATCGCTTGTTTGGCAGTTATAACCTATTTATTAATAAATAATTGGAATTGCATGTGCATCGATGATCAATTAGGTGAACCATTGTTGAAATTATTTCTTGGCTAGATCTTTAATTATTGTTACTCTAATTTTAGTGAATTGTCATTTAATTTCTAGTTAGCTATTTATTTTTATTTGAATTTCTTTGATTGTCATCCTTCATACAAAAACACCCCCCGTGTTATTTTTGGATTTCAAAAGAGACAAATATCCCCAATCCTTGAGAATATGACCCTACTTGCCCTGTTTACAAATTAATAATTATTAACGAAAAAATCATCTCATTCGGGTATATCAGATCAAACAAACTCTTCAGGAACAAGGTAAATCAAGTAACCCATTGCACACCTAGAGTCCCTGCTCCAGTATTTGAAATCGGGTTTTGGTTACTTTAATTGGCAATTAGGTTTATTTTTATTATTGTACAGGTTTCGACAACCTGCCAATTTTTGGCGCCGTTGCCGGAGACTGGTGCCAGATTAATTTGTTTCTTTTTGAATTCATCTTGTTTTCATTTTTTTAATTTATTTTTCTCTTTTTTTCATATAGTTTATGGCTGCTAACATTCTGTATTTTAATGATAGACTGGACTTTATTCCTAAAAGGGGTTATGAGACTCGTGTTTTTCCTAATGATCAATTAGCTGTTGCAAATTGTGGAACTTATTTTGCCTCAGGTAATTCTACCGACATATGCCCCACATTTCAAGATAACCTAAGTGCTCCAATTAATACTTTTGGAGATTTTTCATCTCGATTTCAAACGTGGTATGACACTTATTCAAATAAGTATGATCAAGGATGGTGGGATAATTCCAATTTTAATTATGCGACCGGGCCAATGAATTTTCAACAGCAAGAGTCTCAACAACCATCATCCATGTCAGGTATGTCTCTTGAAGAAATGATTGAATTACTAGCTACTAATACATATCGATTTCATCAGGAGACACAAACGAGCATTCGTAACCTGGCGGATCAAATGCATCTATTGACATCTGAGATGGCGGATCAAGTGCATCTATTGACATCCAGGATGACGCAATTAGCTTCTCACATGTGTGAAGAATTGCCCTCACAGACCAACATCAACCTTGAAGAAGTTGAGAGTGAAATTATCCGGACAAATGACATGAAACTACAAGAGTTTCAAGAAAATGAATTTAAAGATGCAGTTGAAAAGGAAGTTAAAGTGCAAGAAATGAGACCCCAGTATCAACTCGTGCAAGTGAATGAATCCAGTGAACAATCTCCAAATGCGGTGACATCTCCTCCATTCCTTAATCAATATTCTCTTGACTCTTATTCTTCAATTCCTGTTAGTGGGATTGACTTTATTATACCAAAAAATTTTGAATTTCATGACAGGAATAAATTAAGAGTGGCGATGACAAGATATTTTGAACCAATAAATGCACGTGAGGAAGGAGTGAATGGAGAATTCAAATTATCGCTGACTTATTTGGCGCCATTTACTAGTCCATGGAAGATCATAACTCGTGTGCTCAAGAATTACTCTATTTACGAGGGCTATCAGGACTATATAGAGGATGAAGTATTGAAACGAGCCACAAGATTTTATCCTCCCTGAACAAACATGACAATGTCTAGCCAAAGATGTTAGAAAAAGGCACTTATTGGGAGGCAACCCAATTTCTTTTAGTTATTTGTTTGATTTTGTTTGATAGTTTAAATATGTTTTCCTTGAGTTTGACCGACTTTTGGCTTCAATTTTCATTTTTTATGATTCGTAGGTATCTCTCAGACTTGACGCTCCCGCGCCGAGTCACATGAAGAGTTCATCGTCAGAAGGGTTCTTGTTTTCATGACATGCTAGCGCCGAGTCACATGGAGAGCTTTTCGTCAGAAGGGTTCTTACCTTCTTGACGCGCTCGCGTCATGTTCGCGGAAAAGGTAGGCATTCAAACCTCGAAAAATTTTGAGGTCATTTTAATCTCAAATTTTGAATTTCGAGTTTCAAAAAAAAAAAATTGTTTGGCCATAACTTCAAAAAATGAAAAAAAAATGGAAAAAAACCAAAAACTATTATATAAAATAAGTGAATAAATTGCAACCTATCAATTCCCCCCACACTTAAACCATGCTTGTCCTCAAGCATAAGAATAGTAAACAGATACCAAAATGTGATAATGACCATTGCTCTATCTACCAAATTGCCAAGATATCAAGAAAAATAATAATCAAGCACCAATGATCAAGTCCAAGAAATATCACTTCGGTTAGCTTCTAAACCACAAACTCCTCTAATTTCAGGTTAACTAATATAAGAAAAAGGAATGACGCACAACATTTATCAGCAAGTGGTCCAACTATTAACTAAAATCTCAACATTAAATCCATAATTCGGCAAGCTGACTAACACAACCTTCACTTTTTTCACATTTTTTATTTTTTTAATTTTTTTTTCTACTCATCTCTCCTTTTTTTTTTTTTTTTTTTTTTTGAATAGCAACAAAAGACTTAGTCGCTAGCCATTAGAGCCTTTTGACGCGAACTCCAACATTGGCCAGATGAAGGAGCCCGGTTACTCAGCTTCTATCGCCACGTGACCACGTACTCATAGGAATTACTACCTTTTGACGCGAGAATCAACACTTGTAGGTGCAGATCCCCGGTTACTCAGTAGTAACTAATAGTGGAGTACAGTCAAGTTTATTCATAGCTAAAAATCACAAAAACTCAATATAACACAAGAACCAAAAGAAAACTTGCATCAGCTAGCCTCATCTTCAAACACGGAGAACTAAAGTTAATAACCGGACCAATTCACATGAAAATGCCAATAATCATTTCCTATGCCTAGGAAAGTTAACCAAAAATTATAAGAGCCACATAATCACTGATATTCACCAAAGGAATGCTCTTGGACTCAACCACATTAACTCGACACATTTTTATTATTAAAACTTGGCAAAAGTAGAAATAGGGGCAACAATCCAACATCAAATTTGGCAGTCATAGGAGAGCTAGACAGATAAATGACAAAATGTAAACGAAGACTAGACAAATAACAGACTAAAAATAAAAGAAAAATATCTGAAAACTAAGAACTAGAAAAAGAAACTAGTAGAGAAACTAGCACAGCTGTCCCATTCCCCCCACACCTAGATCCTACATTGTCCTCAATGGAGGGAATAAAACAATAAAAGTGAAAAGGACAAAGAAACTTCCCTCTCGAGTGGCTAAGGGTATTTGGCAGCTGCGGAGGGAAACCAATGTGGTGAAGTACATGCCCCAGTTCTGAGACATCATAACTCAATTCAACCAGCAAATGCACAACTCTGTCCACCCAAAATCTCAACAAAGTCTCAAAGTGGATAGTTAATTTTCAACTCAGAAGCGGCAATTCCAGCAATAGCAGTATAGAAAGTAGACAATAACCACACAATCATAAGTTTTTCCTTTTTAATCAAGCAGCCAACCAATTGGAAATAACAAATGCTAATCAAAATACCCCAACCAGTACCACTGGTGAAAATCGCACAATTGAAGAAATAATCCCCAACAGGCAACAATACTACTATTAAGCAACCCCAGCAAGTCCAAGCAATATCAAGAAATTTGGGAGACAACTGCCAAATACCTTCACCGTAGAGGGAGGGCCGAGAGAGGCGCGCCTCGTTTTCTGAAGCGGCAGTGACGGAGCGCCTGGGTTGGTGACTGCTGGTTGGAGATTGTTGAAATTAGTGTTGCAGTCCCGCGCGCTTGAATGTTTGGCCGCCGGCTTCAGCGGCGGCGGCGAGCGGTGATGGATCCGCTGGTAGGAGCGACTGAGCCACAGGCGAAGTCGCGGGATGTGCGAAGGGGCTGAGCTCACACCTGTGGCTGCCGAGCTGGAGCTGTAGGGAGATGCGGCGCGCGCGAAGAGCTTGCTGCGGCGGCTGCGATGGAGCTTCAGCAGCGGCAGCGGCCAGTGGAGATCTGGGTTGCGGCTGATGACCGTGGGTCGAAGAGAGAGGGAGAGAGCTCGCGGCGTGAGCGGAGCTGGTGGGGAGGACGTCCGTGGGTGGTGGCGCGGCTCTCGGTCGGCGTGCGCAGAGAGCAGGGAAGTAGCGGGGAAAGAAAAGAGAAAGAAAGAAAAAGAGAGAGAGAAAGAAAAGAAAGAAAGAAGAAAAAAGGGAAAAAGAAGAAAGAAAAAGAAAGGAATGCTCTTCTTTTTTTTTTTTTTTGAAATTTGGAAACCAAAGCTGCGGTGATAAGAAAAAACTTTCTTTGGTTTTTTTTTTTTTTGTTTTTTTTGTTTTTTTAATCATTACCTTTCCCGCGAACGTGACGCGGGCACGTCATGAGGGCAGGAGAGCTCCCAGAAGTTTCAGAATTTCCTGATCGTGAGCGTCCTGCACATCACCACGTGGGCACGTCATGAGGGCGAGAGAGCTCCCAGAAATTTGAAGTTTCTGATCGTGAGCTTCCTGCTCGTCACCACGCGGGCGCGTCATGACTGAATGGCACCTATAAAGCAGCAAAAACGAAAATTAACACCCAAAATCAGTCAAATTCAAGGAAAACATATTTAAACTATCACACGAAATCAAAACAATCAATTTAAAGAAACAATTGGGTTGCCTCCCAATGAGCGCCTTTCTTTAATATCTTTGGCTAGACATTATCATGTTCTGTTCATGGAGGATAAAATCGTGTAGCTCGTCTTAATGCTTCATCTTCTATATGATCCTGGTAACCCTCATAGATGGAGTAATCTTTGAGCACACGAGCTACGGTCTTCCATGGATTAGTTGATGGTGCCAAATAATCAAGCAGTGATCTCAATTTTTCCTCCACCCCTCCATCAAGAGCACTCAACGGTTCAAGATATTTGACCATAGCTACTCTTAACTTATTTCTGCCGTGAGACTCAAAAACTTCCGGTATAACAGAATCAATCTCATTAACAGAAATCATGGAATAAGAGTTAAGAAAATGCGGGTTAGGGAATGGAGGTGGTGTCACCACATTTGACGATTCTTCACTGGATTCTTTCACTTCAATGGGTTGCGGTTGGGGTTCCATTTCTTCATTTTTGGCTTCTTTTTCAACTGCATTTGTAGATTTCTCATTTTGACATTCTTGCATCTCCTCATCCTTGTCCTTAGGGATTACAGGCTCAGGCCCTTGAACCTTTTTGCCACTCCTCAAGGTCATGGCGCTGACATTCTTCGGGTTCAACTCAGGTTGAGATGGCAATTCACCTTGGTTCTGGGAATCCAAACGATTGATTTTTGTGGCCATTTGACTTATCTGATTTCTTATATCTTGCATTTCGGAGTCCGTCCTTTGTTGATTTTGCATAAGGATTGCCTCCGTCCTTTGCTGATTTTGCGCCATGTTTGTCATCACTTGTTTTATCATCTCCTCCAAAGATGGACCAGAGCTTGGGGGCGGAGGTGGTCGGGGTTGGTATTGCTGCTGGTACCCTGACAGGGACGTTGGTTGTTGAGACTCTTGCTGTTGAAAATCCATTGACCCGGTCGCATAATCAAAACTGGAATTATCCCACCATCCTTGATCATACCCGTTTGAATAAGGGTCATACTGCATTTGATATTGGGGTGGAAAATCTCCGAAAGTGTCAATTGGAGCACTTAGATTGTCTTGAAATGCGGGGCATGTGTCAGTTGAATAACCTGAGTCAAAATAAGTTCCACAATTTGCAACAGCCTATTGATCATTAGGAAAAACATGAGTCTCATAACCCCATTCAGGAACAAAGTCCAATCTATCATCAAAATATGGAATGTTAGCAGCCATAAACTATATAAAAAAAAAAGTGAAAAATAAATTAAAAATGAAAACAAGGTGAACTCAAAAAGAAACAAATTAATCTGACACCAGTCCCCGGCAACGGCGCCAAAAATTGACAGGTGCCGAACCTGTGCAATAATAAATACCTACTCGAGAAAAATACAGATTTTGTATATAGCGGTGAGCAGGGTCGAATCCACAGGGACTGGGGATAATTCGTTTCTTCTAGAGTCCAAGGTATGGGGGGGTTTTGGATTAAATGCTAACTAAATAAATTAACTGCAGAAAATAATTGATTACGAAAAATAATAATAGACGAACTCTAGCCAAGAGACAACTTCGGAGATGGTTCACTTAATTCGATCACAGATGCAAGGATTATTCCAGTTACTATCTGATAAATTAGTTATAGTTGTCACACACGCGATAAACAACCAACTCTTCCTCAATTTGTCGATAGCCAAGGTACGACCGTTGACTATTTCTCTAATCAGGAAATAACCCTAGGTACGACCATAGAAGTTCAAATCCCTAATTGCATGAATAATTAGAAGAGCCTAATTCTAACCAATCAACACGCTACGAGGGTCTCTTTAAGTTAGCCTGTCTATCCCCCTGACACAAACCCAATCATGCCAGTTGCCACCAGTTTAGAATAATTAAACAATTACGGATTTAACTATCCTAATTGGCTTCAGGTTATTGAATTAATCTAGAATCCGGGCCCTGGATAATCGAATAATAAACAACCATATGAACATAAAGCAGAAGATAGACAAATACCAGTGAATAATGGAAATAAATAAAAACTAATTCGATCTCACAAATTTAGGCCAACCAAGACCTCCGTTGTTCCTTGACTAGAAAAGAAAAATTAGTTCATTCCTGGTGAACAAATCCCACACAAAGTTGGAGAGGAAGCCGTAGCCATTGTCCTTGACCAAGGGAGCTCAGTTCGCTCAGTTGATGGAAGAATACAGAAAGTGACCAAGACCTTCAATTGCTCCTGACATGCGCAGGAGACATCCACCCAAGACTCAAGGGAAAAGTCAAAAGGAAAACTATGCTAAAGGTCCTACGTACGAGAAAGGTAAAACAACTACTAAGAACTAAAAGGGAAGAAAAGTCAACAAAGGCAACTCCCTGGTGCTAGTGCTCATTCTCTGTCATATATCAATTGCTCCTATTCTAATGGCTACTGTGTGCGGCAGCCCCCTTGCGGAGAGGACGGAGCCTCCGAAGGAAGAAGAGGCTCCCTTTTTCCTGTGTAATTTTCCTATATAAAGGAATACTCCTTGCGGCGGCTCCTGTGCAGGAAAGTGAAGACTTCGGCCCAATTTGCCCAACAAGGGCTCACGTTTGTTGTTCCAAAAATGCCCCTAGAATAAGCTCTATCATCTGGACTCTTTTCCTGCCAAATTAGCACCTGTTATTATATTTTCGTTCTACTCCCTGAAACAAATGTAAATTACGAAAAGTGAGTAGAATCTAATAATTAATTCATATCAGGTCAAGTAATAGGGGAAATTAATAATAAAATAAGTGAATAAATTGCAACCTATCAAAAACCAAAAACTATTATGTTTTTCTTTTTCTTTCTTTCTCTTTTCTTTCTTTTTTTTTCTCCCATGTTTCTTCTTTCCTCTCTTGGCCACATCTCAAACTCACGCCGCTGCCTCCTCATCTTCCACCAACGCTGCCTGCTGACACCGTAACCACTCGTGGCCGTCGCCTTCCGCCACCGCCTCTCTTGCTCTTCTCGACGCCTCCGCCTCTCCCTTGCCATCCATCTCTCCATCTCTCTCTTAGTCAAATCCGTTGCCCCCTCCACCGCCACAAAGCGCTGCAGACGCCTCCGTTGTCGTGCGCCACCACTTCTGTCTCCTTCTCTTCATTGCCATCATTCTCTCCTGGAAATATTGTTTGGCCACTGTCTACGGTGGAGAACTTGGCCGTGTACTTCCATCACATCGGTTTCCCTGCACCGTTCCCGCCTACCCCTTGGCCACTCGAGAGGAAAGTTTCGTTGTTCTCTTCATTTTACTTGCTTTCTACTCTCCATTGGGGACAATGTTAGATTTAGATGGGGGGGTTGGATAGCTGTGATGCTAGTATTTCTAGTTTTTAGTTTTTCGACGTTTTTTCTTTATTTTTAGTTTGTTATTTGTTTATCTTTCGTTCATTCTCTTTCTTTCTTTTCAGTGCTTAACTCTCATGTGAATACCAAAGTTTGATGTTGGATTGTTGACTCTAATTCTGCTATTGCCAAGTTTTAGTAATAAAAGTGTATCAAGTTAATGTGATTAAATTCAAAAACATCTCTTTGGTGAATATCGGTAATTGTTTGACTCTTACAATTTTTGGTTAACTTTTCTAGGCATAGGAAATGATTGTTGACATTTTCATGCGAATTGGTCCAATTATTAACTTTAGTTCTCCATGTTTGAAAAAAATGAGGCTAGCTGCTACCATTTTCTTTGTGATATTTTGAGTTATTATGTTATCTGGTTGTAAATAATAATTGATTGTACTCCGCTAGTTGTTACTACTGAGTAACCGGGGATCTTTACCAAAAGTGTCGATTCTCACGTCAAAAAGTAGTAATTGCTATGAGCACGTGGTCGTGTGGCGATAGGAGCTGAGTAACTGGGCTCTTTCATCTGACAAATGTTGGAGCTCGCATCAAAAGACTCCAATGGCTAGAGACTAAGTCTTTTGTGCTATTGAAGAAAAAAAATAGAAAAAAAATAGAAAACGTGAAAAAAGTGAAGGTTGTGCTAGTGTATGATATAAGTCAGCTCGCCGATTTATTGATTTAATGTTGAGATTTTGGTTAATAGTTGGACCATTTGCTGATAAATGTTGTGCGCCATTCCTTTTTCTTAAATTAGTTAACATGAAATTGAAAGAGTTTGTGGTTTAGAAACTAACTGAGGTGACGTTTCTTGGATCTTGATCACTGATGCTTGATCCATGTCTTTCTTGGTATCTTGGCAAATGTAGATGGAGCAATAGCCATTGTCAAATATTGGTGTTTGTTTACTGTTCATATGCTTGAGAACAAACATGATTTAGGTGTGGGGGAAATTGATAGATTGCAATTTTATCATTTATTTTATTATTAATTTTTCCTATTACCTGACGCGATGTGGATTAATTGTTAGATTCTACTCACTTTTCATAATTTGCATTTATTTCGGGGAGTAGAACGAAAATATCATAACAAGTGCCAATTTGTCAGTCATTAGGAAGGAGTTCAAGTAGCAGGCGTCCAGAGGCATTTTTGGAATATCAAGATGCGACCTTTTTTGGTAATTTGCGGAAGACAGCACTGGAAAAAGGGAACAAAAGACCGAAGTCTTCTTTACCGTTGGAGGGCCGCCGCACAGTGCCAGCCTTGGATAGGAATTAGATAGGGACTACTTTGAATTACTTTTGTTGATTTTTCCTCGTTTGTTTTTGGTGGTGATTGGCCTCTCGTATGTGAGAGGCAATTGGGATGAATTGAATCATTCCCTAGAGCCTAGCTTTGGACTTTTCCTTGGTAGCTTTATGGTAGCTTTTCTCTTTGTATGTTGAAGACAAGCGAAACCCAATTGATAACTTCCTGTATCTCGCTTACCTTCTTGATTGGAACGAGTTGAACTCTCAAGAATCAGCAACAATGGCTACGACTCTCTCTGCAATTTTGTATGGATTTTTCGCATCAAATATGAACTAATTTCCTCACTCTAGTCAAGGAACAACGGAGGCTTTGGTTCGCCTAAAAATTGTGAGATCGATTTAATTTTATATTTTCTTTTTATTTATTGGTATTCGCATATTCTCTGGTTACAATGTTTATGATTGTTCAATTAATTGATTGTCTTGGATCCGGATAATTAGTTAATTTGATGATCTATTGTCAATTAAGGCATTTAAATCCGTAATTATTTAATTGCCTTGAAATAGTGACAACTGGCACGATTAGGTTTGTGTCAGGGGGATACGCGGACTAATCTGAAATAACCCTGGTAGTGCGTTATTTGGTTAGAATAGAGCTCCTCTAATACGTAAGGCAATTGGGGAATTAAATCTTACGGGCGTACCTAAAATTATTTCTCAATTAGAGCAGTGATTAACGGGCGTACCTGTGACGCCTCCACTTCTCCCTAAGGCGAACCAAAGGGTATCCGCGGGACATCTGTCCAACTCTCGCCAGGACTCGAGACAAATCCAATTCAAACCTAGTCTAATACTAACAATGAAAATCGAAATAAATGTGTGAAGTCATTTCCATACGTAAATATCCAGTCTTACATCACAATTCAAAATTTACAATCACTTTGCCCAAATATATAACATCCAAAAGTATCTAGTCGATTACAATTAAAACACTAATACAAAAGTGCATCAAGTCGGCATTTGCTTAACTCCTTCCAATCAGGTTCCTATTAAGGAAAACAAACTAATGGGATGAGCCAATATTCAGTGAGGCCAAGAAACACACATGCAAACACGTAATCCAAGTAGCCACAATTTATATAATAAATAAAGCTATCAACTTCGAATAATTCACATTTCAAATAGGAAAATTGAACAGAAACAATTCAAGGATACTGTAGCTCTCAGGAGCTAAATTCCACGTAGTCGAATCAAAATCTTGATCACATCTCATGTTGACACTCCGTCAACCACATAAGTATCAAATCCGTAGATACACCACTTTTTTTCGAATCCCGTCACCGTTACACCCCCTTACTGGGCCCGTTCATCAAAATTTTGATAATACTCGAGTATATCATGACAATACTGCGCTAGTAATGCCGAGCAAGATCTCTCCAATAGATCAAACTCTACGAATATTTCATGGTTTGCTAAACTTATTGACCACGCCCATGCTGGCTCGATTCGCAAAGTTGGCCAACGAGTTTGGGCGTCCCTCGAATACGAATACGAATATAAG
The DNA here is from genome assembly GCF_036785885.1 of Coffea arabica. NCBI lineage: Eukaryota > Viridiplantae > Streptophyta > Magnoliopsida > Gentianales > Rubiaceae > Coffea > Coffea arabica. Next base: position 53,614,013 of record NC_092331.1, on the reverse strand, counting down.
TTGATGAGCAACGCTCAAATCGACGATTCCGACTAGGAATCACAAATACAAATCATATCCACATTACTACATACAAGTCGAATATGAATTCACATAGCAAAATTCGAATATAATTTCATTTGAAAGAGAACGAGTGCGGTAAAGTACACACTGGTCTCTAAATTTCTAAATTCAAATAACGGATAAGAAGCAGTAAACACTTAGCAACAAATTCATGCACTTGACACTCACCGAGTGATTCAAGTAGCAAGTTCAAATGATAGTTTAGGCGTCTCCCGTGAGATCCTCTGGAAGGTCCTCTTGAGCGCCTGAGCATTTAATAATAAACTATCACTTATAAACCCCAATTAGTAAGGAAGATTGCACTCTTGTACAATCTAAGAAAATTTCACGAGAATGAGCCTTAATTATTCATAAATTAAGGCTCAAAAGTGGAGTTTTAAAACACAAGCAAAATCTGATTTACATCCTTAAAATCGAGTGTAAAACAATCAAGGGATATTAAAAGGGAAAAGAGAGTTTGAAAAACTCCATTTCCTTTAAGTTAGAAATTTTCAGATTTGTTATACTTACTTTGAAAAATCGTATCTCATTCTTTACACATCCGAAATTGGAAAATTTGATACCGTTGGAAACTACTTACAAAGTACTAAAAGTTCCTAGAATACACTTTTCCATGATTCCAAATGGAAGGTATCCAAAATTTGGCTCAAAGTTGCTGTTCTGGGGCATTGAAGACAGGTTTAGGTTGGTTTTTGGCCAACTTTGAAAATTTGGAAAAATTCACTTGATCCAAACTAACCTCTAAAATTTGGAAATCTATTACAGTTGCAATCCAAGTTTAAAACAAAACAAACGGAACAAGATTCGGAGTTTTGAGCACAAAGATATGGTAGTTCAAACTTACTAAAATTTCCTTGTTAATCAAGGGTTTTCCAACTGAAATCATGAACTTTGGAAGTTTAGTTGAGCAACGAAATGGACTTGGAATGGCACCAAATTTAGCATTAATATACTACCATATAAGGGCCACTCTCTTGCCAAATTTCATAGAAAAATATGTACGGGAAATCAGTTAACGAGACCGTTGAAATCACAAGAAGTTCTAAGCCTAAGCTGCCTTTGAACTTTCGTTTTGCCGTTTTCAAACATTCAGCCAAGAAACATCTCAAATATGGTCCATTCCAGTAGATAATGTCTAAAATATGCCCAAGGTACATTTGATAGGTGATTTACACCAAGAACTTTCGGATAACAAGTCCCAAAGCATCGTTAGTTTCAAATCTGTCCAAATGCATGGTTTTCCTTCACAAAACCAGTTTCAAATTTTGATCATAAATCACTCAATTCAACTCGGAATTGAGATTGGTTGGTGGGGTTGGAAAATAGATTCATAAGGCTACATTTACTCAGAAGAAACCATTTTCAAAATCCATTCATAACCAGCTCATACGTGAGCATCAAACCGCAGTTCATAATCTGCCTCCCAGTGACAAACGAAACAGGACATCAATTTTCAAACGAATGGTTTGGCTCACTCGAATGGAACCAGAACATGCATTTTATACCAAATGAAAGCTGGGAATGTCTAGTTTCCAGTGCCATAAACGGCACTTGATTCTGACATCGGAGCGATGAATTATTGCCGAAACAAGATGGCTGTCTGGTAGTGACGGGAATCATTTCCCAGTTTTGACAGATTTTCTAAATCTCAGCATGCACCCACCCAAATCACGTAAAATTTTGAGAAAACTTTAAACACAACCTATATTTCACATTTGCATCAGAAACAAGTCAATTGGACTTCAAGAAAGTACACTAAAATGCACGAAAATAGCAGGACAGAATCGGCACCTTCACATGCAACTCCTCATTTGACTTCCTTTTCATTTTTGCCACTTAACTCTACTAAATTAGCACTTAATCAACACAATTAGCATTCAATCCTATCAAATCAGATCATCAAAGTCATTGTAGGATTTCATAGAACCCACTCACCAATTTTTCAACAATTTAAAACTGCCCATGAGAATCCAAGAGCTCATGAGTGTATTCTATCTTCCATAAAACAAGAATTAAGTGGTTGATCATTACTTACTTTCTTAGAGAGCCAAGACAGAAATTTTCGGTCACTTTGAGCTGGAGAAAAACCGTGAGAGGCAGCTCCTTTCCTAGCTTATCTTGATCACCAAGTGATTTGAGGGTTGCATGTAAAATTTGGAAGTGATTGAGCAAGGAATTGAGGAGAGAGAGTGGAGGAATTTTCTGGTCTTGCTCTTCCTTTGTTGCTCGGCTATTTGTGAGTATGAGAGGAAGGAAATGTTGATGGTATGAGCTTCTAAGGTAAGCTTAAAACGTGTGGCTCAATTGTACTCAAAGCTGTCCACTAAAATAATGCACGTACGCGTGCGTTTCGTGCTCGATTCCTCGCGAGTTTATTGCACTAGTGCACTAAACCTCTAATGCACTTACATTCATATTATTATTATTCACTCTTAATAGTCCCAAAATAATGGCCTAAGGTTCCTCAATTACTCGCGTGCGTAAAAACACGTATTTCCAATTTAAGCGCGAGATAGTGAAATTTCTAAGAAGTTCTTATAACGATAATATTACTAACTAATAATTGAGCACTTAAATATAAAAATACCTATTTTGAGACTAATGTACAAGTTTCTAATTTTCCAAACTTATTGTATTCTCGAATCAATTATTTACTCTATTCGCGTATTCACTATTTTTACTTAACGAGCCTTCAAAAATTAAACTTTGAAACGAGTCACTTTAAAAATATAACTAAGCTATAGATCCATATAATTAGGTCTAAAAAGGTTAGAAAATAATATTCGAAGCAATTGGCCAAATAAATACTTAAATGAACTCGAAATAAGAATTTAATATATAAAAAAAATTTACGAGTCCTCATAGTACCTTAATCACCGACACAGTAAGGAGGAGTTGACTGTCATCGCTTGTTTGGCAGTTATAACCTATTTATTAATAAATAATTGGAATTGCATGTGCATCGATGATTAATTAGGTGAACCATTGCTGAAGTTAATTCTTGGCTAGACTTTTAATTATTGTTACTCTAATTTTAGTGAATTGTCATTTAATTTCTAGTTAGCTATTTATTTTTATTTGAATTTCTTTGATTGTCATCCTTTATACAAAAACACCCCCCGTGTTATTTTTGGATTTCGAAAGAGACAAATATCCCTAATCCCTGAGAATACGACCCTACTTGCCCTGTTTACAAATTAATAATTATTAGTGAAAAAGTCATCCCATTCGGGTATATCGGATCAAGCAAACTCTTCGAGAATAGGGTGAATCAAGTAACCCATTGCACATCTAGAGTCCTTGCTCCAGTACTTGGAATCGGGTTTTGGTTACTTTAATTGGCAATTAGGTTTATTTTTATTATTGCACAGGTTTCGACAACCTGTCACGAATCGTCCATATAGACGGTGCATGTCTCTTGTGGAGATCCGCAATCAAGCAAAAGTATTTCAAAAATGCATATGCACTATGTTTGTTGTTAGATGGCTAATCATGCACTTAATTTGTGAATATTTTTCCCTTTAATTGACTAAAATATGGTGTTACTTGCTAGATTCTACTGATATTTGATTTTTTATGTTGCTTTTAGAAATTGTTTGGTGGTTTTAGTATCTATGGCGAGTGATATAATTTGATTGTGGTAGAAACTTTTGAATTTATGTCATGGGAATATATAATCTAGATTAAATGAATCGAGCTTGTGTGTTTGTTGGTTAGAATTGATAGCTTTTCTAATTATTAATGCTGTCAGTACGTTAAATCCTAAGAACTTGTTTAGGGTTGTTTAATTGACAAGGAAAATAATCACAGAGTTTATTGTGGTTATTGAAACAGTAAAAAGAGGTAGGTTGTCAGAATTCGTTGACAACCATAATCAATTTATTTATAAATAATTGATTTTATCCTTGCATCAATGATCAGTTAAATAAACCAAAGTGGAGATTAAACTTTTGACTAGAGAGTTGTCTATTGTTGATTTAGTTTTATTTGATTTCTTTGAATTGTTATTTTTCTTTAAGTAAATTACTTAGGTTATTTTCCTACAATCCCCATTTTTGTTTATTGTTTCCCTAAGAAGATAAATTACCCAATTGTTGTGGATACGACTTTACTCATCACTACACTTGAATTCATATTTTTAGAGTAGGAATTTTATTTTTGTTGATTTGACACCCAACACATTTTGGTGTCGTTGTCGGGGACTGGTGCCTTATTAATTTTTTTTTGGATTTTTATTTTTACTTTTTCATATTAATTTTTTTTTTATTTTGATTTTTACTTTTTCCTAATTCTGTTGCTAGTTTATGGCTAATTATACTCGACAATTTGGTGATAAACAGGATTTTATTCACAGGAGGGTTAATAAGGTAGGTGTTTCTTCTATTGATCGATGTTTACATTCTCTAATGACTCTTGTGGAAAAATTGGTTGTAGGGCAAGTGCAACAAATTAAAACCTGTACAATATGTTATGTGTTGGGTCATCCAACTAACATGTGTCCTACACTGCAAAATGACTTGGATTTCAAAGTTTATGTTGTTGGAGAATTCCCAATCCCTCCACAAAGAAGGTATGATCCTTATACAAACATGTACACTTTAGTATGGATGGACAACTCCAACTGCAGTTATGCATCAGGGCCACCAATTCCACTATTTGTTTTGAATTTCAATTAATTAATGTTCTAGACACACACTTGCTAGTCATTTAACATGATATTTCTGCATCGCATGTCTTGTTTTTCTCTTCAATTCATCCTAAAAAATTATTAAATTTAGTTCAGTGCAAATTGTCCCTACTATTTCCTCAAAATTCATTTAATTACAATATGCGCCAAAATGTTTCTTACCTTTTCTAGCTAAGCTCTGATATTCTCGTGATTCCCTTAAAATTCATGCTCAGTAAAATTGAAGATTTGCAATCTGAGATGTAAAGAGTACAGAGAGAAAAGAATTGTATCACCAAACTGGGAATTTAAAGACTAGCCAAGGAGTTTAAGAGCAAAAAGAGAAAGAATACTCCCTTCGAATTGCCTTCTTAAAAAAAAACAGAAGAGGTTATTTTTTTCCTCGGTTTTTTTTTTTTTGGTTGCAGAACTCACAATAGGTCCCCCTATCAATAGTCATCTCAAACATAATAAATCAACAAATTTGAGAGTTCCTTGTTACGATTCTGTGTCAAACTAAAGCAATTGTGTAGATTTTAATCAAGAGAGAGTTGGAGCAAGCGGGTGCTACTCCAGGATATCAGAATGTTGCCACCGTAAAGAAGACAAAAAACTGAAGAAACATAAAAAATGGAATTAAAGACTGGCAGGGGCTTATTTGATTGTGGCTACACTGATTGCATCAATGGAAAGGCATGGCAGTTCTAGGGAAGAAAGTAGCGTTTATTAGGTTTGTTATTTCGGATTCACTAGCAGTCATGCTCTCCATTGATGCAGTGCTTCAAACAAATTAAGCTGTTGCAGAGCAATAACTACATGTACAAGTTGGCTATGCTCCACGCGAGTAGTTCAACAATTTTCACGGCGATGATAGTAATGATGATAGCGTTTCTGACGGGCTTGTATCTTGAAAATTTCATAATAAATTTTGTGTCCATTAATTTAATTAGTTTGCTAATGGAGGGTATGATTTCATATGTGTTTGGTTATTTAAAGGATTGAACTGTGATTTGAACAAATCTCAAGGGGTTTGACTTTAATTTGATCAAACCTCTAGGAAGGTAAATGTAATTCAACCTTAAAGGTATTGTTAGCTGAATTTTTGAATTCAGAAATATAAACTTATAGCATATGCATTATTGGATGGAGCTAGATATTTTCTACAGCCAGCAAAAGATTAATATATTGTCACTATATATAAAGCCCGAGGGACGTATTTGGAATTAACATTGATGTAACATTTTTCGTCATTTTATAAACTTCCTTTTTTATCCTTATAAAAACTATTTTTAATTTAACTACCTATAACTATTCAAAGCTATTTTTACTTTTAATTATTCAAGTATATGTTTTCAACATAACTTTCCCTAAACATTATAACTACCAATATAAAATTATTTTATGAAAAATATTTAAAAGATTAAAGTTTGCTTCAGTAATAAAAATTTTATTTAAAATATATGACCATAAATATTATGTATTTTTTTAATTGCACACACATTGAGTATGCATTGAACACTAGTTGTAATAGTACATGTGCTTTATAAACAAGGGTAAAATATACTTCACCCCTTGTGGTTTAGTGATTTTTTATATAACCCTCCGGTAGTTTCAAAAACTAGACAAACTACCTCATAATTTGGACTAAAGTGTCAAAATAATGAAAAATGATCCTCTATAACGTAACATAAGGAAATGTCGAGAGTATCTTTGTTTAAAAGCGCAAATAGTTGAAATGACCAAAATACATAAACATAATATGCATGACAATTTAGCTCTTATGATTTTATATTTTACTATGTAACCCTTTTATAGTTTAGTACTTTACTACATAATCCCCTTATGGTTATCAAAATATATATGCATAACTCCTTGTAGTTAATTAATAATTTCTAACTTTACAAATGAGTATTTTTGACATTTTAGTTGACTCCATTATAAATGCAAATTCTATCATTTTGTTACTTTAATCCAAACTATAAGGAGATTATATATAACTTTTTAAATCATAAGGGAGTTATGTAACAAAGTGCTAAACTATAGGGGATAAAGTATATTTTATCCAATAAACAAAGGCATATATATATGTGTGTGTGTGTGTGTGCACGATAGCGCTTGGTGCATCAATAGCAATAGCTACGTAGCCACTTTCTTTGGAGAATTAGATTCAAAGACTAATAGGAAGAATTTATTCTTAATTTTTTTAGGTAAGTTAACTAATAAAATTCTTATAATATGCAAAAGATGGTAACAAGTAGTAGACCGAGATAGTGCATAAGTTGTATTTGTCCTCTATAGAAAAGAATTAGCCCTTTTCAAAACCGTATCATGTCCAAAAACGATGCTAAACTTGAGCCCGGAGTAAACGGACAAGTACATGACAATCAGTTAAAGAAAAATTGACTGGCAGCTCCACCGCACACGGAGCTACCGCAACCTCCCTCGCAGCCACCGCCCCAGCCACCACCCCCACAGCCACTGCAGATGACTGAAGATCTGCAGCCGCCCCCCCTGACCTCCTCCCCTCAACCACCCGCTGCAACCTCACCCCCACTCCTCCTTAGCAACACACTAAAAACCTCCTTCCAAACCTCCCTTGTTACCTCCTACAAAGATAGCCTTGACAAATCCCTCTCTGACCACATCTCCTCTTTTCATGAATCCTTCATTTCCTCTTGTCATGATGACTGCTCGGATTCAGAAGATGAATCATCAGAAGACTTGGCAATCCCCATTGACAGGTGCCGAACCTGTGCAATAATAACAATAAATATAGAACCTAGCTACCACTAAAAGCAGTCAATAATTAATCCTAGGTACTGGAGCAGGGACTCTAGGTATGCAATGGGTTACTTGATTCACCCTGTTCCCGAAGAGTTTGCTTAACCCGATATACCAGAATTAATTAGTTGACAAAAATTACTAAATAGTAGACAGTGGCAAGTAGGGTCGTCTCCTCAGGGACTGGAAATATCTGTCTCTTTTAAAGTCCAATTGATAAGGGGGGATTTCACCGGAATGAAAAATAATTAAACAATTTAACTAAAAATGAATAAACAACTAGCACAAATATAGCAGGAATTTAATCAGGAATAAATAAATTCTAGCCAAGGATGCAACTACTCAGGCACAGTCCATTTATCCGATCATCGACGCAAGAGAGGTTCACTCAATTTATTAATAGGCTAGTTATAGCCATCGATGAACTCTAATGACCAATTTTTCCTTAATTTATAGGTGACCAAGGTACGACCATTAATCACCCCTAACTAGAAAAGTACTCCCAGGTACGATCGTAGGAATTAATTTTCCAATTGCATTAATAACCAGAAAAATCTAACCCTAATCAATAACACGCTACGAGGGTTATTTAAATTAGATTGCACGTTCCCCTAATGTGTAAACACACCAGTTGCCACTAATATTAATCAATCAAACAATTACGGATTTAATTGACTAAATTGGCACGAGATTACTAAATCACATTGAACATCGGGCCCTTGACATCCAATTAATAAAATAATCTCATGAAAATTCAAGCAGACAACGTGCGAATATTAATAAATAAAAGAACACATGAAAACTAATTAGATCTCACAGATTCTCGGGACTGCGCCGTCGAGTTGACCCTTGACTAGATGGAAGGCTTAGCCACGCCGCATAATTAAATCACCACACGAATTAGTAAATTGCAAAGGCATTGCGTTTTCTATTAGGAAGTAAGGAATAAAAGGTGTTTTTCCCGTTGGGGAATATTGTCGAACACCTGGCGTGTGTCAGAGGCCAGTCAGGAGAGAAAAGAGAAGAACTAAAGACTAGGCTAAAAACTAAACTAAAAGGTCGTCTCTTCCTTCCCTACGTTATCCCTATTTAAGAAACAAAAGAAAGATAGACTAAAGCTATCTAGGTGGTCCCCACACATGTGGACAAAGCCTCCAAAGTACTTCTTCTTCCAAGTCTCTTTACGTTGCTTTCTTTGAAGAGCCCAAATGACTAAATGCCTTCCACTAACTTGTGGTCCCCCACCAATTCAAGGGCCCAAGAACTGAAGCTCTTGGAAGTCTCCAATTTTTCATAAAATCCCTCCTTTTTGATAGTTTTCTGCTTCATTTCTGGAATTAAGTCCAGATACCAAATATGAGTAAATATCAGCAGTTAACACAATATTTATCAGGGATAAAAGGAGAAATTAATAATAAAATTACTAACAAATTATACCCTATCAATTCCCCCCACACCTGAATCATGCTTGCCCTCAAGCATAATTATCTCAAAAGTACAATCAAGATACGAAGTAATTCACAGCAGTTCATACCAAAACGGCACTCCAAATTCCCCAATAACTTCATCGAAATCAAAATATATCAAATCAACAATGCTCACAGTTCAAAGTGCACTCATTCACTCCAAAGTGTATATGAAACGTATATAAGGTGGCTCTCAAGTCAATACAATAGAATGACACTACCATAAGTTTGCTCATATATCATATCTCCACCACTTACTCATGAATTTAAATGCAGCAATCAAGGGATTTTGCAAGGTTGTAATGGGGCTCGGGTGAGAGGGTAGGATAAAAAGGAGTCAAAAGGGTGTAAAAGTATAAAGAAAGTGCTCAGAAATTCATTACACAGATTCTTGCACATTGGGAACTTCAAGGCATCTCAACCATTACACAAGTAAAGTAAATTAGCACTTGCCGCAACCTTCGACTTTTCTTTTCTCCTCCTTTCATTCATCTACTTCCCTTTTTTCTTCTTTTTTTTTGTTTTTATTTTTTTTTCTTTCCTTTTCAATAACTCCCAACCAGCACCATAAAAATCAATTTTACTTGTCGATTCCCTGCACTTTGTCTTCTTTTCACATTTCCCTTTCTGCTCTTTTTTTTCATAGATAGGTGTAATGCCCTCCCTCAAATAATACTCCAAAATTCTGTATAATGAAATCAAAACACTTCTTCACACGAGGTTCAAAAAGAAAGTCTAAAGAGAGATTTTTCGGCTAAAAACTAGGGTCTCAAGCGAAGAATAGGATGTAAAGCTCAACTTGGCTCCCTAATGGTAAATAATCCAAGGGTTGGTTTTAAAAAAGTCAAAAAAAAATGGCTCATTCCTAAGTGCCCTATCATTTCAATGCATTAAACTCATTTAAATGCAGTTTTGACATGCATAACCGAGCAAGTTCTAGAATGACAAATCATGTGCACTAATCACTCAACAAAACGAAAAATTAGGCCCAAAAATCGCACAAGTGATCAAATTGATGTCAAGTGCAGCATATTAATCAATCAATTCAGTATCAAGGAAAGTAGAACACCCCATGGCATGAACTTACTATGTACGCTCATATCTCAATTTGCATTCATCATCGTTTAACTAAAAACACAACCAGAGCATAGTCCAAAGCATAGTCAACCCTCCCCCACACCTAAACCTTACATTGCCCTCAATGTAAGCAAAGAAAGATCAAAACAAAGGTACCGGGGCAACAATACTTCCCTTAAAAATGGAGGAGGGCAGGACTGAATCACGGTAGTGGAGGAACAGGCGGGCGGAAGCCCACGTGATGGAGATACTGCGCTAAATTCTGGGCCATCCCGCCCATTTGACGCTCCATCCGATCCATACGAGTGTCCATGTGCTGCATCTGGAACCGGAGGGCTGCAAGCTGGCTATCGACGGAGGAAGATGGTGGAGGTGCTGAAAAGGATGGTCCGGGGGCATCCGTGGAAGGACCACCAGCCTCCGGGGCAGTGGATTTGGAAGCGCTGCGCTTTGGAGGAACGGAGATTGGCCCCGGGGGAGCAAACTGAAAAACGCCCGCCACTTGTCTCACAAGACCCATTTTTTCCAAACAAACCAAATCGAGGGGTTTCATAGTACAAGCACGATGCAAGTTATGATTATTTAAGTCCAAAATCCCAAGATTTACAGCCAACTGAGTGATAAATGAGCCTAAGATTAATGGCTTATTTTTCTTATTTAGCACAGTTCGGAGGTGGAGGGCGAACCAACTACCCAAATTGACCCTAGTCCGAGTGACCATGCACCAAACGAAAAAGAACTCGGGCTTGGTCAGAGTACCCGAGCTATCCTTCCTACCTGAGAAACTATAGGCCATGAATCTATGTAAATACCGGTAGGCGGTGCTCTTAAGATAAGAAGCCTTAGACTGACTGGGGTCATAGCAGCGTCGGTCAACTGACAAATCTCCCCAATAATCAAGGTAATGAGAGAAAAATGGCTCCGTGTACTCGCACGCACTGTGCATATATTCCTCACTCTGGGAGTAGGGAATATCAATGAACCCAAGAGCCAAATTAAATTCAGTTATAGATTGGGTGAACTCCCTACCCATTAATCGAAACCTCACTACCCCAGGAGTGGTAACGGAGAATTCATCAGGAATATTAAATTCAAAAGTAGCATAGAATTCCCATGTGAGTTCAGTAAAAGTAGGTAGATTGATAGAAACATAGCGGGTCCAACCTACGTTAGTCAAGTGCTGTGTGACCTCATCCCTCAGGTTTAGCATATCAAGTGTAGGGCCATGGATGTATTTACAAGGAATTATCTTCCTTGTGCAAGCCGAGGCATACCGCTCCTTGTCGGCAGCCCGGGTGAAGGTCAAATTGCCACCAAAATGGGCCGAAGAGGAGATATGAACCTCCCTATTCCGCCCAAGACGGGTCCGGGGTCCTCCCGGCCCAGTCGAGGGGGCAGGTCCCCCTAAGGGGACCGTAGGCTGAGGGACGAAGGTGGATGGCTTGTTCTTGCTTTTAGTTTTGGGTTTGGTCATTTGGTCTATTGGATAGGACAGAGGCAAGGCGAATGTGCACAAAAGAGGTCAACAGGCAGCTGATTCAGTAAAGGGTCCCAATCACAGCTTCCAATCACAGACAAGTGCACAACCAAACAATAAAAGTACCCCAAAAGCTAATTAGCACTGTGAGCAGCAGAATTGTCCCCAAATACTACCAAATTGACCCAAAAGTAATTAATCAAATAAACAGAGCACAAACCCCCTTAAAAACTAAATAAACAGGCAATTTGAACAAAATTTTTCTCCCAATATCACTGATTTAGCACAAAAATTTACCAAGCAATTTACAGTCCATCACAGATATATCACAGCACCCAAAATCAAGCACAGAATATCTGTCTTCAGCTAGCAACTAAAAAGAATATGGTCTCAGCTACGCAATAAAATTCTGTCCTCAGCTACTTTTAAAAACTAGTAATCTGGTCTCAACTAATTAGCGACAGAGAAATAAAGAAAGAAATCACCGGTGGGGTTGTGACGACGACAGCGAGTAAGGTGGAAGAGGCAGAGGCAGCAGAGAGGTGGCGGAATGCACACCGCGCGTGCGACGCACGCGTTAAGGCAGGCGCGAGAAGGGGGGGTCGCTGTTCTGGTAGCGCGCGGAGGTTGGCGAGCAAGGAGGTTGCTGCTCTCCGCCTGGGCTGGACTGGCGCTGGGCTGCTGAGAAGGAAAACGTGCTGTTGCGCGCCTGGTTGGTGAAGCGCTGGGCGTGCGGCACTGCTGTCGCTCGTGCTGAAGAGGGACGCACGAAGGCTCGCGCGCGATGGCCTGCGAGATGCGCGCGGCTGGGCAGGAGGTCGCGTTGAGCTCGCCTGGGCTGAGAGCTCGCGCGATGGTGCTCTGGCCGCTTGCTGCGTGTGGCGGGCTGCTGTAGCTGGAGCTGGACGCGGAGGATCTGGAGGCAGAGCTCGCGCGCGGAGTGGCGTGGAGCGCGGCCGGCGCGTGACTGGTGGTCCGCACGGTGGGTGGACGGTAAGGTGCGGCGACCGTGCGGCGTGCGGAGAAAGTGAGGCGCGGCGGCGGACAAAGAGAAAAGAAGGAAGAAGAAGGAGAAAAAGAAAGAAAAGGAAGAAGAAAGAATAAAGAAAGAAAAAGGAAGAAAAGAAGAAGTAGGGCTACGGTTTTTTTTTTTTTTTTTTTTTTAACAAAGAACTCCTGTCTTAGGCGTGGGCACGTCTAACTGCTATAGAGTCCTCAGAACTTGCATGGAAATTTCTTCCCCTCAGGCGTGACCACCTGGCGTGGGCACGTCTAACTGCCATGGAGTCCGCAGATCCTGAAAGAAAATTTCTTTCCCTCAGGCGTGACCACCTGGCGTGGGCACGTCTAACTACTAATTTCCTGCCACCAAACATCAAACTATTAATTGACACTAACACTTAACTAAAACTTAAAAAATGCATGAAAATTGAAACAAATAGTCTTGGGTTGCCTCCCAAAAGCGCCTTTCTTTAATGTTTTTGGCTAGACATTGAACACCACTCTTCAATTTGGGTGTAACTCAATTTTTCTGAAAATCGGTGGCCCTCCTCCAGGATCTAAATAGCCTTTGAGTGCAGCATTCTTTCTTAATTTTCTACTCCTTTTCACCTCATACAGTGCTTTCATCCCCTTATACTTGTTCTCAGTAAGTTTGAATTTATCCCTACAAGCAAACTCAGAAAATTCTTGCACAGAGGGATTAATAGCATGAATAGCAAACACAGGGTGAGAGTTAACAGGATGTTCCATTGTATCGAAAATATTAAAGTGGACTAGTTCTCCATCAAATTCCATGTACAATGTACCCTTATTAACGTCAATTTTTGTCTGTGCTGTGCTCAAAAAAGGTCTACCTAGTAGCGAAGGTGAGGGGTCAGGGGAATGATCATCATCCATGTCAAGTACATAAAAGTCAGCCGAAAATATCAATTCATTAACTTTAACCAGCACATCCTCGACCAACCCATCAGGGTATGCATTTGTTCGGTCAGCTAATTGAATTATTATCTCGGTTTCTTTTAATGGACCGAGATTCAGAGAAGCATACATAGATTTTGGCATTACGTTGATCGATGCTCCTAAATCCAGTAAGGTATTTCTAATCAGAGTATTACCTATCTTGCATGGGACAGTAAACCTACCTGGATCCCCACACTTTGGTGGTAGCTTTCTTTGGAGAACTGCTGACACATTCTCCCCAACAATAACTCTTTCATCTCCCCTCAGCCTCTTTCGATTGACACATAGGTCCCTCAGAAATTTTGCATATTTCGGCACTTGCTTGATGGCGTCTAGTAGGGGGATATTGATCTCTACCTTGCGAAACACCTCCAGGATCTCTTTTTCCTTGTCCTGCTTCTTCGATTTTTCCAATCTGCAAGGAAATGGAGGGGGATTAGTTTTAACTGTAATTACTGGGTCTGGAAGTACCTTTAGATCTGCATCATTGCTGTCCTCCCTCTCAAGTTCATTTTCGATCTTTTCCTCATCCTTATCCTTAGGGATCATAGGTTCAGGCCCCTGAATTTCCTTCCTGCTCCTTAAAGTCATTGCGCTTACGTTCTTCAGGTTCAGTTCAGGTTGGGATGGCAATCTTCCATTTACTTGGGACTCCAAACGGTTGATTGTTGTGGCCATTTGACTTATCTGATTCCTTATATCCTGCATTTCGGAGTCCGTCCGTTGCTGATTTTGCATAATGGTTGCCTCCGTCCTTTGCCGATTTTGCGCCATGATCGTCATCATTTGTTTCATCATCTCCTCCAAAGATGGACCAGAGTTTTGGGGCGTAGGTGGTCGGGGTTGGTATTGCTGCTGGTACCCTGGTGGCTTATTTGGCACGAAATTAGACTGTCTGTTCGGTACAAAGTTGGGCTGTCCATTTCCCCCATAACTGAGATTCGGGTGGTCCTTCCAACCGGGATTGTACGTATTCGAGTACGGGTCATAGGGCCTTCTTGGCGCGGGCGCGTGACCAGCCATGTTCACCTGTTCTGCAGTTTCTTCCTGAAGCATTGGGCACATGTCTGCAGAGTGACCCATACCAGTGCAAATCCCGCACACCCTGGCCTGAGATGCATTCCCTACAGCCAGTTGCCTAACAAACGCGGTCAACTCAGTTAGCTGCTGCTGCATAGAGGGTGTCTCTACCTCATTCACCCTGCGTATTGGAACATCCTCTCTCGTACCGAATTGTTGTGAATTCTCTGCCATCCTCTCTATCAACTCCCGTGCTTCCTGAGGGGTTTTGTTCACCAGTGCCCCTCCACTTGCAGCATCAATTATGCTTCTGTCCCCGAAAAGGAGCCCCTCATAAAAATACTGTATGATCAACTGCTCACTTATTTGGTGTTGGGGCACCTGTGCAACAAGTTCTTGAACCGTTCCCAATACTCATAGAGTGACTCCCCTGGATGCTGCTTGATCCCACAAATTTTTTTCCTCAGACTTGCAGCCCTGGACGCAGGAAAATATTTATCTAAGAACTTTTTCTTCAATTGGTCCCACGTGGTGATGCTACCTGGTGGTAGGTAGTATAACCAGTCCTTTGCAGAGTCCTTCAAGAAAAAGGGAAATGCCCTCATTTTTATCTGCTCATCTGTAATGCCCGGGGGTTTCATACTGTTGCACATGATATCAAACTCCTGCAGATGCTTATACGGTTCCTCACCTGGTAAACCATGAAAAGAGGGTAAAAGAGAAATCAGACCAGATTTTAACTCGAATGAGGTGTTTTCACTCAAACTCGGGAAAGTAATGCACAAAGGCTGCTGATTTAAATTGGGGGCAGCCAACTCCCTTCATGTTCGTGCATTAGCCATAGGGATTTCTTCTTGCTCCGAGTCACTCGAAGTGTCACCAAATGAATCTGTTGGTTCAACTCTTGACTCAGGTCTCTGAGATGTAGCACTGGAGTGCTCCTCTCTGAACTGTCTGGTTTCCTTTCACGTTCTACTCGCGGTCTTCTCTACTTCAGGGTCAAAAATCAAATCACCTGTACGAGAAAACCGAGGCATACACTAAAAAAATACCAGAAAATTAGAACAAAAATGAATTTAAAAAGAAACAAATAATAACGCCAGTCCCCGGCAACGGCGCCAAAAATTGACAGGTGCCGAACCTGTGCAATAATAACAATAAATATAGAACCTAGCTACCACTAAAAGCAGTCAATAATTAATCCTAGGTACTGGAGTAGGGACTTTAGGTGTGCAATGGGTTACTTGATTCAACCTGTTCCCGAAGAGTTTGCTTAACCCGATATACCAGAATTAATTAGTTGACAAAAATTACTAAATAGTAGACAGTGGCAAGTTGGGTCGTCTCCTCAGGGACTGGAAATATCTGTCTCTTTTAAAGTCCAATTGATAAGGGGAGATTTCACCGGAATGAAACTAAAAATAATTAAACAATTTAACTAAAAATGAATAAACAACTAGCACAAATATAGCAGGAATTTAATCAGGAATAAATAAATTCTAGCCAAGGATGCAACTACTCAGGCACAGTCCATTTATCCGATCATCGACGCAAGAGAGGTTCACTCAATTTATTAATAGGCTAGTTATAGCCATCGATGAACTCTAATGACCAATTTTTCCTTAATTTATAGGTGACCAAGGTACGACCATTAATCACCCCTAACTAGAAAAGTACTCCCAGGTACGATCGTAGGAATTAATTTTCCAATTGCATTAATAACCAGAAAAACCTAACCCTAATCAATAACACGCTACGAGAGTTATTTAAATTAGATTGCACGTTCCCCTAATGTGTAAACACACCAGTTGCCACTAATATTAATCAATCAAATAATTACGGATTTAATTGATTAAATTGGCACGAGATTACTAAATCACATTGAACATCGGGCCCTTGACATCCAATTAATAAAATAATCCCATGAAAATTCAAGCAGACAACGTGCGAATATTAATAAATAAAAGAACACATGAAAACTAATTAGATCTCACAGATTCTCGGGACTGCGCCGTCGAGTTGACCCTTGACTAGATGGAAGGCTTAGCCACGCCGCATAATTAAATCACCACACGAATTAGTAAATTGCAAAGGCATTGCGTTTTCTATTAGGAAGCAAGGAATAAAAGGTGTTTTTCCCGTTGGAGAATATTGTCGAACACTTGACGTGTGTCAGAGGCCAGTCAGGAGAGAAAAGAGAAGAACTAAAGACTAGGCTAAAAACTAAACTAAAAGGTCGTCTCTTCCTTCCCTACGTTATCCCTATTTAAGAAACAAAAGAAAGATAGACTAAAGCTATCTAGGTGGCCCCCACACATGTGGACAAAACCTCCAAAGTACTTCTTCTTCCAAGTCTCTTTACGTTGCTTTCTTTGAAGAGTCGAAATGACTAAATGCCTTCCACTAACTTGTGGTCCCCCACCAATTCAAAGGCCCAAGAACTGAAGCCCTTGGAAGTCTCCAATTTTTCATAAAGTCCCTCCTTTTTGATAGTTTTCTGCTTCATTCCTGGAATTAAGTCCAGATACCAAATATGAGTAAATATCAGCAGTTAACACAATATTTATCAGGGATAAAAGGGAAAATTAATAATAAAATTACTAACAAATTATACCCTATCACCCATCCACAAATCGGATAAGCGTAGAATGAGGAAACCATGGAAACATGCTTTGATTGTCAAAGTATTCAAGAAGCACTTAGAGTTCAAATTCTTCGATCAAAAGATCAGAGAGCTATGGTGACAGGTGCCGAACCTGTGCAATAATAAATACCTACTCGAGAAAAATACAGATTTTGTATATAGCGGTGAGTAGGGTCGAATCCACAGGGATTGAGGATAATTCGTTTCTTCTAGAGTCCAAAGTATGGGGGGTTTTTGGATTAAATACTAACTAAATAAATTAACTGCAGGAAATAATTGATTAAGAGAAATAATTAAGAGAAAACTCTAGCCAAGCGTACACTTCAGAAATGGTTCATGCACTGATCATTGATGCAGAAATAATTCCAACATTTAGTAATATATTAGTTATAGTTGTCATGCACGCGATAAACAACCAACCCTTCCTTAATTTCTCGATAGCTAAGGTACGACCGTTAGCTATTTCTCTAACCCAAAAATAACCCTAAGTACGACCGTAGGATTTAATTTCTAGATTGCATTAATAATTAGAAAGACCCAATCCTAACCAACAAACACGCTACGAGGGTTTGTTTAAGTTAGATCATATGCTCCCCTGACATAAACCTAATTACGCCAGTTGCTACTAAGATAGAGATAACGAACAATTACGGATTCAATTACCTCTATTTAGCAAAATAGCCTATGTGAATAATTAATTATTGCGCACTAATCAATCATACATAAGGACTATAACAATTAAAGACAGGAAACACATAATACCAATAAATGAGGAAGCGATTAAAATAATTTCGATCTCACAGTAATTGTTGAACCAAGTCTTCAGTTGTCCCCTTGACTAGAATTAAGAGGTTAGTCCTCCATTAATGGAGAACAACCATGCGAAAGAGCTAAGAAAAGAAAAACTAAAACTACGCTAAAAGCCTAAACTAAAAACTATTGATTGATCCGAGTTCTCTGTACGTTTGTCTCCTTTTTAAAGCCAACAATGACTAAAACTTCTTATCCCTGTGGTCCCCTGCTGAAATTGAGAATCAAACCAAAAGTGGGGCTCTACCGAATTCCTTGCTTTTAGTTTCCTATTGCTCGTAGGACTCCAATCTCCTAATCAGCAAAGGAAATGCAATCTCTTTGTAGCACCATGTGGGCCCGGTTGTTTGAAATCCCAATTATCTCCAAAAAGTCCCTCATTTTTGTAGTTTTCTGTTTCACTTCCTGAAATCGAGTCCAATACCAAATATAAGTAAATATTAATAATTAAAACAATATTTGGCAAGGATAAAGGGGAAAATTAATAATAAAATTACTAACAATTAACACCCTATCATATGGAAACCGTGTGGAAATATGTCTCTTATAGACATTGGAAAAGGATTCTACATAGCAAAATTTGATTCTCCCGAAGATTTCCTCAAAGTTGTAAAGGGAGGGCCTTGGTACATTCTTAAGTATTTCGTATCTATTCAACAATGGGTACCAAATTTCAACTCCAAGAATGGTCAACCCACTACTACGGCAGCGTGGGTTCGTCTCCCGGGACTCCCTTTAGAATACTATAATCGGGAAATCCTTGCCAGAGCAGGAAATAAAATCGGGAAATTAATCTCCATGGATGTACGCACAGCAAAATCGGAAAGGGGACGCTACGCCAGATTTTGTATAGAAATTGACCTCTCCAAACCTCTCCCCACTTTTCTCAAATTTGGTAGGTATGTCCAAGAATTACAATTTGAGGGCTTATCCTTTTGTTTTGACTGTGGGTACGTAGGGCATGACTCCGGGAAATGTCAAGAATTTGCTCGTCGATCCGCCTCTTCTCATCAGTACGAACAGGGGAAAGCTGATCGAAATTGCTCCGCGCCGCCGCAGAACCCAGACGATGCCCATATTCATGACAGCTCCTCCGGGCCTTGGATGACCGTTCCTCAAAACCACCACCCAAAAACCAAAGGCAGGCCCTTTGACCGGATTCGGCCCAAACCCCCTTCAACAAAAAATTCAAATTCAAACCTTTCAAGCCTGTTTGCCACATCTCATCCACCAAAAAAAGACCAACACCCAAAAATTTCCTCTTCTTTGTTACTCTCGAACAAATCGTTGACCCTAGACAATGCATTTAAACCCCTTGCAGACCTAGACCATGAGCCACCCCACTCTAGAAACTTCTCCCGAGGTCAACCTATTCCCCCTTTGCATACAATCCAGGAACGACCTTCCAAAGACAGTTCTCTGGTTTCTCTTCCTTTCACCAAATTGGAAAATCCTAAAAAGATGAACCCAGAAAATACAACTGCATCAACCCGTGATCATCACTCAGCTTCTTTGGATCCTCAGATGATAAAGCCTCTTTCCCCCTCTAATTCTCTAGTCGTGCAACCTAGTCCTCACACTAGAAATCCTCCTTCCCTCCGCAAGCAACAAAGGCTGTCCTCCCATGTCTCCACCAAGCCCCGAAACTCTTCCTCAACCCCGCAAATGCATCGATCCAGATCGACATCCCGCATCTCCAGAACTACCCGCAGGCTGCACCAGACCGACATGAGTGACCCACTTTCGACTCCACAGCCACTTCATTGGCTTGGAAGAAGGTGAGCTCTCACAAAATTTACAACCCTATTCTCAAGTATCAGAACCATCTTCCTACAGAGGATTTCAACCGTCTGAGGGACTGCAACATCTTGGGCAACCTCCTAGTCTGGAGCCACCCATCAGGGATGGCAACGACTATGGAGTTCGACCCAACAGCATTCCTGGGCCTAAGGTATCCCATCTGCCGGGATCATTGGATCCCCCCAATACCAATGATGGGGAGACCGACAGCCTCTCCAGCTCCCCCAGCACCCCCCAAAAACCCTTTGGAGGGCAACATGGATAGAGACATGGAGCTGGCCTATCTCCTACAGCCACCAATAGAAGTAGTCCTGGAGCGTCTGTCCCCATACCCGCTGCCTCTAAGACTCTTCGCCGTAAAAGAGTCCGTGGTGGTCTTACCACCACCCAGAGACCTTACAGGATTCAGACTTTTCATCAACTCCTTTCCGAGTCCAAAACCAGGAAGTCTAGACTTCGAAGTGGAAATACAACCCAGGTACTACAGAAACGGAAAACGCGTCCTTGCGAGCTGCACTCCGAACCTGGCAGAAAGGAGACTCCCTCAGAGCCCTCTGTTGCCCCTTCACCCTAGTCTGGAAGAAATGAAGCTCTTAATGTGGAATGTGAGAGGTGCAGGTAGCTCTGCATTTCGTGACCATCTCCTTCAACACATTAACACTCACAAACCTGGCATTGTCTTGGTAGTGGAAACTAGATTAAGTGGAAGCAGGGTTGTAGAAGTTTGTGAAAGCCTCTCGTTCACCAACTTCCGAATCCAAGATGCAAATACATTCAAGGGTGGACTGTGGCTCCTGTGGAACGGGGCTGAGGTCAACGTCGAGCCTATCTCCAGCAATTTCCAAGTCATCCATGCAAACATTAAGGTATCTCCTAACACCTCCCCTTGGTTGCTTAGTTGCATTTATGCTAGTCCTAAACTCGAGGAACGCTTGCTTCTATGGGAGCACCTTAAAAATCTGTCTTCCTTAAATAATTTGCCTTGGATGTGTATTGGTGACTTTAATGAACTGCTTCCTCAACAAGATAAATTAGGAGGTAACCCTATTAACAGATCTAGAGCCTCAGCTTTCTGCTCTGTAATTGAAGCGTGTAATCTCTTAGATATGGGCTTTGTGGGCCCAAGATTCACTTGGGTTTGTAAGAAAAATAATTCTTTCATCTATGAAAGATTAGATAGAGCCTTCTGCGACCCTTTGTGGAGAAACCTTTTTCCTAAAGCGTCGATCCAGCACCTAGCCCGCACTAGATCTGACCACTGCCCACTCATAGTCAACCTCTATCCTCAACCTCCAAACCTTTCTATTAAGCCTTTTCGTTTGGAAAAATTTTGGCTTTCTCACCCTTCTTTTCCAGATATCATCAGAAATAACTGGTCTTCCCCTCCAACCCCTGTTACTGAGTCTATTAAATGTTTCACTGAAGCCACCAGGGTTTGGAGTAGAGTCTCTTTTGAAAACATCTTCCACAAAAAAAAGAAAATCCTCAATAGACTAGTAGGGATCCAAAAATCTCTTCAATATCACCCTTCCGTCTTTCTATCCACTCTGGAAAGCTCCCTCACAGCCCAGCTGGAAGACACTTTAAGGATGGAAAAAGACCTTTGGCTTCTTAAGTCAAGAACTGATCATCTCATCTGGGATGACCTGAATGTTAAATTTCTGCAGACCACAACCATTGTGCAGAGGAAAACAAACCGAATTCTTGCTATTAGAGACCTTGTTGGTAACTGGATCACTGAAGATCTTGCTATCAAACGTCACATCCAATCTTTTTTCACCAACCTTTTCACCTCTGACTTTGTAGAAGTCAGCCTCTAACCTGAACCATTTCCTGCACCCCCTCTTACGCTCTCGCCTAGTGAAACCCAGCTTTTTAGCCATATCCCTTCCAGCCAAGAAATCAGGAAAGCCTGCTTAGATTTCAAGCCCTTTAAGGCTCCGGGACCAGATGGACTCCACGCCTACTTCTACCAAAAATTCTGGACCCTACTGGAAAACTCTATTGTTCAGTTTATCCAAGATGCCTTCAACCATTTACCTTTTCCTCAAGGTATTAATGATACTTTCATTTGCTTAATCCCCAAAACTGATTGCCCTGAACTCATTCAAAATTTTAGGCCTATTAGTCTGTGCAACTCACTTTACAAGATCCTCTCTAAAGTGATTGTAAACAGACTCAGACCTTACCTGGCTAAGGTTATCTCCCCTTTTCAAACTAGTTTCCTACCTGGAAGGAGCTGCTCAGATAATGTCAAATTAGTTCAGGAAGCCATTTTCAAGATTAAATCAAAAAAGGCACAAAGAGTCTTTGTGCTATTAAAATTGATCTTGAAAAGGCTTTTGACAAACTTGAGTGGCACTTCATTAGGGAAACCCTGGTCTTCTTTGGCATTCCTGAAGCTCTCACTCAAGTTATCCTCCAATGCATTTCCTCTCCTAGGCTTGCTGTCCTTCATAATGGTAAGCTTATTGATTGGATCTCTCCTTCAAGGGGTATTAGGCAAGGAGATTCCATCTCCCCTTATTTATTTATTATGTGCATGGAATATCTCTCATTATCCATAAACAAAGCTATCTCTGAAAAGAGATGGAAGCCTCTATCTTTTGGTCCCAACACCCCCCTGTTATCTCACTGCATTTTTGCGGATGAAATCACCTTGTTTGCTGAAACTAACCCAGTATCCATACTTTCCATCCACAACATCCTGGAAGATTTTTCCCTTCGATCTGGCTTATCAATCAATCGTCAGAAATCAAAAATTCTCTTTTCTCCTAATACCCCCCGGATCTTAGACTGTCTACAGTCAATCAATTAGGCTTTTCTGAATCTCATGAGTTTGGAAAATACCTTGGTTTCCCCATCTCCGGGGATAGGGTTAGCAGGAACCAGCTAAATTTCATTTTAGACAAGATAAAAAAAACTCGCAGGATGGAAGGCAAGCCTCCTCTCTTTTGCTAGAAGGAAAGCCACAATCCAGCAAACTACTATTGCCATTCCTGTTTTCTACTCCCAATGCACCCCTCTACCTGCCTCTCTCTATAATGACATTGACAAGGAGCAAAGAAACTTTCTTTGGGGCTCTACTTCCCAAAAAAGGAAGCTTCACCTGGTCTCCTGGGAAAAAATTACCAAACCTAAAGACCTGGGAGGATTGGGAGTCAAGCAATCTGCCTTAATTAATAAGGCTTCAATGGCAAAATTCTGTTGGCAGCTTCAAACAGAAACCAAGAAGCCTTGGGCACAAATCATTTCCCGCAAATACCTACCCAAATTCCATCCCACCCCATTCCTTGATTGGAATCCTGTTAGACACAGAGGCTCGGTAAATTTCAAATGCATTCAACAAGGCCTCCCCTTGTTCAAAGGTGGCAGCTCTAAAGTTATCAAAAGTGGAGCAAATACACTTGTTTGGCATGATAAATGGCTCCCCCAAGGTACCCTCAGATCCCTGATCCATGGGCCTTTGACCTTGGAAGACCACTCTATGCTTGTGAAGGACCTATTCAATTCCCTTGATGACTGGAATCTGGAAGCCTTGTCTATGGTGCTTCCCTAGGATCTAAGCCAAAGGATTTCTGCCATCCCACGGCAGAATTACAACCCCACTCCCGATACCATTAGATGGGGGCATTCCCTTAATGGTAGCTTCTCCTTCAAATCTGCCTACTTCCTAGCTTTTCTCCAAAAATACCCAGACCCAACCGCGCCTAATCTCTCGTGGATCTGGTCTCTGCACGTCCCCACAAAAATTAAACACTTCCTTTGGTTGTTAGCTCAACAAAGGATTCCCACCAAGCAACACCTCTTCGATCGACATATCATCCCTGACACCTCTTGTTCTTTCTGTAACCATTTCTCAGAAGATGCTGAACATGTGGTGAGAGGATGTCCCCGAGATAAAATCCAGGCCCCCTTCCTTCACCGCCCTTGGCAACCTTTCAACATTTGGCTCCTTCAGAACTGCAAAAACTCCTCCCCCTCCTTTTACGGTTCCATTTCTTGGAACGTTTTTTGTGTTTTCTCTTGTTGGGTTCTCTGGAACAATAGAAACAAACTTTTGTTCGAACCCATTAGAGCATGGAAATTTCCTCACGTTCAGGCTCTAAATCTTGCTGCTGAATTTGTCGCAATTGGTCCAAGCCGCTCTCCCCTTCCCCTACCTAAAAGCCAGGTCCTCATTGGATGGACTCCACCACCTAGAGGATGGCTTAAATTGAATTCTGATGGATCCTGCTCACCCAACCCTGGCCTCGGGGGATGCGGGACCCTGATACGAGACCATCTTGGTACTTGGATTAAAGGGTCGATTCGAAAGCTCGGCCACACCAACAACCTAATTGCAGAATGTTGGGCCATCAGAGATGGACTCGAAATCGCAAGATCATTGAATACCCAATGTCTGATTGTTGAATGCGACTGTGAAGTTGTCCTTAACATGCTAAACAAGTCAATTCCAGAAGGTCATGACCTTGCTCCTATCTTAAATGATTGCAGGCACCTTCTCTCTAATTTCCAGCAAGTGCAAGTAAAGCACATCTACAGAGAGGCGAATAGAGGAGCAGATGCACTAGCAAAGTTGGGTGAAAAGCTTTTGTGTCCCTTTTCACTACTAGATTCATGTCCGCTCAGTTTAGGATCTATTTTGTCTGATGATTTGAGGGGAGTCTGTTTCCCCAGATACATTGCTAAGTTGTAACCTTTCCTTATTATTTTATGCAAGTCTTTCCTACCAAAAAAAAAAAAAGTTAAAGAAAACACACCAACTGAAAGGAAAGAGGATTAGAACAGTTGTTGGCACAAGGAAATAACAAGGAATGGGGCAGAAAATAGGAGGCATTACAAGATTCTTCAATTTGGTGTCGACTTTCCAATTTGGATACCTTTCTCTACATATTACTTCAGCATCAATCTGCAAATATTTGATACTTTTCTTTGCATCTTAGTTTAGCATCATCAAGTTCAGTCCTGAATACTGCTTCCTTGTGATTTCAACCACAATGAGCTAGTCATGTGATACACAATTAGAGGAATACACATTTTCAAAGCATTATTCCAACTGTGATACGTTTCTCTACAGATTATTTCGGCATCAATCTGCATAAATTTGATGCTTTTCTCTACATCTAAGCTCAGCATCATCTCAGTTCAGTCCTGATTAGTGTTTTGATTATGGCTTCATCCTCAGTTAGCTAGTCAGTAGGATATAAATTGCAGAATATCCATTTTCATAGCATTAATCATCAAGTTGGCATTTTTCATTGCTCCTGAACAGTTAAAGACTTTAGCACGTAGCGGCTGCAAGAAAATGTACCCCGAATTGTATGAAGCTGCACGGTCATGTAATTGGGTTGTAATGAAAGGATTTTCAGACGACTTCTACTCTCAACATACTCCAGCAAAAGACACAGTCCTTCACGTATTAGCCCAGTCATGTGACTCTGCAAATGTAGTCCAACTTATCCTTGCTGGACATGGCCATTTGCTTATGAAATTGAACAAAAGGGGCGAGACTGCACTTCATTTGGCAGCAAGAGAGGGGCATTTGGGCATCATTCGAGCACTTATTGACTATGCAAAATCGGAAGCAGGATATTGTTTCCCCCCATGTTTTAGCAGATGCAAGTGGATGCTGAGGATGGCTAGTAAGGCTGGAAACACCGCTTTGCACGAGGCAGTTAGGAACAACTTCTATGACATCGCCAAATTGTTAGTTCAAGAAGATCCTGAGTTTTGTTATCCCCACAATTATGCTGTGGAGACACCTCTGTATCTGGCAGTTGAGAAGGGACGCCATAATATTATGGTTCTAATTTTGGAGTCTTGCAAGACGCCATCTTATCTTGGCCCCCGACACAAAACTGCCTTGCATGCTGCCGCAATTTGGAATTTGCCAGGTGACTTCATGGATAAGCATCAGTTATATTAACATCATATGCACAACAAACCTGAGCTGCTGTTCCTTCTTTTTTTTTTCATATTTTGATACAGGGGAATTAAATTTTTACCTTGTACAAAATTTCGACTTTAATGGCACAAGCGGTTAATGCATTAAAAGAAATTTATGGAAAATTAATCTGATAAAATACCATTTAATAATGGGTAAATTACTTATTACCCCTCTATAATTTTATACAATGCAGATGATCCCCTAAGGTTTTAAAATAGCCACATAACCTCCCGTAGTTTTATGTAAAGTGAAAAATGGATGAAATGCATAATCAGTTACGATATTTATACCAAACACAAACACACTTTAAAAGCGTGTCTAATAAAAGTTTAATATCCATGTAACTCCCTTATGGTTTATATAAATATCTACTTTACCTCTTATAATTTTTGCATTTATCTACGTAATCTCTCTATACTTTATTCAAAATGGTTAAACTGTCGATTGATTTAGAATTTAAGTAAGGGTACTATTGGTATTTCAATTAACGATATTATGTAGGCTATTTTCCATCAAGTTTTCATTTTACATAAAATCATAGGGGGTGAAGTGGATATTTTAAAACGTTAGGAGGTCATGTGACAATAGATGAAATCACAAGAAGATTATATATAATTTGCCCTTCAATAATGTATTCTGTATTGTGTGTACATATTTATCCATTAATCATAACACTTGTTTAATTTACACAGTATATGTAAGTTGTTGTAGTGTAATTGATCTTAATGGGCTAGTGAATAACAGTATTTTCATTTGTTGCCCTAAAATATTAGCTACTTACAGAATCCATGAAGCTGATTTTGGAAAAGCTGCCTAATCTTATAAAAAAATGTCGATAAATTTGGGTGGACTGCACTTCATTATGCTGCCAAATTTAATCATCAGGATATTGCAAGACTATTACTGTCCGCTAAGTGCTCTGCTGCCTATGTTGCTGCCAAGAATGATGACTCCAAGACTGCTCTACATATTGCGGTAATTCATGGACATGTAGTTTTGGTGCAAGAGATTTTATCCCATTGCCCAGATTGTTGGGTTCAGCTTACGGGTAAAAGTCAGAATATCCTTCACCTAGCTGTAAAGCATGAAAAAGGAGAAGTCTTGGAGTTTGTTTTACAAAATTCTTGGGCTTCTGATCTCATTAACCAAAAGGATAATGAAGGAAACAGTCCTCTCCACCTGTATGTTGCTACCAAAAACTTAGATGGGAATTGCCTTGTGAATCATCCTTTTGTGGATGTCAATTCTTTCGACAATTCCAACTCCACGCCTCTAGACAGAATAGTACGGCGTGATCAACTTTCAAAAAGACAGGTATAAGATGTTTTTTCTTCCCCTCCCCTTTGCATGATCATAGTGCTTATGAAAAGTTTTTTCAATTTTGCATATATGAACTTGAAAATTTTAAACTATTACAAGATTTTATTTTTAGAAAATAGGAAAGTTAGATTTTGTAAGTTGTAGAAAATCCTTAACTACTAATCCTCCCAAGTCTATCGTTACCATATTTGTGTATCCATAAATTTTAGGTATCTTCACCCTTATTTTTTAAGACACTCATGGAATTTTAATATCTCAGGCCATCGTGTCTGTGATGCTACTAGAGTTATTTCCATTTATGCAGAAAATATTGTGTGTTTTTTTTTACAATATTGTACAATTGTTGTACTTGTTATGTAATTTGGTGTACACTTAACCACATTATTGTAAGTCTTAATTTTAGTTTATTCTTAAATAGTTTTAATTTTGTTCATAAATACACTAGATATTTTAAGAAGTAGACCACTTTATGTAAGTGTACACCAAATTTTGTAAGAAATACAATAACTGAACACAACCTCAACAAAATGTAAATGCAATCGCCATGCGGCTCTTTATAAACCGAGAAGAACACAATATGGTTTACGAAAAAGCAAAAAGAAGAAGAAAAAAATGGTGCTGTTTTCATTTTATAGTTTTCAAAACTATTTTTCTTAAACTCATGTTTCTGGTTTCTTCTTTAACTGTTTTTTTCTTTCCTCACATTATATCTCCTTTAAATGTAAACTTTCTACTTTAATTTATAACCAATATTATCTAACCAACCTTGTTCAAGGTGAACATTAATTAGTCTGTCTAAAAATAAAAAAGAAAACATGACACTTCTAAGTGGAAGGATCTATAATAGTTTTGCATATTATCTAAGATCCTTATCTATCACATCTGCGAGTAGAGTTGGAAGAGTACACCAAGACTCGCTTCATATTTTAGCGGTCCATTGCAATCAGCGACCTCGCTGTGACAATTTTGTTTCTGACAGATTTTAATCAATGATGAGTTGGAGAAAGCAGGTGGCACTCGAGGGTATCGAAATGTTGCTACCGTAAAGAAGAACTTACGAGTATCTAATCCTGATGAAGTAAAAAGAGTGGAAAAATTGGCAGCGAATTATTCGATTGTGGCTACACTGATCGCAACTGTCACTTTTGCAGCTGGTTTTACAATTCCAGGTGGATACTACAGTGACGGTCCACACACAGGCATGGCAGTTCTAAGCAAGAAAGCAGCTTTTATTACATTTGTTATTTCAGATTCCTTGGCAATGTTCGCCTCCATAGCTGCAGTGCTTGGACTTACCGTGCTCTTTCAGACAAAAAATCACCGGCTTAAGCTGGCCATTGTCCGGATAAATCGGAAGCGAATTTTTGGGGCTGTGATGTTAATGATGATAGCATTTCTCACTGGCTTGTGCGCAGTGCTACCAAATTTGGCTGTCATGATCGTGCCGTATGTCCTCGCTGCTTGGCTTGGCGGTCTCATATGCTTCGCCTTTTCCGGAAAATTCGAGGGCAGGGAATGTACCTATACAACTAGATTTAAGCATAGCGAGGCTGACTATAGTTTATTTTACCCTCTACGTCTATATAAACGATGGTATCAGGATTTGACTGAAGCCGAGGACTAGTTGTGTTATAATTCAATGGTAACTTAATAAAAAAAATTTGATTCTTTTTTGGCTATCAGAACTTGCAGCTTCCTCCCACTTTCGTCCAACAACTTGGGTTTTTATTATGCTTTGGATTGGACTTGAAAATGTACGGTGTGATGTTTTCTTTTTGTATATATAAATAGACTCCATTTTCAACATAAGTAGATAACATGGCAACTCCATTCAGCCAGAATTTTCGTCGTCCTCTCACGTGCCCGGCATGTGGATTGGAATCATCATGTTGTTCGCGCATCGCGCGTTAGTTTTCCCATCTGGCCTCGCCTGCCAGTGTCCCATGTGCCCGTGCTTCCGTCTTTCTGATCTTCTGCTGCATTTGCTCTCTTCCCGCTGCATTCTCTCTCCCATTACATTCTCTTTCTTTCTTTTTTTGGTTTTTTTTGGGATAATGTTGCTCTATCACTTATCCGCATCCTCTGGAACCTGGTACAAAATTTTGTTGACCTCCTCCTTTGTTTTGTTGTAATAGGCTTTCTTCTTCATCTCCGGTGAGGTCAGATCTTCTCTTCGGGTTACCTCTGGTCTGCCCCTCTTTTTGTTTTTTTTGTTTTTTTTTTTTTGGCTAAAGTTCGTATTTCTTTTGTCCCTTGTCCACTGACGTGCAGTTTTCTCTTTTTTTTCTCATCCACGGGCTTGTTACCGCCCAAGGACGTGCCATCTTCACTGTTGGTTGCAGATCTTGTGCTTTCTTCTTTCTCTCCAGTGAGGTCGGGTCTTCTCTTCAGGTTGCTCTGTATTCATGTTTTTCTCCTCCTCTGTAAAAACTTGTTTGATGCTAATGGTTCTTGTGTTTTGTTGTGCAAGCATTTTTTTCATTGCTTTTAGGAGACTGGTTTGTGATTTCTTTGGTAGCTGGGATTTGGACTCTGGAAGCCGTTTGTTTGGCTGCCCCTCTTTACTTGTCTTTCCCTCTCCTCCCCATCATCAAATTCCAGCCACATCTTCTAATGTAGCTCTCTACTACTTACAGACGGAATCCGCAGTAGAAGTTTCTGAACTGAAAAAGGAAAGCTAATCTCAGGGAGATAGATAGAAGAGAAGGTACGATGGCGTCCAAGATGCAGAGTATCGCGGTTCTTCAGACCGAGAATAACCTTGCAACCGGAGGTATATTTTCTTCAACTTTCTTCCTTCTCTCAATATCTCAATCTCTCTCTTTCGCGCTCTTTTTTCTTTTGTTTCAATTAATCTGAATTTCTATCTACATTTCAACGGAGTAGTAGTATATCGTCCTTAATTGGTGCACAACATTAGGAAATCTTGTTCTCTTTCGTTGTTTCCCCTCTTTAATAATCGAACCACTTCAAGAAAAAAACCGACCTTGGGAATTATTTTGCCCTAATACCCATTGTGGGTTTCGTAAATTTTGGTAATTTATTATATTTAGCTAAGAGAATTGGAGGTTTTGGTATAATTTGTGTAAAATTCCACGATTTTTCGGCTAGCAGTTTGGGCTTTAGAATTGCTGGCTTTGTCTGAATTTTTATCTCTTCTATATTTAATGGATATCTGAGGATCATTTAGTATCTGAAACTAATAAATCTACCAACGCTTACAGTCATGAGTGTAGAGTTAACTAAATATGTTAACCTCTTTATGAATAACTTTTTAAGGACTTTTATGCTAATTCTTCGCATTCAAAAAGGAGATAAATGGAAGAAACATTATTTTCTGATATTAGAGACACCTGCGGGAAAGAAGATGATAGCAAGTTACTGACCCCAGGTAGTATGAGATGAGATTGTATTGTAATTGAGCAGGGTTCACTTATCATAATAGATTGAATTTTGTAGTTTTGAACTGATACATTGTTCTTTTGATTGACTGAATGGCAATTTGGGAGCCATGCAGTTTGTTTTTCTTGTTTTTATTTTCTTATAATCCAAACCTGAAAAGGATTTGTTTTTTTCTCTTCCGAGTGATTGTTTGGTTTTCCAAAGATTTAAATTTTCCAGAGATTGATTGTTTGGTTTTCCGAAGGTCAATCTCTTTAACCCAAGAAAATAATAATATTAAACTGAAAAACAACAAAAATGTTGTCTTGGGAAACTATTGTTTATTTACATGGCTTGAAAGTTGAAATTGCCAGAAACAAGAAGCTCACTTTCTCTGATGGTCATATTTCTTCATCAGGTTGACCATTGCCAAAAAGAAGAGCTTAGCTACAAGACATCTCATAGCAATATCACGTCTTATTGTTGAAAAATTTGATTTTATGGTAGTGTTTGTAGGTTGAGTTATGACCCATGATTTATGCTCAGGCCCTTAAAATGGAGATATATAGTTAAGAAAAGTATAAAGGATTGGGGTGGCTTCAACATTTACCTTCAACTAATTTTCCTTGTGTTTTTCCTTTTTGAATTCAGCTTTGTGGAAATTGTGGCTCCTGTTTTCTCGCGGGATGCTTGGCGATGTGTTTGGCATATGATTCAGGTTCCCTTCTCTAACTTTGTCATTTGTATACGTATGTTTTAAGCCTTGTTGTACCTCCAACTATTTTTGCTTTTAGCTGCTCTCATTAGCCTTGGTTCTTTCCAGCTTAGAGCTCACGCTGATTTTTTACTTTCAATAACATTTCTAGAATGATTTGGTGCATGGTTGGGGATTGGATTTTGCACTAAGGAGATGTGTGGAGGTCAGTGGTTTTATTTGTTTCTTATCACTGTATTATTTGAAAGATTTAGAAAAGAAGGCTTGTCTACCTGCTTTTCATATTCCTGTTGGAAGGAGAGATCTGCGGGACAGTGGCATGTAAAACAGATAAAATTGGAAAACATGTATGTATTTCAAATGGATGTCTGCGTATTATCAGTTTCATTGTAAGTGTATTTTGCCTGTGTAGCCTGCACATGAGAAAATTGATGTGGTTGACTCTCAGTGGATAGTTCATCAAGTTATTCCTTCTCTGGGAAGTCAGGTCAGTTAACTACTTTATTACAACCATCGGGACTTGCTTTTCCTTTTCCTAGAGGTGATTAAAATAATGAAGTTTAGTTGTTTGCAAATGTTGTTCTGTTCAACTTTAATTTCCATTTTTGAGCAAATGGTTCTTCATTTATAAAATAAGCAACTTTTTAGCAGCAACCCCCTTATTTACATTTTTTTCTTCCACGTCAATTATCCTACTTGTCCCTTGATCTGGTTTCCCCTCATTTAGATTTGTTTTGTTGATAATGATGCTAACAGCTTCAGCTTCGTTGATTCCAGGGTCAATCTGAAAATGGAAAAGCTCCTTGGCAAGGGGTATGTAAGCTGTTACTTGTTCGGTTTCCATTTCAACCTTTCTGTATATTTTTTTATTGAGGCCTTTTCTTTGTCCTTCGTTTTTTTTGCAAAAGTCAACTCTGAAAGCTTCTTCATCCAATTTTATGGTAATCTGAGTTATTCTATATCACCTACATTCTAACAATCATGTTTAAATTAGGATTCATAGGTCTTATATCTGCACTCTGTTTGAATTGCATGATTTTGCATTGAACTGAATTTCATTAGATTTGTCCAAACGTCAAGTAACTAGCTTGAATTCTTTTCTATCTAATTTGGTAGGTAAGAGAGAGGTGCAGAAGTGAGTGGGTGCAGTTTCAAGATCGCCTAGCCAATGCAGATAAGAAATATATTGAACAGTTTGGGAGGACTTTGAATTAGCTAATTTCTGGTTATTACCCGTAACTTTCTTCATTTTCTTTTGTCCTTTTTCCATCTTTGTATCATTGTACGGAAGGGTGTTTTGGAGCCCAATTCTCTCACTCGATGTCTTTAAAATTTTTTTTTTTTTGCTTCTAGCGGGCGGTAGCTGAACTTCCTGTAGTAGTGAAAACTAACGATCTGAAACTGGAAGAGAGTGATCCTTTTTTGTGTATAAATAGATTAGACTTTGCTTCATTTGACTCCCATATTGCCAATATTCATTTCCTTTTCTTTCTTTTTTCTTTTCCTTCTATTTTTTTTCGCCCTTTTTTGCCCTTTTCTA
Source organism: Coffea arabica (assembly GCF_036785885.1). Taxonomy (NCBI): domain Eukaryota; kingdom Viridiplantae; phylum Streptophyta; class Magnoliopsida; order Gentianales; family Rubiaceae; genus Coffea; species Coffea arabica. Next base: position 53,581,341 of record NC_092331.1, on the reverse strand, counting down.
TTTTCTTGAGACGGGGAGGTGTGGGTGGGAATCCGTTGGTTGCCTCATACTGAACTCACCCGCTTACAGTTGTTATTTGGAGAACCATCCCCTGTTACCACTTTATTGAGCTTATTACCATCAGTAGTGGGATTATATGAGTTGGAGTACTTACCTACTTTATGTTTAATATTTCACTATTAAGTTGCGAATTTGGAGACGGAATTTCTGTTATATGCCAAATTTCTAATATTCTGGGTATCTCTTTTGCAGGAACGAGGTATTTGAACAACAGAAAGTTTTGTATCCTTCTAAGTTTTCTTGCATTTGGGTATTGATACTACTCACCTTTATTGCTCTGACTCCTATTTCTTTGCACAAGTTCCCTTTGACCTGCAATGCTTCTTTACTTTTTTTTTCTCTTAACTTCTTGTAGCTCTGATTGGAAAAGAAATATAGAGACATTGGAGAAAATAGTGTAACCAGTCTGAGGACATTGATCAATCTTAGGCAAATAATTAAATAAAACTATTATTACTTCAGAATCAAAATTCGTTAGCGATATGAAGGAGTTTAATAAGTATTTGGTTTGAAACAAGAGGTTTGACATTTCAACATTGTGACCTGTTGTTTCCATATATTATATTCTCAATCGTTTTCAAATATACGTTAGATGATACAAAAATATTACAACTTACTTAACACAAAGTTTTCACATTCCTATATTGTGGCCGACTATTTTGATATAATTCTTACTCAATCTAGTGCAAAACATACATTACGATGGCACAACAGTTTTACAATTCACCTGACGTCACAATTTTCCCAACACATTTTGTCAAGTACAAGCTTGAGTAAATTCTCAAAAAGTGGGATTTTCTAAAATTACCTTTCAAATGGTGGTGTTTTTTGAACTTCTTCCCAAAGAGTGAAAAAACGTACTTAGTAAATGTGTTGTTTCCTCAAAAGACACATTTATAGAATTCATTCTTTTATTTGTATAGGCATTTTTCCTTAAAAACGTATTGACTAAATGCGTTGTTTAAAAAGATACATTCACGCATTCGGTGAATGCCTTGTTTTAGAACTTTCATTATTTGAAAACTCTCTTTGAAAAGTATCATTATTTGGAAAATTACACGTACATGCTGTAGACAACGAAAATTTATTTAGTCAAGATTAAATAAATTAAATTGATCTTGATTACATTAAATTAAATTATAGCAGTCTATTATGTTTTGATTGACAAAATAGACCAATGATATATGGGCTATTAAATCAAATCAAATCAATGTGTTACCCATTTAAATTAAAGTGGATTAATTGATGTATTAATTCACAATGGATTATTTGAATAGGCCCACTATTTAAACCTAAGTTAAATGAGTTTCTTGAGGTACAAGTTACCCAAACGCAAGAAGGTTCTGGAGAATTTTCTTGAAGACATAATCTACATATTTTGCCTATAAATAAAGGTATTCTCTTAGTACAAAAACACATTGAAATTTCTAAATTTTGAAGAAATTCTGTCAAATTCTCTCGAGAGCATTTTCCCTTAAATTCAAATCCAAATCAAGTTAAAATAAATCCTCCTTCTATCGACATTGAAGATTTAAAGATACAAGTGTTGGGTTTGGATTTTATCCCACCAATCATTCATTTTATTGGATTTGAGTATTATCCCACCAACCGTTCATTTTATTGGGATTGGGTTTTATCCCACAGTTGGTGGTATAAAACTCAAATCCAACAAAATGAACGATTGGTGGAATAAAATCCAAACCCAACATCAACTATTTAACGTCATCATCAAATCAGCGGTTTTCTATGTCAAAATCGTAGGAAACACCCTCTTGATCGGTAAACAAGTCTTTTCAACCCTTCAATTGAAGTTTTTGAAGAGAAGAATTAGAAGATTAATATCTTTAATTCAAGAATTTTCAAAAATTATAACCCATTTATTATTTGATTTAATAAATTTGATATTTATGCAAATTTTCTTGTCTTTATTTTAGGCAACAAAATTTATGCTCACAAATTTTATGACACGTCTGGTGGGACCATCTCTGTTTTTCATCTCTTTTCTTTGAATAGCTTACTTGTTTCAAGAATCAATGGAGTCCAAGAAGATGAGTTTTGCTCTTGAAGGCTCAGTTGCTGGCATCCCAACAACTCAGGAGATGCAGTATACTACACCTATGACAAGGAGCAAGGCTAAGAAATTAGTAGATAGGGTTAAGGCGAATGCTGTGGTTGAAAGAAAAAATTTTGAGATTTTTCCCAACAAGAAGGGAGTCCATGATGAATCTGCTGATAGCTCAAGCAATTTAGCTACTTCTGTGGTAATGCCCATCATGATGACTAACACCACAACCGTAGAGATCAAATTTCAAATCTTGCCAAATTGTCGAAGGGCTAGCAGGGCACGTGCAAAGTCAAGATGCCAAAATAGCCAAACTAATGGCCATGGTAAAAAATATGAAGGTAACTCATCATCAAGGAAGAAAGAGAAAGAGGATACCAAGTCACGAATAATGAAGGAGTTTTCAATCTCTCCTGATAGTACCATTCATGTTGATAATTTAAAGGAGTTTATCAAAGGTACGATCAAGGACAAGATTGGTGGAAATACCAAGTCATATAGCAATTATATCAAACCTTACACCACAAGAGTAAATGTTTGAAGATGCTTGTAGGATTTCAATTTTCAAAGTTTCAATAATTTGATGACAAAGGTAACCCTAAACAACATATTGCGCACTTTGTCGAAAATTGTAACAATGCTGGCACTAATGGTGACTTGCTAGTTAAGCAATTTGTTCACTCATTGAAGGGTAACACGTTTGATTGGTACACAGATTTAGAATCTAGCAGCATTGACAGTTGGGAGCAATTAGAGTAGGAATTCCTTAATTGCTTCTATAGCACGAAAAGGACTGTCAGCATAATTGAACTCTAAAATATGTGCTAGTGAAAGAATGAACATGTTATTAACTTTATCAATCGCTCGAAAAAATCTAAGCCTAAACTGTAAGGATCGAATTTTCGAGTCTTCCGCTATTGAGATGTGTATTCAAGACTTGCATTGGGGATTCAGATATATCTTGTAAGGGGTATAACCAGAAATATTTGATGAATTATCCCCAAAAACTCATAAGATAGAAATTAACCTTGATGGACAAGAGCCGCCAATTCCTGATTCTCGCAAGGCTAAGGAGAAACAAGAAGTGAGGAAAGGAGGCAAGCCCCCAATCAAAGTGAGAAAGAGGCCATAGCTGCAAGTATAACACCTTTCAAGATTATTCTCAGAACTGCTAAAAGAGAAGACAAGAAAACCAGTATGCATCAAGACGAAGGAAAGAAAAAACCAACACTCAAGGAGATGCAAAACAAGAAGTACAATTTCCTTGATTCTGATGTTCCTAGTATATTTGATAATTTGTTAAGCATGAACTTGATCATGCTTCCAAGATGAACTGACTTGACGAGATTAGTAATACGGATGATCCAAATCAAGTATCATTGCTTGGTTGGACATCCCATTCAAAAATACTTTGTCTTTAAAGATGAGATGATGGATTTGGCAAGACAAGAAAAAAATTTTCTTGAAAAAAACAAAGCAAGTATGAATCAAACCTCCGTTGATTCACTACAGTCCATGGAAGTCGAAAAGTTTACGATACCTATATTGCCAACCATTCAATTTGGATCATTTGATCCTATAGAAGTTGAACAAAAAATCGCCCCTTCAGCTCTTCAAAAATATGAATATGAAGATGAGAAGTCATTACAATCAGACGTAGATGATGATGGATGAACTCTGATCACGCGAAGATGAAGATGAAACTCTCGTCCATCTAATAAGGTAAACAAGGCCTTAACAAGAAGTAGAATGGTCTGGAAGAGAAAAGAGAAGAATATAGAGAAAAATAATAATAATCACAATCTTCAAGAAAATCAAGTATTCAAGCAAAAGTCGCGAGTTTCTATCATTTTAAAAGAATTCATATCTAAAAGATTCTTTGATATTGATATGGTCTCATGTCACACAACGCAAGTTGATGATATTGAAGAACAAAGGATGATACTCGCGAATCTCCTTGTGAGATAACTCACGTGCCCACTGGTAATAAAGAGGTGGATATCACAAATATCACATTCACTAGTGAAGACTTGTTATTTGGGTCAACATCACATAACCCGTCCTTTGTTGTTTGGGTCAACATCACAAAAATTGACAGGTGTCGAGCCTATGCAATAATAATAATAAAAATATAAATACCACTAAAAACAGTCAATAATTAATCCTAAATACTGGAGCAGGGACTCTAGGTGTGTAATGGGTTACTTGATTCACCCTATTCTCGAAAAGTTTGCTTAATCCGATATATCAGAATTAATTAGTTGACAAAACTTACTAAATAGTAGACAGTGGCAAGTAGAGTCATCTCCTCAAGGACTGGGGATATTTGTCTCTTTGAGATTCCAATTGATAAAGGAGGATTTTATCGGAGTAAAACTAAAAATAATTAAAAAATTCACTAAAAATAAATAATTAACTTGCACGAATATAGGCAGGAATTAAATCAAGAATAGATAAATTCTAGCCAATGATACAACTACTCAGACACAGTCCACTTACTCGATCATTGATGCAAGGGAGGTTCACTTAATTTATTAATAGGCTAGTTATAGTCGCCGACGAATTCTAACGACCAATTTTTCTTTTATTTATTGATAATCAAGGTACGACCATTGATTATTCCTAATCAGAAAATACTCCTAGGTACGATCGTAGGAATTAATTTTTCAATTGCATTAATAACTAGAAAAACCTAACCCCGATCAATAACACGCTACGAGCGTTATTTAAATTAGATTGCACGTTCCCCTAGTGTATAAACACGCCAGTTGCCACTAATATTAATCAATCAAACAATTACGGATTTAATTGACTAATTTGGAAGGAGATTAATAAGCCATATTGAACATCGGGCCCTTGACATCCAATTAACAAAATAATCCCTTGAAAATTCAAATAGGCAACGTGCAAATATTAACAAATTAAGAAACGCGTGAAAACTAATTAGATCTCACAGATATTTGGGACTGTACCATCGAGTTGATCCTTAACTAGATGAAAGGCTTAGCCACGCCGCATAATTAAATCTCCACGCAAATTAATTGATTGCAAAGGCATCAAGTTTTTCACTAGAAAGCAAGAGTAAAAGATGTTTTTTTTTCCCGTTGAAAAATATTGTCGAGCACCTCGTGCGCATGAAAAGGAAACGCTAGCTAACCACTAAAACTAAAGCTACGCTAATCATAATAATCCCCAAGCCTCTATACGTTTCTTCCCTTTTAAAGTCCAATCACTAATGAAAACCTCTAGTCCATGGTCCCTACCGAATTGAGAAAGCTAAGTACAAAAGATGGGCCTCTGCCGAATTCCTTTTTTCTTGTTTCCTCTTGGTAGGAGGACTCCTACACGTACAAGTCAACTCCCAATAATAAGAGCTCCCCATCAGCAACCGAATTTGTAACACCATGTGGGCCCAACTTGTATATCCGCTGGAGGCTCTAGCATGTGAAGGATTTTTCTCAATAAAATCTCCTTTTTAGCATTTGTCAGTTCCACTTCCTGTAGATTGGTCCAAATACCAAAAATAAGTATATGTTAACAATTAAAATAATATTTGGCAAGGACAAAGGGGAAAAATAGCAATAAAATTATTAACAATTAACACCCTATCAATTCCCCCCACACCTAAACCATACTTGCCCTCAAGCATGAGAGCAGAAATTGAACACCAAAATTTGACAATGGCTATTGCTCCAACTACCGTATTGCCAAGATATCCAGAAAAACATATATCAAGCATCACAGGTCAAGATCAAAGAAAAATTACCCCGATTAGCTTCCCAACCACCAACTCTTCCAATTTAAAGCAAACTAATCTAAGAAAAAGGAATGGTTGCTCATATTTATCAGCAAACGGTCCAACTATTAACCAAAATCTCGATATTAAGATCACAAATCGGCAAGCTGACTTTTTCATATACTAACACAATCTGCTTCTTTTGTTTTCTTCTGCTTCTTTTTTTCTTTTTTTTTTTTGAATAACAAAAGACTTAGTTTATAACCCTTAGAGCGTTTTGATGCGAACTCCAACATTTGACAGATGGAGGAGCCCGGTTACTTAGCTCCAATCGCTACGGGACCACGCACTCATAGTAACTGCTACCTTTTGACATGAGAATCGACACTTTAGGTGAAAATCCCCGGTTACTCAGTAGTAACAACTAATGGAGTACAGTTATCTATTATTTACAATCATATAACACAATAACTAAAAATAACAGCAGTCAGCCTCAAATTTCCAAACATAGAGAACTAAAATTAATAATTGGACCAATTTACATGAAAAATGCCAACAATCATTCCCTATGCCTAGAAAAGTTAACCAAAACTTGGAAAAGTTAAGCAATTATTGATATTCACCAAAGAGATGTTCCTGAATTCAACCATATTAACTTGATACCCTTTTATTATTAAAACTTGGCAAGAGCAGAATTAGAGGCAACAATCCAACATCAAAACTTGGTATTCAAATAAGAGCTGATCACGAATAAAAGAAATAAACGAAAAAGAGAAAAATATCAAACTAAAAACAAAGGAAAAACACTTAAAAATCAAAAACTGGAAATACTAGTACCACAACTGATCCCCCCCATACCTAAATCACACATTGCCCTCAATGTGATAATTTAATAGCAAAAGTAAGCAAAAGAGCACCGGTGCTTCCCTGAAGTCGTCAAAACAGGGGTGGGTCAGACGGAAACTGAGGAACAAGACCCGCATGGTGCATAATTGTTGCCAAATTCTGCACCATGGTATGCAAGTTGATGTCAATGTGGGTCACTCGAATCTCCGGTCTCTTAACTTGCATTCGGAGTTGGAGCCAATCGTTAGCCCCTAGGGTGGGAGGAGGCTGAGAAGTTCTAGGTGTCCTAGACCTAGAGGAGGATTTAGGTCTCACCATTCTCTATAAATGGTACTCCAACCAACACAAACACAATTCAGGTACTCAAAGCTGTACAAATACCCCAACAGCACAGTGATTGCAATCAAGAAGCACTGGTGGCCTGAATTTAGTCAAATACAGAAACAATGCATTCCGAAAGTGCAATGGAAGTGTCACAATAGCCTTCCAATTCAACAAAAAGACGCAGAAATTACTCAACCAACGGCACTTCAATGGACTCAAGACAGATGCTCATCAATGCAAAGGTATTTCATCCATTCATCACTAGGTTGGTTATAGTTATCAATAAGCTCTGACAACCAGTTCTTCCTTACTTTTTCGATAGTCAAGGTACAACCATTGACTGCTTCTCTAACCAGATAACAACCCTAGGTACGACCGTGAGAATTTAATTACCCAATTGCATTAAAGCTAGAAGAATCCAACCCTAACCAATAAATACGCTAAGAGGGTTTATTTAAATTAGATCTTGCGTTTTCCCATCATAAAGCCAATTATGGTGGTTGCCACGAGGTGTTAACTAAATGAACAATTACGGATTCTATTTAATTAACGTGGCAGTAGACTATTAAATTAAATCAAATACCCGGCCGTTGATATTCAATTAGTAAAATACTCATGAACAATTAATTCAGGAAACGTACGAATAGCAATAAATTGAAAGAAATAATGAAAATTCGATTAGATCTCACAGATATTATGGACCGCGCCTTCGCGTCAACCTTTGGGTAGAGGAGAAAATTAGCCGCTCCTTATCGTGTCAATCCCGCGTGATTTAATTGAATTCATTCAATTATTCGCCGAAAATTGGGGAAGGGGAATTAATTGCAGTAACAACAGAGAAGGCACTGCCTTCGTCTTTGCTTTGGTGCCGCAAGTGTACGAACAAAAACTAACGTAAATTGTGCAGAGTCAAAACAAAAGCCAAGGAGTCCAAGTGTCACAACCGAAAAGCTACAAAAGTCTGCAATCGCCTGACCCCTCTCGAAAAGAAAATCAAAGCTAATCTATATTCTCCGCTGCATCACCTTTTTTGTTGTCTTATATAGTGCCGCAGGGGAAATCCACGCGGAGCAGAGCTCTTCTCTTCATTGGAGTTTTTATCCCGTGTAGCTGGTCCATGTAGACCTAGTTTCCTCATTCTCATTCCCTCGACGTCTGGCCCTTTCTTTTCTTTTTTAATTGAAGCCTCTAGGAGCCAAGTCATGTCTGACCCAATTGATTGAAACAAAAGCTAGCCTTTTAGAGCTTTAATCCCGTGCTCCTTGCGGTTCACGTGGACCGGGGTCCGGCTTTTCGGTAACATCGACCTTCTCTGGCGTGGCCATGCTCTGAGTGATAGTTTTCTGCTTCATTCCTGGAATTAAGTCCAGATACCAAATATGAGTAAATATCAGCAGTTAACACAATATTTATCAGGGATAAAAGGGAAAATTAATAATAAAATTACTAACAAATTATACCCTATCACCCATCCACAAATCGGATAAGCGTAGAATGAGGAAACCATGGAAACATGCTTTGATTGTCAAAGTATTCAAGAAGCACTTAGAGTTCAAATTCTTCGATCAAAAGATCAGAGAGCTATGGTGACAGGTGCCGAACCTGTGCAATAATAAATACCTACTCGAGAAAAATACAGATTTTGTATATAGCGGTGAGTAGGGTCGAATCCACAGGGATTGAGGATAATTCGTTTCTTCTAGAGTCCAAAGTATGGGGGGTTTTTGGATTAAATACTAACTAAATAAATTAACTGCAGGAAATAATTGATTAAGAGAAATAATTAAGAGAAAACTCTAGCCAAGCGTACACTTCAGAAATGGTTCATGCACTGATCATTGATGCAGAAATAATTCCAACATTTAGTAATATATTAGTTATAGTTGTCATGCACGCGATAAACAACCAACCCTTCCTTAATTTCTCGATAGCTAAGGTACGACCGTTAGCTATTTCTCTAACCCAAAAATAACCCTAAGTACGACCGTAGGATTTAATTTCTAGATTGCATTAATAATTAGAAAGACCCAATCCTAACCAACAAACACGCTACGAGGGTTTGTTTAAGTTAGATCATATGCTCCCCTGACATAAACCTAATTACGCCAGTTGCTACTAAGATAGAGATAACGAACAATTACGGATTCAATTACCTCTATTTAGCAAAATAGCCTATGTGAATAATTAATTATTGCGCACTAATCAATCATACATAAGGACTATAACAATTAAAGACAGGAAACACATAATACCAATAAATGAGGAAGCGATTAAAATAATTTCGATCTCACAGTAATTGTTGAACCAAGTCTTCAGTTGTCCCCTTGACTAGAATTAAGAGGTTAGTCCTCCATTAATGGAGAACAACCATGCGAAAGAGCTAAGAAAAGAAAAACTAAAACTACGCTAAAAGCCTAAACTAAAAACTATTGATTGATCCGAGTTCTCTGTACGTTTGTCTCCTTTTTAAAGCCAACAATGACTAAAACTTCTTATCCCTGTGGTCCCCTGCTGAAATTGAGAATCAAACCAAAAGTGGGGCTCTACCGAATTCCTTGCTTTTAGTTTCCTATTGCTCGTAGGACTCCAATCTCCTAATCAGCAAAGGAAATGCAATCTCTTTGTAGCACCATGTGGGCCCGGTTGTTTGAAATCCCAATTATCTCCAAAAAGTCCCTCATTTTTGTAGTTTTCTGTTTCACTTCCTGAAATCGAGTCCAATACCAAATATAAGTAAATATTAATAATTAAAACAATATTTGGCAAGGATAAAGGGGAAAATTAATAATAAAATTACTAACAATTAACACCCTATCATATGGAAACCGTGTGGAAATATGTCTCTTATAGACATTGGAAAAGGATTCTACATAGCAAAATTTGATTCTCCCGAAGATTTCCTCAAAGTTGTAAAGGGAGGGCCTTGGTACATTCTTAAGTATTTCGTATCTATTCAACAATGGGTACCAAATTTCAACTCCAAGAATGGTCAACCCACTACTACGGCAGCGTGGGTTCGTCTCCCGGGACTCCCTTTAGAATACTATAATCGGGAAATCCTTGCCAGAGCAGGAAATAAAATCGGGAAATTAATCTCCATGGATGTACGCACAGCAAAATCGGAAAGGGGACGCTACGCCAGATTTTGTATAGAAATTGACCTCTCCAAACCTCTCCCCACTTTTCTCAAATTTGGTAGGTATGTCCAAGAATTACAATTTGAGGGCTTATCCTTTTGTTTTGACTGTGGGTACGTAGGGCATGACTCCGGGAAATGTCAAGAATTTGCTCGTCGATCCGCCTCTTCTCATCAGTACGAACAGGGGAAAGCTGATCGAAATTGCTCCGCGCCGCCGCAGAACCCAGACGATGCCCATATTCATGACAGCTCCTCCGGGCCTTGGATGACCGTTCCTCAAAACCACCACCCAAAAACCAAAGGCAGGCCCTTTGACCGGATTCGGCCCAAACCCCCTTCAACAAAAAATTCAAATTCAAACCTTTCAAGCCTGTTTGCCACATCTCATCCACCAAAAAAAGACCAACACCCAAAAATTTCCTCTTCTTTGTTACTCTCGAACAAATCGTTGACCCTAGACAATGCATTTAAACCCCTTGCAGACCTAGACCATGAGCCACCCCACTCTAGAAACTTCTCCCGAGGTCAACCTATTCCCCCTTTGCATACAATCCAGGAACGACCTTCCAAAGACAGTTCTCTGGTTTCTCTTCCTTTCACCAAATTGGAAAATCCTAAAAAGATGAACCCAGAAAATACAACTGCATCAACCCGTGATCATCACTCAGCTTCTTTGGATCCTCAGATGATAAAGCCTCTTTCCCCCTCTAATTCTCTAGTCGTGCAACCTAGTCCTCACACTAGAAATCCTCCTTCCCTCCGCAAGCAACAAAGGCTGTCCTCCCATGTCTCCACCAAGCCCCGAAACTCTTCCTCAACCCCGCAAATGCATCGATCCAGATCGACATCCCGCATCTCCAGAACTACCCGCAGGCTGCACCAGACCGACATGAGTGACCCACTTTCGACTCCACAGCCACTTCATTGGCTTGGAAGAAGGTGAGCTCTCACAAAATTTACAACCCTATTCTCAAGTATCAGAACCATCTTCCTACAGAGGATTTCAACCGTCTGAGGGACTGCAACATCTTGGGCAACCTCCTAGTCTGGAGCCACCCATCAGGGATGGCAACGACTATGGAGTTCGACCCAACAGCATTCCTGGGCCTAAGGTATCCCATCTGCCGGGATCATTGGATCCCCCCAATACCAATGATGGGGAGACCGACAGCCTCTCCAGCTCCCCCAGCACCCCCCAAAAACCCTTTGGAGGGCAACATGGATAGAGACATGGAGCTGGCCTATCTCCTACAGCCACCAATAGAAGTAGTCCTGGAGCGTCTGTCCCCATACCCGCTGCCTCTAAGACTCTTCGCCGTAAAAGAGTCCGTGGTGGTCTTACCACCACCCAGAGACCTTACAGGATTCAGACTTTTCATCAACTCCTTTCCGAGTCCAAAACCAGGAAGTCTAGACTTCGAAGTGGAAATACAACCCAGGTACTACAGAAACGGAAAACGCGTCCTTGCGAGCTGCACTCCGAACCTGGCAGAAAGGAGACTCCCTCAGAGCCCTCTGTTGCCCCTTCACCCTAGTCTGGAAGAAATGAAGCTCTTAATGTGGAATGTGAGAGGTGCAGGTAGCTCTGCATTTCGTGACCATCTCCTTCAACACATTAACACTCACAAACCTGGCATTGTCTTGGTAGTGGAAACTAGATTAAGTGGAAGCAGGGTTGTAGAAGTTTGTGAAAGCCTCTCGTTCACCAACTTCCGAATCCAAGATGCAAATACATTCAAGGGTGGACTGTGGCTCCTGTGGAACGGGGCTGAGGTCAACGTCGAGCCTATCTCCAGCAATTTCCAAGTCATCCATGCAAACATTAAGGTATCTCCTAACACCTCCCCTTGGTTGCTTAGTTGCATTTATGCTAGTCCTAAACTCGAGGAACGCTTGCTTCTATGGGAGCACCTTAAAAATCTGTCTTCCTTAAATAATTTGCCTTGGATGTGTATTGGTGACTTTAATGAACTGCTTCCTCAACAAGATAAATTAGGAGGTAACCCTATTAACAGATCTAGAGCCTCAGCTTTCTGCTCTGTAATTGAAGCGTGTAATCTCTTAGATATGGGCTTTGTGGGCCCAAGATTCACTTGGGTTTGTAAGAAAAATAATTCTTTCATCTATGAAAGATTAGATAGAGCCTTCTGCGACCCTTTGTGGAGAAACCTTTTTCCTAAAGCGTCGATCCAGCACCTAGCCCGCACTAGATCTGACCACTGCCCACTCATAGTCAACCTCTATCCTCAACCTCCAAACCTTTCTATTAAGCCTTTTCGTTTGGAAAAATTTTGGCTTTCTCACCCTTCTTTTCCAGATATCATCAGAAATAACTGGTCTTCCCCTCCAACCCCTGTTACTGAGTCTATTAAATGTTTCACTGAAGCCACCAGGGTTTGGAGTAGAGTCTCTTTTGAAAACATCTTCCACAAAAAAAAGAAAATCCTCAATAGACTAGTAGGGATCCAAAAATCTCTTCAATATCACCCTTCCGTCTTTCTATCCACTCTGGAAAGCTCCCTCACAGCCCAGCTGGAAGACACTTTAAGGATGGAAAAAGACCTTTGGCTTCTTAAGTCAAGAACTGATCATCTCATCTGGGATGACCTGAATGTTAAATTTCTGCAGACCACAACCATTGTGCAGAGGAAAACAAACCGAATTCTTGCTATTAGAGACCTTGTTGGTAACTGGATCACTGAAGATCTTGCTATCAAACGTCACATCCAATCTTTTTTCACCAACCTTTTCACCTCTGACTTTGTAGAAGTCAGCCTCTAACCTGAACCATTTCCTGCACCCCCTCTTACGCTCTCGCCTAGTGAAACCCAGCTTTTTAGCCATATCCCTTCCAGCCAAGAAATCAGGAAAGCCTGCTTAGATTTCAAGCCCTTTAAGGCTCCGGGACCAGATGGACTCCACGCCTACTTCTACCAAAAATTCTGGACCCTACTGGAAAACTCTATTGTTCAGTTTATCCAAGATGCCTTCAACCATTTACCTTTTCCTCAAGGTATTAATGATACTTTCATTTGCTTAATCCCCAAAACTGATTGCCCTGAACTCATTCAAAATTTTAGGCCTATTAGTCTGTGCAACTCACTTTACAAGATCCTCTCTAAAGTGATTGTAAACAGACTCAGACCTTACCTGGCTAAGGTTATCTCCCCTTTTCAAACTAGTTTCCTACCTGGAAGGAGCTGCTCAGATAATGTCAAATTAGTTCAGGAAGCCATTTTCAAGATTAAATCAAAAAAGGCACAAAGAGTCTTTGTGCTATTAAAATTGATCTTGAAAAGGCTTTTGACAAACTTGAGTGGCACTTCATTAGGGAAACCCTGGTCTTCTTTGGCATTCCTGAAGCTCTCACTCAAGTTATCCTCCAATGCATTTCCTCTCCTAGGCTTGCTGTCCTTCATAATGGTAAGCTTATTGATTGGATCTCTCCTTCAAGGGGTATTAGGCAAGGAGATTCCATCTCCCCTTATTTATTTATTATGTGCATGGAATATCTCTCATTATCCATAAACAAAGCTATCTCTGAAAAGAGATGGAAGCCTCTATCTTTTGGTCCCAACACCCCCCTGTTATCTCACTGCATTTTTGCGGATGAAATCACCTTGTTTGCTGAAACTAACCCAGTATCCATACTTTCCATCCACAACATCCTGGAAGATTTTTCCCTTCGATCTGGCTTATCAATCAATCGTCAGAAATCAAAAATTCTCTTTTCTCCTAATACCCCCCGGATCTTAGACTGTCTACAGTCAATCAATTAGGCTTTTCTGAATCTCATGAGTTTGGAAAATACCTTGGTTTCCCCATCTCCGGGGATAGGGTTAGCAGGAACCAGCTAAATTTCATTTTAGACAAGATAAAAAAAACTCGCAGGATGGAAGGCAAGCCTCCTCTCTTTTGCTAGAAGGAAAGCCACAATCCAGCAAACTACTATTGCCATTCCTGTTTTCTACTCCCAATGCACCCCTCTACCTGCCTCTCTCTATAATGACATTGACAAGGAGCAAAGAAACTTTCTTTGGGGCTCTACTTCCCAAAAAAGGAAGCTTCACCTGGTCTCCTGGGAAAAAATTACCAAACCTAAAGACCTGGGAGGATTGGGAGTCAAGCAATCTGCCTTAATTAATAAGGCTTCAATGGCAAAATTCTGTTGGCAGCTTCAAACAGAAACCAAGAAGCCTTGGGCACAAATCATTTCCCGCAAATACCTACCCAAATTCCATCCCACCCCATTCCTTGATTGGAATCCTGTTAGACACAGAGGCTCGGTAAATTTCAAATGCATTCAACAAGGCCTCCCCTTGTTCAAAGGTGGCAGCTCTAAAGTTATCAAAAGTGGAGCAAATACACTTGTTTGGCATGATAAATGGCTCCCCCAAGGTACCCTCAGATCCCTGATCCATGGGCCTTTGACCTTGGAAGACCACTCTATGCTTGTGAAGGACCTATTCAATTCCCTTGATGACTGGAATCTGGAAGCCTTGTCTATGGTGCTTCCCTAGGATCTAAGCCAAAGGATTTCTGCCATCCCACGGCAGAATTACAACCCCACTCCCGATACCATTAGATGGGGGCATTCCCTTAATGGTAGCTTCTCCTTCAAATCTGCCTACTTCCTAGCTTTTCTCCAAAAATACCCAGACCCAACCGCGCCTAATCTCTCGTGGATCTGGTCTCTGCACGTCCCCACAAAAATTAAACACTTCCTTTGGTTGTTAGCTCAACAAAGGATTCCCACCAAGCAACACCTCTTCGATCGACATATCATCCCTGACACCTCTTGTTCTTTCTGTAACCATTTCTCAGAAGATGCTGAACATGTGGTGAGAGGATGTCCCCGAGATAAAATCCAGGCCCCCTTCCTTCACCGCCCTTGGCAACCTTTCAACATTTGGCTCCTTCAGAACTGCAAAAACTCCTCCCCCTCCTTTTACGGTTCCATTTCTTGGAACGTTTTTTGTGTTTTCTCTTGTTGGGTTCTCTGGAACAATAGAAACAAACTTTTGTTCGAACCCATTAGAGCATGGAAATTTCCTCACGTTCAGGCTCTAAATCTTGCTGCTGAATTTGTCGCAATTGGTCCAAGCCGCTCTCCCCTTCCCCTACCTAAAAGCCAGGTCCTCATTGGATGGACTCCACCACCTAGAGGATGGCTTAAATTGAATTCTGATGGATCCTGCTCACCCAACCCTGGCCTCGGGGGATGCGGGACCCTGATACGAGACCATCTTGGTACTTGGATTAAAGGGTCGATTCGAAAGCTCGGCCACACCAACAACCTAATTGCAGAATGTTGGGCCATCAGAGATGGACTCGAAATCGCAAGATCATTGAATACCCAATGTCTGATTGTTGAATGCGACTGTGAAGTTGTCCTTAACATGCTAAACAAGTCAATTCCAGAAGGTCATGACCTTGCTCCTATCTTAAATGATTGCAGGCACCTTCTCTCTAATTTCCAGCAAGTGCAAGTAAAGCACATCTACAGAGAGGCGAATAGAGGAGCAGATGCACTAGCAAAGTTGGGTGAAAAGCTTTTGTGTCCCTTTTCACTACTAGATTCATGTCCGCTCAGTTTAGGATCTATTTTGTCTGATGATTTGAGGGGAGTCTGTTTCCCCAGATACATTGCTAAGTTGTAACCTTTCCTTATTATTTTATGCAAGTCTTTCCTACCAAAAAAAAAAAAAGTTAAAGAAAACACACCAACTGAAAGGAAAGAGGATTAGAACAGTTGTTGGCACAAGGAAATAACAAGGAATGGGGCAGAAAATAGGAGGCATTACAAGATTCTTCAATTTGGTGTCGACTTTCCAATTTGGATACCTTTCTCTACATATTACTTCAGCATCAATCTGCAAATATTTGATACTTTTCTTTGCATCTTAGTTTAGCATCATCAAGTTCAGTCCTGAATACTGCTTCCTTGTGATTTCAACCACAATGAGCTAGTCATGTGATACACAATTAGAGGAATACACATTTTCAAAGCATTATTCCAACTGTGATACGTTTCTCTACAGATTATTTCGGCATCAATCTGCATAAATTTGATGCTTTTCTCTACATCTAAGCTCAGCATCATCTCAGTTCAGTCCTGATTAGTGTTTTGATTATGGCTTCATCCTCAGTTAGCTAGTCAGTAGGATATAAATTGCAGAATATCCATTTTCATAGCATTAATCATCAAGTTGGCATTTTTCATTGCTCCTGAACAGTTAAAGACTTTAGCACGTAGCGGCTGCAAGAAAATGTACCCCGAATTGTATGAAGCTGCACGGTCATGTAATTGGGTTGTAATGAAAGGATTTTCAGACGACTTCTACTCTCAACATACTCCAGCAAAAGACACAGTCCTTCACGTATTAGCCCAGTCATGTGACTCTGCAAATGTAGTCCAACTTATCCTTGCTGGACATGGCCATTTGCTTATGAAATTGAACAAAAGGGGCGAGACTGCACTTCATTTGGCAGCAAGAGAGGGGCATTTGGGCATCATTCGAGCACTTATTGACTATGCAAAATCGGAAGCAGGATATTGTTTCCCCCCATGTTTTAGCAGATGCAAGTGGATGCTGAGGATGGCTAGTAAGGCTGGAAACACCGCTTTGCACGAGGCAGTTAGGAACAACTTCTATGACATCGCCAAATTGTTAGTTCAAGAAGATCCTGAGTTTTGTTATCCCCACAATTATGCTGTGGAGACACCTCTGTATCTGGCAGTTGAGAAGGGACGCCATAATATTATGGTTCTAATTTTGGAGTCTTGCAAGACGCCATCTTATCTTGGCCCCCGACACAAAACTGCCTTGCATGCTGCCGCAATTTGGAATTTGCCAGGTGACTTCATGGATAAGCATCAGTTATATTAACATCATATGCACAACAAACCTGAGCTGCTGTTCCTTCTTTTTTTTTTCATATTTTGATACAGGGGAATTAAATTTTTACCTTGTACAAAATTTCGACTTTAATGGCACAAGCGGTTAATGCATTAAAAGAAATTTATGGAAAATTAATCTGATAAAATACCATTTAATAATGGGTAAATTACTTATTACCCCTCTATAATTTTATACAATGCAGATGATCCCCTAAGGTTTTAAAATAGCCACATAACCTCCCGTAGTTTTATGTAAAGTGAAAAATGGATGAAATGCATAATCAGTTACGATATTTATACCAAACACAAACACACTTTAAAAGCGTGTCTAATAAAAGTTTAATATCCATGTAACTCCCTTATGGTTTATATAAATATCTACTTTACCTCTTATAATTTTTGCATTTATCTACGTAATCTCTCTATACTTTATTCAAAATGGTTAAACTGTCGATTGATTTAGAATTTAAGTAAGGGTACTATTGGTATTTCAATTAACGATATTATGTAGGCTATTTTCCATCAAGTTTTCATTTTACATAAAATCATAGGGGGTGAAGTGGATATTTTAAAACGTTAGGAGGTCATGTGACAATAGATGAAATCACAAGAAGATTATATATAATTTGCCCTTCAATAATGTATTCTGTATTGTGTGTACATATTTATCCATTAATCATAACACTTGTTTAATTTACACAGTATATGTAAGTTGTTGTAGTGTAATTGATCTTAATGGGCTAGTGAATAACAGTATTTTCATTTGTTGCCCTAAAATATTAGCTACTTACAGAATCCATGAAGCTGATTTTGGAAAAGCTGCCTAATCTTATAAAAAAATGTCGATAAATTTGGGTGGACTGCACTTCATTATGCTGCCAAATTTAATCATCAGGATATTGCAAGACTATTACTGTCCGCTAAGTGCTCTGCTGCCTATGTTGCTGCCAAGAATGATGACTCCAAGACTGCTCTACATATTGCGGTAATTCATGGACATGTAGTTTTGGTGCAAGAGATTTTATCCCATTGCCCAGATTGTTGGGTTCAGCTTACGGGTAAAAGTCAGAATATCCTTCACCTAGCTGTAAAGCATGAAAAAGGAGAAGTCTTGGAGTTTGTTTTACAAAATTCTTGGGCTTCTGATCTCATTAACCAAAAGGATAATGAAGGAAACAGTCCTCTCCACCTGTATGTTGCTACCAAAAACTTAGATGGGAATTGCCTTGTGAATCATCCTTTTGTGGATGTCAATTCTTTCGACAATTCCAACTCCACGCCTCTAGACAGAATAGTACGGCGTGATCAACTTTCAAAAAGACAGGTATAAGATGTTTTTTCTTCCCCTCCCCTTTGCATGATCATAGTGCTTATGAAAAGTTTTTTCAATTTTGCATATATGAACTTGAAAATTTTAAATTTGCATATTATCTAAGATCCTTATCTATCACATCTGCGAGTAGAGTTGGAAGAGTACACCAAGACTCGCTTCATATTTTAGCGGTCCATTGCAATCAGCGACCTCGCTGTGACAATTTTGTTTCTGACAGATTTTAATCAATGATGAGTTGGAGAAAGCAGGTGGCACTCGAGGGTATCGAAATGTTGCTACCGTAAAGAAGAACTTACGAGTATCTAATCCTGATGAAGTAAAAAGAGTGGAAAAATTGGCAGCGAATTATTCGATTGTGGCTACACTGATCGCAACTGTCACTTTTGCAGCTGGTTTTACAATTCCAGGTGGATACTACAGTGACGGTCCACACACAGGCATGGCAGTTCTAAGCAAGAAAGCAGCTTTTATTACATTTGTTATTTCAGATTCCTTGGCAATGTTCGCCTCCATAGCTGCAGTGCTTGGACTTACCGTGCTCTTTCAGACAAAAAATCACCGGCTTAAGCTGGCCATTGTCCGGATAAATCGGAAGCGAATTTTTGGGGCTGTGATGTTAATGATGATAGCATTTCTCACTGGCTTGTGCGCAGTGCTACCAAATTTGGCTGTCATGATCGTGCCGTATGTCCTCGCTGCTTGGCTTGGCGGTCTCATATGCTTCGCCTTTTCCGGAAAATTCGAGGGCAGGGAATGTACCTATACAACTAGATTTAAGCATAGCGAGGCTGACTATAGTTTATTTTACCCTCTACGTCTATATAAACGATGGTATCAGGATTTGACTGAAGCCGAGGACTAGTTGTGTTATAATTCAATGGTAACTTAATAAAAAAAATTTGATTCTTTTTTGGCTATCAGAACTTGCAGCTTCCTCCCACTTTCGTCCAACAACTTGGGTTTTTATTATGCTTTGGATTGGACTTGAAAATGTACGGTGTGATGTTTTCTTTTTGTATATATAAATAGACTCCATTTTCAACATAAGTAGATAACATGGCAACTCCATTCAGCCAGAATTTTCGTCGTCCTCTCACGTGCCCGGCATGTGGATTGGAATCATCATGTTGTTCGCGCATCGCGCGTTAGTTTTCCCATCTGGCCTCGCCTGCCAGTGTCCCATGTGCCCGTGCTTCCGTCTTTCTGATCTTCTGCTGCATTTGCTCTCTTCCCGCTGCATTCTCTCTCCCATTACATTCTCTTTCTTTCTTTTTTTGGTTTTTTTTGGGATAATGTTGCTCTATCACTTATCCGCATCCTCTGGAACCTGGTACAAAATTTTGTTGACCTCCTCCTTTGTTTTGTTGTAATAGGCTTTCTTCTTCATCTCCGGTGAGGTCAGATCTTCTCTTCGGGTTACCTCTGGTCTGCCCCTCTTTTTGTTTTTTTTGTTTTTTTTTTTTTGGCTAAAGTTCGTATTTCTTTTGTCCCTTGTCCACTGACGTGCAGTTTTCTCTTTTTTTTCTCATCCACGGGCTTGTTACCGCCCAAGGACGTGCCATCTTCACTGTTGGTTGCAGATCTTGTGCTTTCTTCTTTCTCTCCAGTGAGGTCGGGTCTTCTCTTCAGGTTGCTCTGTATTCATGTTTTTCTCCTCCTCTGTAAAAACTTGTTTGATGCTAATGGTTCTTGTGTTTTGTTGTGCAAGCATTTTTTTCATTGCTTTTAGGAGACTGGTTTGTGATTTCTTTGGTAGCTGGGATTTGGACTCTGGAAGCCGTTTGTTTGGCTGCCCCTCTTTACTTGTCTTTCCCTCTCCTCCCCATCATCAAATTCCAGCCACATCTTCTAATGTAGCTCTCTACTACTTACAGACGGAATCCGCAGTAGAAGTTTCTGAACTGAAAAAGGAAAGCTAATCTCAGGGAGATAGATAGAAGAGAAGGTACGATGGCGTCCAAGATGCAGAGTATCGCGGTTCTTCAGACCGAGAATAACCTTGCAACCGGAGGTATATTTTCTTCAACTTTCTTCCTTCTCTCAATATCTCAATCTCTCTCTTTCGCGCTCTTTTTTCTTTTGTTTCAATTAATCTGAATTTCTATCTACATTTCAACGGAGTAGTAGTATATCGTCCTTAATTGGTGCACAACATTAGGAAATCTTGTTCTCTTTCGTTGTTTCCCCTCTTTAATAATCGAACCACTTCAAGAAAAAAACCGACCTTGGGAATTATTTTGCCCTAATACCCATTGTGGGTTTCGTAAATTTTGGTAATTTATTATATTTAGCTAAGAGAATTGGAGGTTTTGGTATAATTTGTGTAAAATTCCACGATTTTTCGGCTAGCAGTTTGGGCTTTAGAATTGCTGGCTTTGTCTGAATTTTTATCTCTTCTATATTTAATGGATATCTGAGGATCATTTAGTATCTGAAACTAATAAATCTACCAACGCTTACAGTCATGAGTGTAGAGTTAACTAAATATGTTAACCTCTTTATGAATAACTTTTTAAGGACTTTTATGCTAATTCTTCGCATTCAAAAAGGAGATAAATGGAAGAAACATTATTTTCTGATATTAGAGACACCTGCGGGAAAGAAGATGATAGCAAGTTACTGACCCCAGGTAGTATGAGATGAGATTGTATTGTAATTGAGCAGGGTTCACTTATCATAATAGATTGAATTTTGTAGTTTTGAACTGATACATTGTTCTTTTGATTGACTGAATGGCAATTTGGGAGCCATGCAGTTTGTTTTTCTTGTTTTTATTTTCTTATAATCCAAACCTGAAAAGGATTTGTTTTTTTCTCTTCCGAGTGATTGTTTGGTTTTCCAAAGATTTAAATTTTCCAGAGATTGATTGTTTGGTTTTCCGAAGGTCAATCTCTTTAACCCAAGAAAATAATAATATTAAACTGAAAAACAACAAAAATGTTGTCTTGGGAAACTATTGTTTATTTACATGGCTTGAAAGTTGAAATTGCCAGAAACAAGAAGCTCACTTTCTCTGATGGTCATATTTCTTCATCAGGTTGACCATTGCCAAAAAGAAGAGCTTAGCTACAAGACATCTCATAGCAATATCACGTCTTATTGTTGAAAAATTTGATTTTATGGTAGTGTTTGTAGGTTGAGTTATGACCCATGATTTATGCTCAGGCCCTTAAAATGGAGATATATAGTTAAGAAAAGTATAAAGGATTGGGGTGGCTTCAACATTTACCTTCAACTAATTTTCCTTGTGTTTTTCCTTTTTGAATTCAGCTTTGTGGAAATTGTGGCTCCTGTTTTCTCGCGGGATGCTTGGCGATGTGTTTGGCATATGATTCAGGTTCCCTTCTCTAACTTTGTCATTTGTATACGTATGTTTTAAGCCTTGTTGTACCTCCAACTATTTTTGCTTTTAGCTGCTCTCATTAGCCTTGGTTCTTTCCAGCTTAGAGCTCACGCTGATTTTTTACTTTCAATAACATTTCTAGAATGATTTGGTGCATGGTTGGGGATTGGATTTTGCACTAAGGAGATGTGTGGAGGTCAGTGGTTTTATTTGTTTCTTATCACTGTATTATTTGAAAGATTTAGAAAAGAAGGCTTGTCTACCTGCTTTTCATATTCCTGTTGGAAGGAGAGATCTGCGGGACAGTGGCATGTAAAACAGATAAAATTGGAAAACATGTATGTATTTCAAATGGATGTCTGCGTATTATCAGTTTCATTGTAAGTGTATTTTGCCTGTGTAGCCTGCACATGAGAAAATTGATGTGGTTGACTCTCAGTGGATAGTTCATCAAGTTATTCCTTCTCTGGGAAGTCAGGTCAGTTAACTACTTTATTACAACCATCGGGACTTGCTTTTCCTTTTCCTAGAGGTGATTAAAATAATGAAGTTTAGTTGTTTGCAAATGTTGTTCTGTTCAACTTTAATTTCCATTTTTGAGCAAATGGTTCTTCATTTATAAAATAAGCAACTTTTTAGCAGCAACCCCCTTATTTACATTTTTTTCTTCCACGTCAATTATCCTACTTGTCCCTTGATCTGGTTTCCCCTCATTTAGATTTGTTTTGTTGATAATGATGCTAACAGCTTCAGCTTCGTTGATTCCAGGGTCAATCTGAAAATGGAAAAGCTCCTTGGCAAGGGGTATGTAAGCTGTTACTTGTTCGGTTTCCATTTCAACCTTTCTGTATATTTTTTTATTGAGGCCTTTTCTTTGTCCTTCGTTTTTTTTGCAAAAGTCAACTCTGAAAGCTTCTTCATCCAATTTTATGGTAATCTGAGTTATTCTATATCACCTACATTCTAACAATCATGTTTAAATTAGGATTCATAGGTCTTATATCTGCACTCTGTTTGAATTGCATGATTTTGCATTGAACTGAATTTCATTAGATTTGTCCAAACGTCAAGTAACTAGCTTGAATTCTTTTCTATCTAATTTGGTAGGTAAGAGAGAGGTGCAGAAGTGAGTGGGTGCAGTTTCAAGATCGCCTAGCCAATGCAGATAAGAAATATATTGAACAGTTTGGGAGGACTTTGAATTAGCTAATTTCTGGTTATTACCCGTAACTTTCTTCATTTTCTTTTGTCCTTTTTCCATCTTTGTATCATTGTACGGAAGGGTGTTTTGGAGCCCAATTCTCTCACTCGATGTCTTTAAAATTTTTTTTTTTTTGCTTCTAGCGGGCGGTAGCTGAACTTCCTGTAGTAGTGAAAACTAACGATCTGAAACTGGAAGAGAGTGATCCTTTTTTGTGTATAAATAGATTAGACTTTGCTTCATTTGACTCCCATATTGCCAATATTCATTTCCTTTTCTTTCTTTTTTCTTTTCCTTCTATTTTTTTTCGCCCTTTTTTGCCCTTTTCTATTTTCTTGAGACGGGGAGGTGTGGGTGGGAATCCGTTGGTTGCCTCATACTGAACTCACCCGCTTACAGTTGTTATTTGGAGAACCATCCCCTGTTACCACTTTATTGAGCTTATTACCATCAGTAGTGGGATTATATGAGTTGGAGTACTTACCTACTTTATGTTTAATATTTCACTATTAAGTTGCGAATTTGGAGACGGAATTTCTGTTATATGCCAAATTTCTAATATTCTGGGTATCTCTTTTGCAGGAACGAGGTATTTGAACAACAGAAAGTTTTGTATCCTTCTAAGTTTTCTTGCATTTGGGTATTGATACTACTCACCTTTATTGCTCTGACTCCTATTTCTTTGCACAAGTTCCCTTTGACCTGCAATGCTTCTTTACTTTTTTTTTCTCTTAACTTCTTGTAGCTCTGATTGGAAAAGAAATATAGAGACATTGGAGAAAATAGTGTAACCAGTCTGAGGACATTGATCAATCTTGGTTCTGAAGTGTACATGCAAGCTGATGTGTATGTCTCTTCATACCATATCAATGTCATTTTACTTGGTTGTTCATAGGATTAGTATACATTTGAAGTGTTTATCAAGATATGAAAGAATTCATTTCTTTTTTGTTTGAGGTGTGTGTGATTTATTATAACTATATATGTTTGTGTCTGCCTATGCACTGAAAAAAAAAAGAAAGTATATGGTACCTTAGTTGTTCCAAGTATGTCTTCAGCTATGGTGAACAAAGTGTTGTAGGTTCTTTGGGCTACGAGCTTGGGTTTTGGTAGTCTCAGTACCAGATGGAATCATGTTAGATTGATATAGGGTGCAAGAGAAGTGTTCTTTACTTGATGTGATGGTGCTTACTGTAAACAAATATGAGAGATAATTGCAGAAACAAGGCAAAAACAATCAATTATGGGGACAGTTCAAAACTTTAACAGCTTACGAATAAGCGATCGAACCTGAATTTATCTTTCCTGATTTCCAATTTTCAACTCTAGATATTCCCCAGGCAATCACGACCTTCAAGCTTCTCATCATAACTATGCGTCTTTAGGAAACATCTGTTTTTTTGAACTTGATAAGTGGAGCCGATCCATGTATTCTTAAGGTAGCTATGTCAATGATTGAGTTGGAATGGAACAAACAAAAGAGAATGATTTATAATGTCAATGTATCCATGAATGATTTATAAGCCTATGTGCTTGATTTATCAACTCTAGATATATTGAGTGATTGAGTTGGATCTATTACAATTATCTATTGATTGAATACCTTGAGCTTTTTGCCAAAATCTGTCTCAAAACTGATTTTGATTTGTAGCTATGGTACATTTGCTACTTGAGGTTGTGATGGTTATGTTGATGTGTGGGATGGAAACAATAAAAAAAGGCTGTACCAGTTATTTTTCCTTAATTGAATTTGAAATGTCTTCCGCTCCATGACAACATTTGTCAGTTTTTTATCATACTTGTTATATTTGTCAAAACAAGGGTTCTTTTTTTTTTTTTTTGTTTTTTGCCTCTGAATTTGAGATTATGATTTCTTTGTTATACTAACTTATTCTATTGTTCGTGGAAATTTATTACTTTAGCTCATTTTTCTGAAAGTGATCAATTGGAATGCTAAAGCAAGATGAATTGTATTAGAGACTTCTTTTTGTTTCAGACTTTGACAAATGCTGTTTTATATCCTGTAAATGATGTTCTTCTGTGTTTGGTTCTTTCTGCGAGATGTTACTTTTGCTTCGGTGTGTTGTGTATAAAGGCATCTTCATAAGTTACTTGTGTGAGTGCTGTTTTGAATGATTACACTTATTCTTCTTGAATGATTTTGAATGCTTTTGACTGAATAAATAGTGTGTGCAGACTAGGAATTCATTGGTTATTTTGAATGATTTTGAATGCTTCTAATTTTTTGCTGCAGAATTCTGAACTGACTGCTCATGTGGCCAAGCAGTAAAGAGGAAGGAATCTGCTGTCCTATGTTAGGCATTGTCGTTTGATTATGAGTGCAGTTTCATTGGATGTTTTTTAGTTAATGTGTATTATGTAGTTATAGTTGTTAGAGGACTCAAGCACAGAAATTCTGTAATAGCTAGGTTGTTGCCATTTCAGTTTGTTGCCATTCTGTAATAGCTAGGTATGTATTGATCATATAATTTCTGAAGCATTCTTGATGGGAGAAAAAGACTTTGGGGTAAAGAATCAAGAAATCATATAGAGAACAAAGTTGAAATTAATGTAAGACGAGACCATACAGCTTTCCTAAGATTGATTCTTTATTTGGTTCATTATTTCTGAAATAAGTTAAATTCTTTGACCACCTTTTTTTTGCACATTACTTATTCATTTTTTTGTGTTCATCCTAGATTAGATTAATAGTTTAAATATACTTTCCACAGTAATTAATTTATAATCAGTTCCACAATTTAGGTCTTGGTTTTCTTTTTATGACGTTGGTATAATAACCTATAAAAATGTTGGGTATATCATAATTGTTAATGTGTCTAAAACAAAATGACTTCTTATATACAAAACAATTAATGTCATTCTTATATACAAAACAACTAATGTCATTTTTAGTGTGAAATGTCTTATTGAATTTCACTTTGTGTATTTCAAGCTTCTCTGGCCTCCAAAGACGAAAATTCGCTGAGAAGACAAGAGCAACAGCCGTGATGAAAGGATTGTTTTACTACCATTACTTCCTTACAAGGACTAAGGACAATTCATGAGGTCCTAGAATCCGGTATTTATTACTACCATTATATATATATTTTTTGCTTAGACGGTATTTATTATGGCTGATATGGTTTCTTTTGTTACTTTATAAACAGATCATGAAATCTCAGAATCAGTTCTCCATCGTATTGTCTCATCTATGAATCCATTCCTAAAACATGACTGGACTACATTCAATTGCTTCTATCAATTTTATCTATCAAAGTACAAGTACAAGCTGGTATAGTTTTGCATTCTCTAACCTTATTAACTCTCTTTCTTTTGTACATATGTGTATTTACTTATCACAATTTTTTTTCATACATTTATAGGATCTACCAGAATTTGCGAATCTAAGGCTAAATGAAGATAGTACGACGACTATAACTCTTACAAATAGTCATAAATATTATCATGTTGGTATGACCGGCAGATGTTTTGATCAAAACTGGAACCGTTTTGTTATTGATCATGATCTAAAAAATGGCCAGATATTGCTTTTTATTCCACAATCCAAGACTCCCTTTGTTGTGCTGGTGTTTGACCGCAAAGGAATAGAGAAGTTGTTTCTATGGCAGTTTGCATTTTCCATTTGATGGCACATCTGATTTACGTTGATTCTGCTTCAACGCAATGCACGGCATTTGTTGTATTTATGTTCTTAATGGAAAAAAGTTCTGGTTAGAAAAATGCTTCCAAAGCACTGCAAATTTAATGTTTAGCAAGTTCCTACTGTTGTAAACAACAATTGAAGCTTTCATAATGGATGTTCCAACGGCATTACTTATTAAACTTTGATGTTTAGCAATAAAGTTGATCCTACCTTTGGTTACAAAAAACAAATGGCTGGTATATATTAAATTTAGAAAAATGCTCCATTAAATTTGCATTAACAAAACTTCAGAGTTTGGAAGTTCCTATTAAAAATTTAGAAATTTAAATTTGCATTTCAGACTTTGGAAGTTTAGCAAAATTTAGAAATTCAGGCTTTGGAGGTTCCAAAGCACTTCCATTAAATTTAGAAATTTAGCAACTTCCATGAAAGTTTGTAGCCAAGAAATATCAACAAACCTTCAGACTCATGGTATATATATACTAAAAAATGTACATTTCTAAATGAAATGTTATTTTTCTTACTTCAGAAATGGAATGGGCATTTTACATTACTATCGCGCGAAGCGCGTTATTGCCTCCTAGTAGGGGTGAAAAATAACAGTGTGGTTGGCCGGTCTTTGGGTCTAATCCCCAGCTATATGTTTGAAAACTTGAGGAGCTCCTAGTTTCCCCGTTATTTTTATTTTTATTTTTTCAAAAAAAGGACCTGACTCCACTTCAGACCCCAACTCTTATTCGGGTTATTGGATTATTTCTCATTTTTGTGACAAGACTCGAACACCTGGAGCTCGGGTGTACTAATCTTTAGTGAGACCAGCTCGACCGCCTTGGAAGGACCCTAGTTTCCCTGTTATTCGTTGCAGTGTTTGTTGGCAATTTGCATCGGAATGGCAGTTAATTAAATTTAATCCTTTCGACTTGGTATCTAAAAGAATGGCTAGAAGAACTGCTACATAATTTACATTATATCCAGATTAACAAAAAAAAAAAAGAGAAGAAAATAAAAGTGGAGGAACTTTTGTATTTTTGCAACGAAACCTTAAAAAAATAATTGTGTTTCCGGGGGTTTTATCTGTACTGCAAGGAACAAACCAAAAAAAAAAAAAGCATAAAGGTATTGGAGCAGTTGGTTTTTCAAAAAATCAATAAATTAGTTGATGAGCACTACAAAAGAGAAGTATATATTCAAGGATTCAAAATCTCACGAGTTGAGTTATCATTCAATTCAAACTGATTATGAAATTCTCACGTCTGGTGTAAATTAGCATGAATTTGCTGTAAAACTTGAATTTGTAATTTAGACAACAAAATTTGTACAAAAATCTCGATTACACCCAAATTATATTAATTTACACTCAATGTGGTTCGATTTACACAATTAATTTGAATCAGAACTTATAAGGCCCCAAATCCGGTATCCAGGAACCGCGACAACCACGGTAGATTTAGATGAGGATGTCGTCGGATTTCTCAACTCACAAATTGGGTAACAGGAAACGTTGATGCAGCTGCAAGAGATGAGGCATTTCGTACCAATGAAAAATAAAAAATAAAAGACGGGGCATTCATATCAGGGAGGACAATGGGGCCATTGTCGGGTGGACACCATTAGGACGAAGACACAATTCAAATTTTAAGTCCATAAAACTCTGATTGGAAATTTTATAGGAGTGAGTTGGGGTGGCAATCGGGTCCAAATCAGGTTGGCGGGTCGGGTCAGAAAATCTGTTGACCCGAATCCGACCCGTCAACCCGTGACGGGTCAGGTATGCTGATCTGAACCTGAAAATTTCGGGTTGGCGGGTCGACCCGAAACTTAATTTTAATTTATTAATTTATCACTGTAATTTCTAATAAAATCAATTTCTCACAAAACTAATTACATAATCAAGTAATAAAAATTTAAATAAATAATTTCAAACCAAATCTAAAATAAATTAAACACCGTAAAAGTGTTTTATCCCAAACAAAATATAAAATAAATTAAAACAGTATAAAAGCAAAAAATAATATAATATATTATTTGTCCAAATATAATAATTTCAACTTCACACAAATTAAATAAATTCATTTAGGATTAAGTAATTAATGCCTTTGAAAAAAAAGAATAACTTAGTTTAGTTAGATTAAATTATTTTTATGTTTATTAAATTATTTTTAATTCGTAAACGGGTCATATCAGGTCACCACGGGTTGACCCGAAATCGACCTGTTTTCTTTTCGGGTTCAACCCGATTCTGACCCGAACTCCCAAAACCTCAACCCAAACCCATGAATTTTGTGTTAGGTTTGTGTCGTGTTTTCAGGTCGTGTCGAAAATTGCCACCCCTAGGAGTGAGGCCTCATGGGGGCTCCAAAAGTGGGTGGATCTAATGCTTAAAAAAAAAACAAAAAAATAGTGGGTGGATCTAAAACAGCATTTGGACCTCTCAATATCGCTTCATCAGTAGCCTTCTACCACAACTTCAAATTCGTCTTTGTGTCCAAAGGCCATGAAGTATCAATAATTGGGGGAACAAGGAAGAAGTGTAAAATTTTTAAAACGGAGAGGAGACGGGGGAATTTATTAGTTAACTTATATATACCATCATGAACACTGAATGCCATGAAATATCAAATTTATGTTTTGTCTAATGATTGAAGTCAGTACCTAGATTTAGAAGTTATGGTTCAAATCTTCCTTATGACTCCTTAAATCCCATCCATTCTCTATTAAATAAATAAAAAAAAAAAAAACCTTGAACAAAAAATGGTAACTGAAGTTTGACTAAAGAAATATAAGATGTAAATACATGGGGATGGAGCTATAAATTTTTTGACAGTAAACAAAGATCAATAGTTAGAAATAGTGCATGTACTTTATTAACAAAGATCAAGAAAACTAATAAGAGAAAAAGATATATATTTTACTTGATCGTTATGCACTATACAACATTGATAATGGACTTTTCTAGGTTATAAAAGTGGTAGGAAATGGGATGTAGGATTAAATTGCTGCACGTTAAATTTTGTTGAGGACTAAATGCATCATT
Organism: Coffea arabica; assembly: GCF_036785885.1. Lineage (NCBI taxonomy): Eukaryota > Viridiplantae > Streptophyta > Magnoliopsida > Gentianales > Rubiaceae > Coffea > Coffea arabica. The sequence goes on along the minus strand of NC_092331.1, from coordinate 53,551,698 downwards.
TTATGATTGAAACAATAAAATAACAATAACAGGGGAAGGGTTAAATTGGATGGTAAGGTGGAAAAGATTGTAAGTATGACATTTTAACTTCAAAACCTATCACTTACACACAAAAAAAACTAAAAGTAACAATAATGTCCAATTGAAAATTTTCCTTTCGATTAATTGGTAGTAGTATTAGTAGGTAGTGAGAGGAAGAAACTACTAATCGTCAATGGGCTAGCTTGTAGGCTTAGAGGTGCATAGGCAAAGCTAACCTTATGGGCCAAAACACCTGAGCCGAGCAAATACATTAACAATGCCCACAGAAGAACCTCTTTTGGATCTTCAAATAATTCTGATGAAGGTGATAGTGAGCAGGAGTTTGTGTGACACTTGCCACAGAGTTGGTTTTTTGATAAGATTTGTGCACTTGCCACAGAGTTGGTTTTCTGATAAGATTTGTACTTTTTGTGGTAGGCTTCAAAGGCACTCTCCTGCAGTCTTGCCAAGTCAAATGCTTTGGACAACGTCTTAGAATTGCGAGTCTTCACCATTGATCTCAACTCTTTTGGCAAGCCACTCAAAAAATAGGAAATGTAATAAGTTTCAGGTAGGCGCGGGGCTCTAATCATCACCTCTGATAGTAGTTCTTCAAATTTCTCTTGATAGGCTAACACTGTGGAGAAGAGCTGTAAATTGTTAAACTCCTCCACTGGATCCATTTGCCCTAAGGCACCAAATCTCTTGCACAATTCCCCAGAGAACTCCACCCAATCTACCTTATTACCCCTAGTCGATCTAAAACCTTGATGCCACGCATTTGCTTTGTCTTCCAGGTAACATTCTACTATCTCCATCCACTGGTCCATGAAAATCTGTAAAAGCTGGAAATACTTCTGAATTTTCCTGATCTATTCTCTAGGATTTTCTTCCCTAAATGCTGGAATTTCCAGTTTGGGCACACCAGTATAGAAGGCACTCCTGCCATTCCTTTCACCCTGCTTTTGATTCGCCATATCTGAGTTCCTTGAATTACTCACCTCTGGGGATCCCAATATTCCTTTTTCATTGTTACCACAGCTCAAATTGGCAAATTGCTGAGAGATGGCCGCCATGAATACGTCTAGCTTATTATTCAGCTCAACATTCACTGCATCAATCCTGTCCTCCAAGCTTTTCTTGTCGGTCGCCATGGAATCCACGATTCCTTGAATTCTGGTTTCTTGCCTGCGAAGTTGTTCCTCCATTGTTTTCATCCGTGTTCCTTCTGCCATTATGATATGTCGGTTCCAGGCTTCCAGCTTCCTAGTTCAAGGATCGGAAGCTCTGATACCATATGTAGTGACCTGATCAGTAGGAGAATTGAAGAGGGAGGATAACATCAGAAGAAGAAGAAGAAGAATAGAGAAAAGGAAACGTGGGAAGAAAGAAAGAGCGAGAGAATGAAGAAAAAGAACGAATCTGTAATTTGTTATATTTGCTATTCCTTCATCACGCCATTTTTAGGCTCTTTATACAAATTTCTTTTTGGATCCTTCTATGCTCAACTAACTACACAACATATATGACATATATGACAAGCTAGTAACTAACTTGCTAACTAACTATATGAAAAGAAAGCCACGTCAGCAACAATAATCGAGGGTCATAACATTTGTATTCGAGCAAAGCTCCATTTTTTTTCTTTTTTTTTTCTTCGCCTGAAATCCAAGGAATAGCACGACATATATAGTGCATAACTTGTTTAGTATGACATTAGGCCTGTCATCGGGTTGGGTCGGATCAGAATTGAAAATTTTGGCCCTGGACCTGTTTCAATGTACTGGACTCGGATCCGACCAGTATACTCGATAAGTCTTGTACTTAAGATTCTGAAATTAGGTCCGACGGGTCCCGAGTCAAGTCTAAGTCTACCCGAAAAGAAAAGATCTAACATGCATCATTCATTTTCCTTTATCCATACTAGCAAAAAGGTTCAACATGATCCCAGAATATTTAGCAAAAAGCACTTATATGCAACTTGTGATGAATACATTTTAGGTCAAACAAGCTTGCCTCTCCAAATTCTAATTTCTTAGATGCTTCATCTGGGATACGGGTAATTTGGTTAATTTGGTAAAAGAATACTTTTGTTAATTTAGTAAGAGAATGTATTTAGAAATATTTATATTTTATAATTATTAATATATTGTTAGGGTCCGAGTCGAAATCCTATATTCCATATCCGGCCCACTTTTTTATTAGAGTAAACGAGTACGAGTTTGAGTCCGGGTACTGGAATTATTTCTCAACCCATACCCGGAAAAAATTACCGGACTTGGGCCGGGTCCGGGTTCAAACCTGGCCCGTTGATAGCCCTATATGACATCAATGGATGATCGAAAAAGTTGACTTTCATCAAATACGACTTAGAGTGCCGCTTAATATTGACGCTAAATGGACCTGATCAATTGACATTCAATCTTAAGACTGCAATAGAAATACCGGTTCTTGGATCCCATTTAACTAGGTTTTTTGGCCACAGTTCTATTTAAAATAAATTAAACAGTTTGCTGAAAGTTTCAATGGATTATTCTCCAAAGTATGAGCGTGATAAGTCCAACCATGTAAGAAGCTATGGTTTCTTACCATACCCTCAGTTTCGCCGGAATATTGTAAAGATTCATGTCTGATGGGAAATTTTGTGTTGCTTTTTCTTTTTGAAAAAAAACCAAAAAAAAAAAAACGAAGTATAGAAGGCCAAATTCTGATTTCAAAAGGTACTATTCAAACATTATATCGTTATGAAAGAAAGAAATACGGAGTGATGCTACTTTAAAGGCTTGAAAAAAGTGTTGATATCGATACACGTAGTTATGGCATGCTCTTCCTGGAAATTAAGGAAGTGTTGAATTAATTGAACTGGCTAAAGAAAAATCCCTAGTACTTCAATTGAAATACACATCATTTATCAAGTTTTGATATTTGTAATACAAACCAATATATAAGGGGTTTGTGAATTGGGGATCAGAAGTGTTTGTGTTTAGTATCAACATCTTGTCTTCTTTGCTGTGAATTGTGAAGAAGTTCAACGGGAATATTATTAGTATTTAGTAAAGGGCAACAAAGTTGTAGAATTTCTTCTTTCATGTTACACTAAAAATTACCCTCGAGGATATTTCCATATTGGATGTTCCTAGTAAGAGTGAAGATGCTTTGTTTGATGAATTTTTTAAATTTTTTGTAAATTCCTAATCATTCATTGATTTAGAGAAGAAAATTGATGCTTCCGTGTACCAACTTGTAATTCTTTAATCATGTATTGGTGCCAAGTAAAATTCAATGCTCATTCAATTAGATGTTTTCTAAGGTAGACATTATATCTTCATTTAATAAAAAATTTTGCTCATTCGAGGCATTTTCCATGCTCTTTTTCTGCTTTCATGATAGTGAGAAGTGAGCACAGAGGCAGTAATTGGTGTGTGTGTATTTTAACCTAACGGGACATCGACCCAATTGCAAATGGACTTGTTCAAGTCCGGAACTAGGCAGCTGGATCACACGGATGGGACCAAGTAAGATGTGAACTTGTCCATTATTTTGTAGAGAAAGACCCTTAGTCCAGTCCACGCAAACAAATGTAATATAAGTGGACTAATTTAATTACCCAAAAACAAAAATGTAATAAAAACAAGGATTGGGAGTATATTGTACCATTTTATAGTGATCCATTCCCGAGTCTTTATCAGCGAGTAGTTGGATGTGAAGACAACGGACGAAAGCATGAAATGATCAAGCTGATAGCAATTTGTACAATAAAAGATTCCAAGTAATCTGACACCAGCTGATTGCAATCTGTGATGTTAGTTTAATTTCCACACTTTAAGATTCTAAGTTACTTTCTAACTCTTGGATGCTAGTTTTGGCATACATCCTTTGCATAATTGGAGAAATAAAGCTAAATTCATAGCTCTCCGTTCTATAAGAGACATTTTAAAGAAGTTTTGATGTTTATGATACTAATTACTAGTCAAATGATGCTAATTGGGAGGGGAAGTTGTACATTCCTTTGCCTGTTCCTATTTCTTTTTTCTTTTCATTATTCCTTCCCTCTATTGAGATTTCTGAATATTTCAATGGCCTCCCTCCAGATTTCAAAATTACACTAATCTCCCTTGAAATTAATTATCTTGTAACATTAAGATTCAATCAATAATTAAAAAGTGATATTAAGAGAGAAAAGATAATATGATTCCACTATTGCCCTCATCTACTACATTATTTAGTTAATTAATACCAACGTACTTATTAAAGAAAAATACTAAAATTTGCTATTTATCATTAGCTATTAAACCACATATAGTATCAAAAGAATAGTATATTATTCAATATTTTTCACTTGATTCAAGATGCAAATTACTCTTTTCAGTTACATACCCATTGTTAAACATGACATGACCAACAATACATAATCAAAAAATTGCAATCGGAGTATTATAGAAAGCAAACTCTAACATCATAAATATCCTTGTCAACATATTAAGATTAGTTGCTGAAATTTTTATAGTACTAAAGTTTGCTCTTTGTAATGTTTAGGTTGCAGTTTTTTTATTATTTATTGTCGATCATGTTTGGCAATGAATCAGTAATTGAAAGCAATAATTTAGATCTTAAATTAAATGAAATATATATAATGATATACTATTTTTTAATGCTATATATAATTCGATCTCTGATAATAAATAGCCAATTTCAATATTTTTCTTTAATGTGTGGGTTGGTATTATATTCACTAAATAATGTAATAGATGAAGGGCAACGGTTGAATCATGTTATTTTCTCTCTCCTAATATCACTTTTTAATTACTTATTGGACCTATATATTGCAAGGTAATAAACCTCAAGAAAGGTTGGTGTAATTTTTAAAACATAAAAAGTGATCAATGAAATAGTCAGAAACCTCACAGGAGGTTTCTGAAATTGTCCCTAAAAAATAATTTAACTTAACAGGGCAGCAAGTCCACCTCCAGGAAGTCAAGTTTTTTGCCAAGTTTGTCTGCTACAAGTTTTTTAAAAACTTTAGTTACAGTAACCTCAAAAAACTTTTCAAAGTTTTTAAACTATACACTTCAAAATATTTAAAAAAAACACACACTTCAAAAATTTTTTTAAAAACTTCTATAGTAAATTACAGTAAAGTTTTAGACAAACACCCAAAAAACTCACATTCCAAAAGGGATAAAAGTCTTTCTTGAATCATGTCATGAACTGATGAAAGTAGTTAAAAAAAAAAAAACTAATGCTTAACAAGGAACAAATAGCCAACAACGTAATTATTTATGGAAATTGTCTTGTCATTAATTATAACCCTTTGACATCATCGCCCAATGTGAACGGATAGGCTAAATGTGAACGGACTTGTACCCGTAATACGAACACCATTGACTGGTGATTTGTATCATAAACATCAGAAGAACTTCTTACAACGACGGACGGAGGGAGGTTGGGTGGGAACAAAAGGGTCCATTTGGAAATGCGAATTGTTCAAAGTCCAGAACTAGGCAGCTGGATGGGAGTCAGACTAAGATGTGACCTCTAGGGAATTTGCAGTGGCAGGTTCGGATGAGAAAACACGCTCTTAATTTGCACTAAAACACAAACCTTGACTTACTGTATCCACACTTTTTCAAGTCCTCCAAGTTGTAGAAGTTCGTAATTATTTTTCGCAAATTAGAATTTGGCCTTAATACTTTTTATTTTTTTGTGGAAAAAGAAGAATCACAAGTTTTCCCCTCAAACATGAATCTTTAACAGCACTTCAAGCAGTATCTAATGGAAGTTGACTTCTTTAATATCAAACTATATAAGTTATTTATATTATTGTTCTGTCTGCTTTCACATTCAACAACCTTACGATACAGACATATCCAATTGTAAGATAGAAAATAGATAGAACCCCCCCCCCCCCCCCCCAAAACAAAAAAAACCCCCCACAAAAACAAAAATAAAAAAACATGATTAAAAAAAATACAAGTTGATTAAGTTGGTTCAACAGAACCTTATTCATTTTATATATAAAACTCTTTTTTTGTTAATTTCTATGTAGAATGGAGAGTTATAGATTTAAATTTGTGTTTCCAATAATGCAAGGGTATATGCTAAAATTTGCATCTAAAAGACTTTCATGGTGCTTTGAATCTGAGGTGTAGACTGTAGAATATCACAGGTCGTTGCAGTCTACTTGGAATTAGCTTGTCCGATAAGGCGCGGGAATAGATGAATAGAAAATAGATAGAACCCAATCCATTGCATTTTGTTTATGGGTATATTATTCCACCTGAATTTCTTAGCATCGACAAAATGGTGGAACTTGACAGGTCAAGTCCATATGTTACCCTTTTTTTTTTTCTTCTCAAGTGAGAAGATTCCTCCACTTACTTTACTAGTCTTTCTCTGCCTAGTTCCGGACTTAAACAAGTCCCATTTCCAATTGGGTTGATCTCTTGGTTAAAAAGAATAATATATATTAGTGATCAATTTTCAGTATATATCATATCATGAAAGCAGAAAAAGAACTATTACTTTTCTTTTCCTTTCTAATTGTTGTGAGCACATGAATCAAAAACATATAATTTTCATGTTCAAGTCTAATATCTGTATCATTTGTCCTGTGTTTTCCTATCAGAAGTTCCACTAAAACTATATATGACATCTAATACTATAGCAGAAATTATTTTGCATGTGATGATTCATAAATGTGACATCTAATACTATTATTTTGTCATGCCCCAAACAAACGAATATCTCAACTCTTGAGATACCTGTAAAATAATTTAAATATTCAAGATTTGTAGAACGTGTAAAATAATTTAAAAAAAATATGCATTAATCGATTCCAAACAACTTCTACCCTCTTTTGTTAGCAAACGAAGCATGACAAGTAAATGTAATTAAATATTTTGCGTGCACATATATGATTTATAAATTACTGATAATACAACTACTGCAAAGATCTCTATACAACAAAATTGACGCCAAAACTCGAATTTGCATCTGGATTCAACAAGATCCGAGGGATTCTGATATAAATCTACTCGTACAAGCCTATGCCCATTATCCAGATCCAAATCTAGTATGTCAATCGAATCCGAGTCTGGATCTCCTTGTTTCAGCTAAAATCGACCCACTTAGACCAGACATGTAAAGGTCAATAATGTCGGCATAATTTTTGTCTTTTTCTAGTCAACAGATTGACTTTTGCAATTTAGTAAAGTAACTCCACAGGAAACCACAAAAAGCCGGCAACTCTTGTGGTTCCTGAGTACCTTAATAAACTATCCAAATCCCCCTCACAAAAGCCGGCATAATTTTTGTCCCTTGTCAAAAATATTAGCAACAAAATCTTGGAATACAAAAGACGGGCACCAATGCGCAATGGTTCTTAGAATTTTAAACGGTGGATGCTCAGCTTGGCCTCATTTTTGCATTCGAATTATTTAAGGTTTGATAACAGTTTGTACGTTGTTTATAATACCGATATTTCAATTACCTTTTTCTACTCGTATTCGTTCCTGTCAACTGCTGGATACTTTCTCTCCTTCCTCTCCCATCTCCTTTCATCCGTCAAAACAGGCCTCAAACCCGCTTCTTCTGGTAATCTTTTCGAGGCACATACCAAATCAATGCCTTCCGTATTTGAGCTGTCTCAACTCTTGTAGCTCAACAAATTAAATAAACCCCAGAATCTATAACTGCTATGGTTCTCATGCATATTTGAGCTCCAAAACAGACAGTAGGTTCAACCAGTTCTGATACTGACTATATAATTAGTTGCAGAAAGCAATGGATCCTGAATTGCGTAAACTTGCACAAAAAGGGATGAATCCTGATTTGTACGCAGCTGCACAGTTAGGTAATTGGGCTGTAATTGGAAGATTTTCGGGCAAGTTCCTGGCTCAGAGGACTCCAAAAAGAAACACTGTCCTTCACGTATTAGCCCAGTCCCGCGACTCTGCAAATGTAGTCCAAAGCATCCTAGCGCGAAATTGCTGTTTGCTAATGGCAAAGAATGCTCGTGGTGAGACTGCACTTCATTTGGCTGCAAGAAAGGGGCATTCTGGCGTTGTTCGAGCACTTATTGATTATAGTAAACAGAACAAAAGATGTTGGTTTTGTGCCTGTTTTGTCGACAGATGCAAGAGGATGCTGAGGATGACTAATGTGGATGGAAACACAGCTTTACACGAGGCAGTTAAGAACAACTTCTATGAGGTTGCTAAGTTGTTGGTTCAAGAAGATCCTGAGTTCCGATATCGGCCCAATCATGCTATGGAGACTCCTCTGTATCTCGCAGTTTAGAAGGGATATCGGGATTTTGCGGTTCTGATTTTGACGACTTCCAAGTCACCAGCTTATCTTGGCCCCGGTCACAAAACCGCCCTTCATGCTGCAGCAATATGGAATTTGCCAGGTACATTACATTACTAATTTGCATCAAGCAATGAATATAATCACCAAAAGAAAGGAAATTTTTTGAGCTTTTTTTTTTCTTTGATGTTTTTCTTTCTTCACACGTTGGAGAGGGTATTATCAGGATCCTTCAAGAATTTTCAAGGACAACAATCGACCAACCAATGACTAGAGGAAACCCAAAAAAAAAAAAAGGGTGGCTCAAGACGGTGCTTTTAATTTTCAACTCAAATGGGACAGGCTGATACAGCCAGCTCTGAATGAGACGAGTCATAAATGAGAAGTCTCTGTCATAAAAATTAGAGTAAAATACATTTTATCTCACTGTAATTCAACGATTTTTCACATAACTCTCTTTAGTTTCAAAAATAATATATAACCGATCATGATTTGGATTAAAATGTCAAAATAACGGAAATGATCCTTTGTAACTGAACCTACAGAAATGTCGAGATTACTCTTATTTAAAAACTAAAATGGTTGAAATGACCAAAATACATAAATATATATGCATGACACTTTAACCTCTTATGGTTCTATATTTTACCATATAATTCTCTTATGATTTAGTATTTTACTACGTAACCTCTTTATGATTTCAAAATATTTAGATAATTTTTCTGTGGTTAATAAATAATTTTTAACTTTACATACGGGTACTTTTGATATTTTAGTTGATTCTATTATGGAATACAAATTCCATTACTTCAATATTTTAGTCCATCCCACGAAAGAGTTATGTATAGTTTTTAAAACTACAGGATATTATATGAAAAGTGCTAAATCACAATGGATAAAGTATATTTTACCTGAAAGATTAACATCCAACTTTAGCTTTTCTTTTTTTTGGGACCAATTAAAAGAAAGCAACACATTCAACATTAACCTGGTACTTTTCCCAAGTCCATTTGAGAATGGTAAGAAGAGTGCATGCAATAACAAGGAAAAAACGACTTACATGCCTTCGATGTGCATTTGAAATCGAAAAAAGTTGTTCACATCCAAACAATTTCAAAAAGATTGTATTCTCATCAATGAAACCTACTTGTAATATAGACAACTAGGAAATTTCCTTTGCAAATGTCTTCAAATTTACATATGGATGCTATTCTACCACATCCACTATCATGGAACCAGAAATTTAGTATTGAGGAAAGATGTATGCTTGATGGTGTACTTTTTAGATTTCCGTAAAAATCTTAGGGCCAGAACACTGATATTTGCGATGAAAAATGTTACTTTACTAGAGTTTAAGACATGAGCTCTTTTTTTAAAAATTTTTTTTAAAAAAAAAAAGATATGAGCTTTTTTTTAAGGTGAATTTATTGAAAATTGAGATTTAGACTAAAAAGTAAATATGAGTTGCTGAAGTTAAGAGAAGAATAACAGAGACAAATGGATTTTGGAGCTGTTTGTGAGGGAAAAAAATTAAAAGTTGTAGCCTTGCAAGGAAAAAAAATGTGGTCGGTTTTGTAAATTATTGGCACATGCTATTTTGAATAAAAGATTCCAACTACTTCAATGCAATAGCAAATTTGGTCTTTCGATAATCTCAAACGATCAAATGATGAGCTGACTTAGTGAACATACAAAAATGGCATAAATGATATATAACCCTGTGATGACTTAGGATGCGTCTGATAAAACTGAAATTTGAAAACTTAAGTCTGAAATTTAAAATCTGAAGTCTGAATTCATTAAATTATTAAATATTAAATATAATATATTTGAGTGGATTTCACATTCATTGATAAATTAATAACTTATTACTTAATTTTGGAAGCAAATTTTGCCTAGAAAATTCAGTGCCACTTAATTAATTCAAATGTTCAATTTTTTATTATCAAACGGTGTAAATATATTAAGATGTGAATCCATTAAATTTAAGTGCTGAATTAGGTTATCAAATAGAGCCTTAGTATATGATTTATTTATTGGAGGGAATGGTAGCGGATAGGATATCCTCTGAAATCTTTTTTACTAAACTCTTACCCATTTAGATAAGTCCCTTACCCAACTATATTAACTCTACTAAACTATATTAAGTAACTCTACTACCCATTCAGGTAAGTCCCTTCCTAAACTATATTAAGTAACTCTAAATTCCTGTTACTAAAAACTTCATGGGATTGGATTCAACCACCGGGTACCATTTAGCACTACTTAAACTTGTCAAATCAATCATGAAATCAAAATACATGCATCTAAATAGTTGAAAAATCTAGAAACTGATTTTGTTAATTTAAAATTTTAATACATCAAAAATCAAAACACCGCATCAGAGTAACAACAGGGGATAAACTCAAAGTTTAACAATCCTCTCACATATAACATAGCGAAAAGAAATATCACTCCAAAGATCATGCTGAAATGGTCAAAATGAAATAGGAACTAAATGCTACAAGAATCCCTTTTGTAAGATAAATTGGTACATTCTTTCTTCTGACTCCCCATCATGAAATGGTATATTCTTTCTTATGATTTAATCCATCATCTTCAATGGAAATAAACTTCAGTCATTTCACTTTTGACTCCTCTTAAGCACTAGATATGAGAATAAGAAATATGAAGAGAAAAGAATATTTTTCTAATCAAACACTTGAATAAGTAAAACTAAAAATAAGGAAAGTAGAAGGTATGAATGTTCTTTACCTCCAATTGGATTCCACAATTGGTTTGCTGATCACATTAAAGCTTTCAATGTGTTTGGTTGAAATCAAATTCCTTATAAGCTGACCACACTTTCCCTGGTACTAAAAGCAGAGTCAGGTGCAACCAAAGAAATAGGAACGGTAATGAAATCTCTAAAAATCAATAACAAAGTAGGACATTTCATGGAAGGTTATTATTTGTGTTAGTGTTATGTGCTAATGGCTTGTAAGATTGAAACTTGATAGAATATATACGTATACACACACATATACACACTATTTTATAATCTGGTTTTTTCCTATCCGTTGCCATTCCTATCTACTAATCATTAATAACTAATCCTAAAATGACAATATGAAGTTTCACTTGAGTACATCTCAGTTGTTGTAATTGATTCTTATGGTTTAATGAACTACATTATCTTTAACTAAATATCTGCTGATTGCAGAACTCGTGGAGCTGATTTTGGAAAAGCTGCCTAATCTTATCAAAAAGGTGGATAAATTTGGATGGACTGCACTTCACTATGCTGCTAAGCTCAATCATCCTGCTAAACTCAATCATGAAGATGTGGCAAGGCTATTATTATCTGCTAAGAGGTCTGCGGCTTATGTTGCTGCCCGCAATGACGACTCCGAGACTGCTCTACATATAGCGGTCATTCATGGACATGTTGCTGTGGTGCAAGAGCTGTTATCCCATTGCCCAGATTGTTGGGAGAAATATACTCACAGACGTCAGAATATCCTTCACCTTGCAGTAAAATATGAACAAAGAGAAGTGCTTGAATTCGTCCTGAAAAATTCCTGGGCTTCTGAACTCATCAATCAAAGGGATAATACAGGAAATACTCCTCTCCACCTCTACGTTGCTACCAAAAACTTAGATGGGAGTAGCCTTGTAAAACACCCTTCTGTCGATGTCAATTCTTTTGACAATTCGAACTCGACGCCATTAGACAACATATTACAGGCAGATGAACTTTCACAAAGACGGTATAAGATGAACTTTTTTTTCCACTCCTTTGCATGGTCACGTTGACTATTAAAAAGTTCTGTCAATTTTTCATATATGATACTTGACTTACAAGATTTTACTTTTAGAAAAATAAGAAACTTGATTTTGTAAGTTATGAATATTCTTAGCCACTAATTCTCTCAAGTCCATCGTTACTATATTTGCTTATACTTAAATTTGAGGTATCTTTACCCCTATTTTTTAGACACTCATTTTTAAAATCTTAGGCCGTGTGTCTGTGATGCTACTGGAATTCTTTCAATTTATGTAGAAAATATTGTGATGCACACTTACATCATATTATTGTTAAGTCTTAATTTTAGTTTTTCTTTAAAAAGTGTTAATTCCATTCATAAATACACTAGACATTTTTAAAAAATATACTACATTAAATCCTATAGAAAATAGAACAATTGAACACGAACTCACCAATGTATAAATGCAGTTGCTGCATGGCTCTTTATAAACCAAGAAGAACACCGTATGGTTTATGAAAAAGCAAAAAGAAGAAGAAGGAAAAGAAGTGCTGTTTTCGTTTTAAATTTCAAAGCTAATTTAAGGAAAAGTAGTGCTGTTTTCGTTTTAAATTTCAAAACTAATTTCTTAAACTCGTGTTTCTCTATTCTCTTCTTAAACTCCCCCCCCCCCCTCTCTTTTCACATCAAGTCTGCTTTGAATGTAAATTTTCTATTTTGATTTCTAATCACTATTATCTAACTTACTTGTTTAACTTTCCTCGTCTAACTTACCTTTAAAAATTCTAATCACTATTAGGTTTACAGTTTAACATTTTAGTCCATACAAAATTTGAAAACACGATGCTTTCAACCGGGCAAATCAATGATGGTTTTGCATATTATCTAACATCCTTATCTAACACGTGCAAGTAGTGTTGGAAGAGTCGCTTCATATTTTAGCGGTCCAATGCAATCAGCGACCTCATTGTTACAATTTCGTTTTTGACAGATTTTAATCAAGGATGAGTTGGAGCAAGCAGGTGGCACTCGAGGGTATCGAAATGTTGCTACCGTAAAGAAGAACTTGCGAGTATCTAATCCTGATGAAGTAAAAAAAGTGGAAAAACTGGCTGCGAATTTTTCAATTGTGGCTACACTGATCGCAACAGTCACTTTTGCAGCTGGTTTTACAATTCCAGGTGGGTACTACAGTGACGGTCCACACAAAGGCATGGCAGTTCTAAGCAAGAAAGCAGCTTTTATTACATTTGTTATTTCAGATTCCTTGGCAATGTTTGCCTCCATAAATGCAGTGCTTGAACATCTGAAGTTCGTGCGGACAAAAAATTACCGGCTTAAGTTGGCTGCGGTCCGGATAATTGGGTTCCAAATTTCTCGGGCTGTGACATTCATGGTGATAGCATTTATCACTGGCTTGTACGCAGTGCTACAAAATTTGGCCGTCATGATCGTGCCGTGTGTCGTTGCTGCTTGCTTTGGCCTTAACATATTCATAACTTTTAGGCCAAAACGTGCGGACAGGAAATGCACCTATACAACTAGATTTAAGCATAGCGAAACTGACTATGGCTCATATATAGGTCCATTTATACGATGGCATCAGGATTTGGCTGAAGCCGCGGACTAGTTGTGTAATAGTTCAGAACTTGCAGCTCTCTCCCAGTTTCATCCAACAACTTGGGTTTTTATTATGCTTTGGATTGGAGTTGAAAATGTATAATTTGACGTTTTATGGGCAGTCCGCCCCTTTTCTTCCAAGCAATTATGTGGTCACATATAAACTCTAACTTTTGAGATTTAAAAAAGAACATAAATTTCTTACTTGTTAGTTTGTTGAATTAGTGGTACAAAGTGAGTTAATACACATTTGGCTTTAAATACAAAGAAGAAAAAATGAAGAAGAAAGAAGGACTATTTTACTATTAAATATTATGTATTTAGCTTTTTCGAGTTTTTGTAGAAAAATAATATTATAGTGATATAATGTACGTAAAATAAAAAATAATATAAAAATATGTCAAAAAATTTTTCCGTAAAAATTCACAATCCAAATAATAAATTTTAGTTAATTCCTGTTTTCCATGTTGTGACTTGTGAGCCACATTATCCCAAGATGACTATAACCAAAGTACCTAACGCGCGTATATATATATTTTTTTGGTATCCCAAAGTACCTAACGTATATGACAAGTACGGTAATCTTCTTTCCTACAGTCGACGCTTCGGTTAGACACTACATTACGGGCAGGCCTCTATTGGGTTTGGGCACTTGACTTATTTTAGGATTCAACACTTCAATGGATGTCGACATTCAGTGGGCAGATGCCTGAACTAGTGGTAAGTACACAAGTTGTACCCTTTTTTTTTTTTAAACAAAAATTGTACATAAAAATTGAGTGTTAGTTAAGTTATCCCTTGTATTGTCGTTTGTTGGAAAAAAAAAACAAAAAATTGTACATAAATACTCATTTAAAATGACACCTCTCTCCCCAGTGACATCCCCTTCTCTTAAAGTTTCGACTTGCCTAAAAAGAAAGATAGAAAAGAGGACGGGGATCCTAATTCATATTTCCAAATAAAAGGCAATTCGGGTCTAATCCCCATCCACATGTTTGAAAACTTGTGGAGCTCATAGTCTCTACGTTATTCACTGCAGTGCTTTTTGAAAATTGCATCAGAATGGCTGTCTAAAAAAAAACCAAGAAAAGAAAAGCAGAGGAATTTCTTTTATATTTTTGCAGAAGAACCTGAAAAAAGAAATTGTGTTTGCAGGGGGTTTTGTTTGTATTGCAAGGAACAATAAAAATGCATAAAGGTATTGGAGTAGGAGCTGGCTCTTCAAGAGAGTCAATAAATTAATTGATGAGCACGGCAATGCAACAATGAGGGGAAGTAATATTATGGTTCTAATTTTGGAGTCTTTCAAGACACCATCTTATCTTGGCCCAGGACACAAAACTGCCTTGCATGCTACCGCAATTTTGAAATTGCCAGGTGACTTCATGGATAAGCATCGGTTTTATTAACATCATCTATACAACCAAAAAAAAGGGGGGGGGGGGGGGGGGGGGACATACCTGAGCTCCTGTTCCTTCTTTTTTTTTATTTTCATATTTTGATACATCGGAATTAAATTTTTACCTTGTACAAAATTTCAACTTTGATGGCACAAGCATTAAAAGAGATTTATGGAAAATTAATCTGATAAAATACTATTTAATAATGAGTAAATTACTTATTATCCCTCTATAATTTTATATAATGCAGATGATCCTCCTAAGTTTTTAAAATAGCCACATAACCCCCTTGTGATTTTGTGTAAAGTGAAAAATGAATGGAATTAGTTATGGTGTTTATACTAAACGCGCTTTCGAAGAGTGTCTAATAAAATTTTAATATCCATGTAATCTCATATGATTTGTATAAATATCCACTTTATCTCATGTGATTTTTGCATTCATCTACGTAATCTCCCTATACTTTTATACAAGATGGTGAAACCGTCGAATGATTTAGCATTTAAGTAAGGGTACTATTGGTATTTCAACTAATGATATTATGTAGAGGTGGCAAAATGGGCGGGATGGGCGGGATTTGCTTGGGTTTGAGATGGAACCGAGTCATATGGGTTTGGGCCCAACCTTACCCATATGTGTTTTGGGACTAACTTGGGCGGGATCATTTTGGGATGGGTTTAGATTGATCCCGTCCAATACCCAAATCCATTTTCTACATATTTTTTTTCCTTTAATTCATTTTTTATTTTTATATAATTTTAATATTTTTGATTTATTAAATTTCTTTTAGTTTTATTAAATAAACATGCAAGTGCTTTATACTTAAGATTCCCACCAAAAATTGGATTAACAAATAAAGGAAAAGATAGATATACAGCCATATTCCAACATATATCAAGATGGCCAAGGTCCTTAGGATGTTGAATATTTATCCTTATCATTGTCCAAGGATGACAGGTCTAAACTAACTGAAATGCTGGAAATTCTTGTGGATAATGACTAGGAAGACTACTAGATTATATTCGCTGGTATGACTATAAAAATTGTTAAAGATAATTTTTGAATCTAAGATTCCGTTTGGATTGACTTTTTTTTCAAAAAATAAGTTTTTCAAATACAATGTTACAGTAATATACAATAACTCAAGAAACATCCCATCCATATTAATATATCAAATATTTCAAAAAAATTTTATAGTAAAAATTTTTCATATACACTGCTACAATAAAATATTTCAAAAACACCTACCAAAAACAGCTAATCCAAACGGAGCCCTTGCCATTTGAGCCCAATGGGTACCCAAGTATTTCCCATCCTTTCCCATTCATTAATGGGTATAGTTGGGATGTGTCCCAACTTAAACCCAATACCAAATTATAATACCCATCCCGCCCAAAGTTCCTTTGGGCATGGGTAGCCCATTGGGACTTGGGACATATTGCCAGCTCTAATATTATGTAGGCTATTTTCCATCAAGTTTTCACTTTACATAAAACCATAGGGGGTGAAGTGAACATTTTGAAACATTAGGAGGTCATGTGGCAATAGATGAAATCACAGGGAGATTATAGATAATTTACCCTTCAATAATGTATTATGTATTGTTTGTACATGTTTATCCATTAATCATAACACTTATTTAATTTACATAGTATATGTAAGTTGTTGTAGTGTAATTGATCTTAATGGTCTAGTGAATAACAATATCTTCATATGGTGTTCTAAAATATTAGCTACTTACAGAATCCATGAAGCTGATTTTGGAAAAGCTGCCCGATCTTATAAAAGATGTTGATAAATTTGGGTGGACTGCACTTCATTATGCTGCCAAATTTAATCATCAGGAAATTGCAAGACTATTACTGTCTGCTGATCGGTTTACTGCCTATGTTGCTGCCAAGAATGATGACTCCAAGACTGCTCTACATATTGCGGTAATTCATGGACATGTAGTTTTGGTGCAAGAGATTTTATCCCACTGCCCAGATTGTTGGGTTCAGATTGCGGGCAAAAGTCAGAATATCCTTCACCTAGCTGTAAAGCATGAAAAAGGAGAAGTCTTGGAGTTTGTTTTGCCAAATTCTTGGGCTTCAGGCTCATTAACCAAAAGGATAATGATGGAAACAGCCCTCTCCACCTGTATGTTGCTACCGAAAACTTAGATGGGAATTGCCTTGTGAATCATTCTTTTGTGGATGTCAATTCTTTGGACAATTCCAAATCCACGCCTCTAGACAGGATAGTAGGGGGCGAACAACTTTCAGAAAGACAGGTATAAGATGTGTTTTTTTCCCATCCCCTTTGCGTGATCATAGTGATTATTAAAAGTTTTTTCAATTTTTAATGTATGAACTTAAAAATTTTAAACTATTACAAGGTTTTATTTTTAGAAAATAGGAAGGTTAGATTTTGTAAATTATAGAATATTCTTAGCCACTAATTCTCCCAAGTCTATCGTTACTATATTTGCTTATTCATAAATTTTAGGTATCTTTACCCCTATTTTTTAGGTACTAACCAAATTTTAATATCTCAGGCCATCGTGTCTGTGATGCTACTAGAATTATTTCCCTTATGCAGAAAATATTGTGTTTTTTTTACAGTATTGTCAAATGTTGTACTTGCTATTTATTTTGGTGTACATTTAATCATATTATTGTAAGCCTTAATTTTAATTTATTTTTAAATAGTGTTAATTTTGTTCGCAATACACTATTTTATATAAGTGTACACAAATTTTATAAGAAATACGATAAATTTTATATTTTGAGAAATACACTACGTTATATATATGTACACCAAATTTTATAAGGAGCACAACAATTGAATACAACCTCACCAAAGTGTAAGAGCAATTGCCACGCGGCTCTTTATAAACCAAGAAGAATACGGTACCGTTTATGAAAAAGCAAAAAGAAGAAAAGAAGAAGAAAAAGCTAGTACTGTTTTCATTTTAAATTTTCAAAGCTAATTTCTTGAACTCATGTTTCTCGTTTTCTTCTTGAACTCTTTTTATTTCTCCTCACTTTATATTTGCTTTAAATGTAAGCTTTCTATTTTGATTTATAACCAATACTATCTAACTTATTTTGTTCAAGGTGAACATGAATTAGTACATTTGAAAACCAGAAACATGACACTTTAAATAGGACGGATGAATAATATTATCTAACATCCTTATCTGTCACATGTGCAAGTAGTGTTACAATTTTGTTGCTCAAATCGTTTGACTGATTTTAATCAAAGATGAGTTGGAGCAAGCGGGCGGCACTCGAGGTTATCAAAATGTTGCTACCGTAAAGAACATACAAGCATCTAAAGCTGATGAAGTAGAAAGAGTGGAAAGATTGGCTGGGCATTATTTGATTGTGGCTACACAGATTGCAACAGTCACTTTTGCAGCTGGTTTTACAGTTCCAGGTGGATACTACAGTGACGGTCCACACAAAGGCATGGCAGTTCTAGGCAAGAAAGCAGCCTTTATTACATTTGTTATTTCAGATTCCTTGGCAATGATTGCCTCCATAGGTGCAGTGCTTGAACATCTCAAGCTCGTGCAGTCAAAAAATTACAGGTTTAAGTTGTTTGTTGTCCGGAGAATTCGGATGACAATGTTTCAGCCTGTGATATTAATGATCATGGCATTTCTCACTGGCTTGTACGCAGTGCTACAAAATTTCGCCGTCATGATCGTGCCGTGCGTCCTCTCTGCTTGGCTTTCCGTTGACATATGCTGGACCTTTTGCCGAAGACGCGAGGTCAGGGAAAGGGCCTATACTGCTGGATTTAAGGATAGCGAAGCTGACCATTTCGCATTTATAGGTCCATTTATACTACCGCTAGATTTGACGAAGCCGAGGACTTTGTTGTGTTATATTTAGATGGTTACTTAAGAAAAACTTGATTCTTTTCGTACTATCAGAAATTGTAGCTCTCTCCCACTTTCATCCGACGAATTGAGATTTTATTATGCTTTGGA
Organism: Coffea arabica; assembly: GCF_036785885.1. Classification (NCBI taxonomy): domain Eukaryota; kingdom Viridiplantae; phylum Streptophyta; class Magnoliopsida; order Gentianales; family Rubiaceae; genus Coffea; species Coffea arabica. The sequence continues at coordinate 53,532,625 of NC_092331.1, read as the reverse complement.
TTGGATTGGACTTGAAAACTTTAAAAAGTCCAGGTTGTGAGGTGCACAAACATCCCCTTCTCTTAAAGTTTCGACTTACCTAAAAAGAAATAAAGAAAAAAAAAAGAGCACGGGGATCCTAATTCATATTTCCATATAAAAGGCAATTCGGGTCTAGTCCCCAGCTACATGTTTGAAGACTTGTGGAGCTTGTATCATGCTAAGTAAGGATGATGATTGGGGTTTGAAGATGGAGAAGATGTTGCTCACATGTGACAAGGGTTCTATCTCTTCAATTCTTTAACTCTTGTATTTGAATCTTATGTTTAATTATAATACAAGTATGGTCTTTTCTTTCATTCTCTTCATGTTTTGCTAAAATTTATGCTTAAAGTTATGGATGAACTTTCTATATCTTATTAGTGATATTTGCTTGGTTATTTGATGATATTATTTTGAACAAGTTATTTAGCACTTTTGTTTATCTAATCATGATTAATCGGTCATTAATTGTGATTATCTAAAGGTGTTGTTTCTTTAATGAAAATTGGGATTTAACACTAGTTCAAGAAGTGTTAAACCTAAGGAGTACATTTACCAGAGTAGAATTGCACATTTTGTGGTTTTAGCGACTTCTTTCATGTAATTTCATAGAAGAAATGAGATTGTAGTTAATTTCATAACCACGAGACTAGATATGCCTTAGTTACAAGTATACTTGATTCACTACGAGAGTAGATTTCATATACATTAGGAAATTACATCATAATTAGTTAAAATAATATCATTCACTTAATCGGTAATTTCATTTGCAAGAGTAGTAAGAAATTCCATACCTCTAGAAGCTTTCTATTATTATTTGTATTACTTTTATCTCATGTTTATAGTATAGATTTAATTTCTTGTACTTATGGTAGTCTAACTAATAAAAGATTTCAAAAACTATTGGTAATTGACATTCTTTCCTGTGGGGTCGACTTTTAATATCCTATATTCAATCTCGACCTGTATACTTACAAAAAATCATGTGTGATGTATTTAGAAATTTATAAAAGTAAAACTTGATTATAGAATGAATTTAATTGTTATATGCATACTTCGCGTTCATCAAGTCTCATGCAAATGACTATTGCAAATAGCTGTTGATAACAGTTGCAGAAGATGCCATTAAAAATAGTTGCACAATCTTGAAGTTGAAGCCTTGCCTTTGTAAGCAACTTCACTTACACCCCCTCACATTTGACAAAGTTAAACTAGATATATATTGTTCATACTAAATTAGCAACCTAATGCAAAACTTAAGGGTAATTGTGGAATCGAATTGTTTTCTCTCTTTTGATACCAATTTTATATTGTTTTTGTATTTAAATTGGGTTGATTTGTTACCAACTAATTAGTTTTAAGCGAAGGTTTTCGATATTTTAAAAACCTTAAGGGAAGATAGTGGAACTATCAAAAACCTCAGGAGAGGTTTCTAAAATTATCCCTTTTCTGCTTGCATGCTAGTGAGAAGTGAGTATTATTTGTTATCGTTATTATTATATATTTTTTTAACCAAGATAAAGTCCCAATTGCAAATGTTACTTGTTTCAAGTCCGGAATAGAGCAGCTGGATCGCAAAGGATCGGAGTCGAAAAGATGTGACCCTTTAAAAAAAAAATTCCCCTAACAAAAAAAATAGTGAATTTTAAAAAGTAGGGAGGAGAAAGAGAGATTTGAATTCAGAACTATATGTTAGACATAAGGAGCAGGATCTTTAGTATGATATGTACATTAAAATTAAGAAATAAATTCTACATTAACATACCTTGAGATATTGAAGATATTTTGGAGAAGAATTTCACAGTCCTTTCAGCAAGGCTTCCAATCACCAAGGTTGTAAACTATAACCCTTTGCTGTCTAGCCTTCCCTCGCCTGACTCTCTCTTATGTTATTGTAGTGATGGGTAAAAATAACGAATGTCAGAGTGGTGAGAGGGATCAGGAGCCCTAGAGTATTTATAGAGTCACAATCCCTCCCATCATAGAATTGTGATAGACTCTAATTACTTTAGATATATGATACTTTATTATGATAAGATACAACTTAATAATCACTGTAATTATCAGATAAAAATATCACATATAATACGTCCACATACAACGAATATGGGACTCCCTACTTTCTCCAGTCATCTATTGTCATTAGAATTCTGTAATTAGTTATTCATATTTATTCATATGGTTATTTATCCTTCTAATTAACAGGAGTTATCTTGATAATATCATATGTGGTCATGTAGGCCACATAAATATTCTAACACTATATTCTAAGAACTCATCGTTAGAAAATCGGGTAAGTGATAGAAAGATGCATTGTTCAATGAAGGTGATAGATCCTCAAAGCTTTCAAGTCTTTAAATACACATTTTGGTTCCACATTCGAAGCACCTTTTTTTTTTCGTGGTGGGAGCAGTTCTGTTTTCATAATGGTGAGGACTGAGTGCTAATATTTATATTTTACAACCGACACAATGAACTAATCCAGATTTAATTGTTTGAATTCCTAAGCGGACCTGTAAACTTCCTTTCATTTCGAAAAAAAAATAACCTTAGGTTATTGAATTTGGGCGTTAAAAAAAAAAGGCAAAAGAAGAGGGCTAAGCAGCAGCAGCAACATTAATAGGATCAGTGGTTTAAGAAAAAAATTATACTAAATAAATGCTGCAGTTGAAGAGAAAATTGTAGTACTAAATTATTGAATTTGAGGCGTTTAACGGACACTAGTCCGGCAGAGATGTTTGTTTTCTGAAAAAGTAAAATCAAATTGGTTGGAAGAGTGCCTAAAATCAAGAAGACTTCTAATTCTCTGATAAATGTATCCAAAGGTAGTGAATTCCGGTCATATATTCAAGTCATTTTTCCATGTCCACTTTCCATTATCTTTTAATTTTAATCAAGACAATCATCCAATCGGAAATTATTTGATTATAGGATTTGTGCAGTTGATCAATTGGAGAAGAAATTTGATGCTTCCGTGTACCAACTTGTAATTCTTTAATCATGTATTGGTGCCAAATAAAATTCAATGGGCAGACATAATATCCGACAAAAAAATTTTTTTTTTCAATTAGATGTTTTCTAAGGCAGACGTAATATCTTCATTTAATAAAGAATTTTGCTCATTCGTGGCATTTTTCCGTGCTCTTCTTCTGCTTTCTTGATAGTGAAAACTGAGCACAGAGACAACCCGACTGCAAATGGGACCTTGTTCAAGTCCGGAACTAGGCGGCTGGATCGCAAGTATGGGAGTAAGTAAAGATGTGAACTTGACCCGGACAGATCCATTATTTTGTAGAGAAAGACCCTTAGTCAAGTCCACGCAAACAAATGTAATGTACGTGTACCATTTTATAGTCATCCATTCCCGAGTCTTTATCAGCTAGTAGTTGGATGTGAAGACAACGGACGAAAGCGTGAAATGACCAAGCTGACAGCTATGTGTACAATAAAAGATTCCAAGTTATCTGACACCAGCTGATTGCAATCTGTGATGTTAGTTTAATTTCTACACTTTAAGATTCTAAGTTACTTTCTAGTTCTTGGATGCAAGTTTTGGCATACATCCTTTGCATAATTGGAGAAACAAAGTTAAATTCATAGCTCTCCGTTCTATAAAAGACATTTTAGAGAAGTTTTGATGTTTATGATACTAATTACTAGTCTATGATGCAAATTGGGAGGGGAAGTTGTAAATTTCTATATTTAAAAAAAAAAAAGCATATTATTCTATATTTTTCACTTAATGCAAGATTCAAATTACTCTTTTCAATTACATACCCATTGTTAAACATGCCCAACAATACATAATCAAAAAATTGCAATCGAAGCATTATAGAAAGCAAATTCTAACATCATAAATATCCTTGTCAACATATTAGGTTGTGTTTGGATTGCATTTTTCTAGATTTTTTGTAGAATAATTACTGTAGCGATTTGATATATGTGAGATAAAAAGGTGATAGGAAAATGTGGTCACGGAAAACGTAGCAATTTTTCTTTGAAAAACTGCTGTCCAATAGTTGCTAAAATTTTTATAGTACTAAAGTTTGCTCTTTGTAATGTTTTGGTTGCAGGTTTGTTTCATTATTTATTGTTAATCATGTTTGGTAATGGATCAATAATTGAAAGCAGTAATTTAGATCTTACATTAAGTGAAATATATATAATGATATACTACTATTTTTTGATGCCATATATAGTTCTATCCCTGAAAATAAATAGCAAATTTCAACATTTTTCTTTAATGTGTGGGTTGGTATTATATTCACTAAATAATATAGTAGATAAAGGGCAATGGTAGAACCATATTATTTTCTCTCTCCTAATATCACTTTTTAATTACTTATTGGACCTATATGTTGCAAGGTAATAAATCTCAAGAGAGATTAGAGTAATTTTTAAAACTTAACAAGTGACCAATGAAATAGTCAGAAACCTCACAGGAGGTTTCTGAAATTGTCCCTAAAAAATAATTTAACTTAACAGGGCAGCAAGTCCACCTCCCTTAAATAAAGTCTTTCTTGAATAATGTCTGAACCAATGAAAATGGTAAAAAAAAAAAAAAACTTATCCTTAACAAGGAACAAATAGCCAACAACGTAATTATTTATGGAAATTGTCTTGTCATTAATTATAACCACGATGTGAAGTGAAAAGGACTTGTAGCATTAGTAGGAACACCATTGATTGGTGATTTGTATCATAAACATAGAACTTCTTACAACGACGGATCCAATTGGAAATGCGAATTCTTCCAGTCCAGAACTAGGCAGCTGGATCCCAAGAGTGCGAGTCAGACTAAGATGTGACCGCCACGGAATTTGCAGTAGCAGGTTCGGAGGAGAAAACGCCGTCTTAATTTGCAGTAAAAAACAAACCTTGACTTACTGTATCTACACTTTTTCAAGTCCTCCAAGTTGTAGAAGTTCGTAATTATCTTTTCATAAATGAGTAATGTTTCAATCATATCTTTTGAAATTAGAGTTTGGCCTTAATACTTCTTATTTTTTTTGAGGAAAAAAAAAAGGATCACAAGTTTTCCCATCAAGATGAATCCTTGAAAGCACTTCAAGCAGTATTTAGGGTCCGTTTGTTTCGAGTGAAAATATTTTCCAGAAAAATATTTTCCTAATTTTCCGTGTTTGGTTACACAAAAGTTACTGAAAACATTTTCTTATGTAAAATATTTTCACTCATCTTATGGAAAACAACTTCCCTTCCAAACTTACTGAAGTTGTTTTCCGAAATGCATGCATCCCGCCTGTAGTACGTTTCAAACTTACTGAAAACATCTTGTAGTATGTTCTTTTTTTTTTTTAGTGTAAACAGGAGAACTCGAACCCAAAACCTCTTCCTTACACTCCCTCCCCCGTACCACCCAACCCCTCCCCCTAGTATATTCAAAATAAAAAAAAAACCTCATCTTACTCATCCTATGCTAGTAATTAATTATGTATAATAGGGACATTCTTTTCTAGAGAAACTTTCAGCAGTGAGAGTGCAAGATATATGTGACAATAAACATTGCATGTGATTGATATTTGACACTAAATGGCCAGCAATTTGTTTATTGCTTAAGGAGATATTTTTTATTCATATATACATTTCTCCAAGATTTTTTAAAGTTAAACAATGAGATAAATTTTCTTATTTTGCATGGGAAGAAGTATGTAGTTATAATGTGTAAAAAGTTAAGATAGCGATAAAAGTGAAAATATTTCAAAAGTTAAACAAACACCAGAAAAATGAAGTAAGAAAATATTTTCAATAAGCTAACCAAATACCTGAAAATGATGAAAGGGAAATGATTTTCATGAAAAATTACTTCCACGGAAAATATTTTTCCAAAGAAAACATTTTACTTCCAACCAAACAGACCCTTAATGGAAGTCGACTTCTTTAAGTATTAAACAACCTTACGATACAGACGTATCCAATTGTAAGATAGAAAATAGATAGATCCCCCCCCCCCTCCCCCGCGGGGCGGAGCGCCCAAACAAAAAAAATATTTTTATTGTATTTCTTCTTTTTTTTCCTGTGGCTAAACAAGTTATTTATACTATTGTGCGTCTACTGTTTTCACGTTCAACAACCTTACGATATAGACGTATCCAATTGTAAGATAGAAAATAGATAAACCCAACCCCCCCAAAAAAAAAATTTTTATTGTATTTCTTCTTCTTTTTTTTTCTGTGGCTAAACAAGAGATCATGGTGGCCTCTGGATTCGTTGATTAAAGTATTACCAGTTGGTTCAACAAAACATGATTAAAAAAATTACAAGTTGATTTAAGTTGGTTCAACAGAATCTTATTCATTTTAGGTTAAATTGTGCTCCTTTCTGAATGGAAAAATGCATCAAACAAAACTATACTGTTTTACAATTTCCTCAAACAAAGCTTCCTATTTTGGGGAGTGCAATTAGCAAGCGTCCTAGGGAGAGGATAAATTGCTAACGCAAGGTTTGGGAATAAAAAGGAAAAGCAAAATAAAAACTGTATTACTATGGATGGCATTGGTCTTGATCTTTGGCTTCATGGTCTTCAATCGTGTAAACATTTTTGTTTACTGTTTATGGAGCTTACTATAATTCTTGCATTTTTTTTTTTGTAAACTTTGATTGGCTTTTTTCCCCCAACAAATAGTCAAAGAATCATTCTTAATACTCGATTCTCTCAATATGTAAGTTTTACTTTTCAAGAATTTCAAACATAAAACACTCAATATGTTTCTATAGTTAGTTTTTGACAAAAAAAATATTTTCATTGCACTATAAACTCATTTTTCAATTTCTTTTTTTTTGCAACCAACTTTTTATTTTGCATACATCAACTCACAAAAGTGCTACACTATTATTGTAAAAAAAATATTTTTTTATTCATCTTCAATTTAAACAGAATTGTGTTCCATTCTAACGTTACCTGACAAAAAATTATTAGCCTTTTGGGCATCATAATCATTGAGTTAGAGATATTTCTTGTTTGCTGAGTAGTATAGAGGGAAAACTTCTCCCTTTAGAACTCAATTTCCAATTTCCGATGATATTTTCTATGCAGAGGTCCTTTTCGCAATTAATATATCACCACTAGTCGTAGTATAATAAACAAAGCTACTCGTATAGATGAACTTATACAAAAGGTGAGTTTAAGCATTCTTTGTGGAATTGTCTAATGAGTACCTTTTTGCCACTAGTAAAGTGAATCAAGTATTAAATTTTTTAAAAATTAATATTAGATTAGAGGAATGCTAAAATGTAATGAAGTTATACGTGCATGAAATAAAAGTCATTTGTTTATTTGCTATACAATTTATCAAAGAAATGAGATGCTATTTTTTTAACCTTAAAAAAGTGAAATGTTATGCAATTAACGAAATAATAAGTGTGATGTCCATTTATCCCTAAAATGATAGATTGGAATATTCTTCCCTCCACAAGGTTCATTAGTACATTCATACATCTTCTCGTACTTCACTAATTTATGAAACTACTCAATTCATATATTTTTATTAATGTTGGTATATATATATCTTTGGTATTGTATCACCTATAAATAGAGTAATTATAGGACTCATTTAGAACCTTTGATAATACAAGTGAATGATAGAAATGATTCTTATTATTTCTCTATCTCTACTCTACTTTCTTTGTTCTCTACTTTTAATAGTTTATATTATTAGTTTTACAACGTTATCAACACGAGTATCTACCTTTGAGCAATCAAGTGCCTTTTTTCAACAATGTAATGGAGAGAAACTTAATCTGCCAGCATCAATTTGTTTATTTAGTGTGTTTGGATTGGAAATTATTTGGAATAGTTTTTTGAAAAAATATTGTATCACTTTTTGGTAATAAAATGTATGTGAAATTTAAAAGGTGATTAAAAATAAAAAATTAATCAAAAAATATGTTCACAATGCAATCAATAAATTTTCGTAAATAATAAGCTATCCAAACAGACTCTTAAGTCACAAAAGTCAACCTATTCAGTCACACTTTAATATTACTGAACTACAATTAATTCATTTTACGTGCTATCCTCAGGAGCTTACTCTTTTTTCAAAAAAAAAATTTTTGTGGGGCGCATTAGATGTACTCGACTAAAAATTGCAAACAACTTGATCGTTTGATGATAATTGTATATTTTTTGCACATTCAACGAATCTGTGGTAAGGATGGGGCAAATGGATTTACATAAGTACCCCATTGTTTTCGACACTTCATATGATCCTTTCTTCCTTATACTTTTTTGTAAATTGTTGCACTTCAATTTGTCAGCATTAACTAAGGTTATTTTTTCTTAATGAAATTAAGAATGCTTTCAGTTTCAGAGGTCACATCTTACTTACTTTCCTCCACCACTCCAGCTGTGCTAATACGAATTCAAACAAGTCTTGGGTCGTTGTCTCGGCTAGGAATGGCAACGAGGGCAGGGGTGAGGGGGAAGAGCCGCCCATTGCCGAAACATTCCCCCGCCTCCACCCCTCGCTCCTCCCACCCGGCCCTTGCCTCGCCTCATACCTGCAAGAAAAAATGTATAATTAGTAAAAAAGTGTAATTAATAAGTTAATATAAATATATTGGTATAATTAATCAATAATTTGCATCAGTATAAATATATAATTATTAATATAACTAATATAATTAATTATATTACATAAACATTAGATGATATTTATAACAACTAATATTAAATATGATATATATATGTATATATTTATGTATGTATGTATATATTAGACGGGTGACGAAGTACGGGTATACTCTCTGTCCCTCACCCCATTTTTTAATTGGGGGGAGGGGAATGATCCTCTGCCCTACTCTACCCCCTTCTATCTCTCACCCCATCAATTCTTTGTAGGCATCCACTCCAATTGACATCCCTAGTCTCAGTTAAAATATATGGAATAGTACTTAGTATAGCTCCAAGAATAATAAAATAAAAAAATGCATTGGAATAGTGCCGCGAATGTAGAGCCAAAATGTAAATTTAAAGAATTGTAAGTTTTAAGGATTTAACAATTTCATCGACCAATTAACAAGAAAAGTCAAATACAAGGGAAAGGAGGTAAAGGTTAAAAAAAAGTAGTATAATCGAGGAAATACGTAAGATAAAATGATTGAGATTGGGAAGTTTTTGTGAAGAACGAAAGCAAGGGACAAAAGAATAAGAATAGGCAAGCAAAATGAACAAAGAATATTAGATGGAAAAATGATAGGGGGAAACAAAACGTAATGAATCTTCTATCTCACTCTATTTGTTACTTTCTGTCTCACTTTTTATTATATTACTATTACTCCTTCATAAATATCATATTTGAGTTTTTTTGTTTCATTAATATCTAATAACTATTAACTGAATAATACATAAAATTTAACAAACTCAAAAAATCAAAAAGCAAAAAATGATATTATTATGGATTTTTGGCTCTATTTCTTTAATATCTATTATATATTTTTTTTGTGGATGTTGTATTTATTTTTTACTTAATTAATAATTATTGAATTTTAAGAAAAAAAAATTAAAATATGATGTTTATGAAAAAAGCAATATAATAAAAATTTGGGATAGAGAACGACACCTGGAATAAGATAGAGGATCCACCGCTAAAAAAAACACACACACACACACACTTTGATGGCATCTTTATCCAAAATAATTAAATATGCGATAAAGCACCTATTTTATAATTTGGAGGTGACACAATGCAACCTCCCCGTAAACCTCATGAGTATCAGTATTCTGTCAATCACGCCCGTCTTGGTAGGAATACTCAGTAAAAAATAATAATAATAAAAATAAAAAAATCTCAACTGCGGCGTACCAGTTGATTTAGCTGATATCAGTCCACTTCCCCCAAATAAAACCTCCTTGAATCATGTCATCAACTGATGTTGATGGAAATAGTAAAAATGCTTATCCTCAGTAAGGAAATAAATAGCCAACAATATAATTGTTTATGGAATTTATATTGCCATTACTTGTACTATTTCAAATCATCGCCAATGTGAGAAGGGTAGGCTAACTTTACACTTCTCATCCACAATTCATAGAAACAATTTATGGTTCCCGTTGAATATCATTTTATCAACATATATCTCTCACTAAAGATAAATAGTTTAAAATTTAAATATTGAACAATATTTAATCTAATGATTAATAACATTTCTTTCACCATTTAACGGTGGATTTCATTTGTAAGCGTGATATCCAAAAGGAACTGTAAAAAATTCATAAGCTCCACAATTATGGGCTTATGGCATTAATACAAACACCACCACAGGCTAGGGATTTATATCATAAATATCAAAACTCTTTTTTTTTTTTTGTATATAATTTCTATGTAGAGTGGAGAGTAATGGATTTAAATTTGGCTTTCCAATAATGCAAAGGGTATAAGCTAAAACTTGCCTCTAAGGCTTTCATGGTGCTTAGTATCTGAGGTTTAGAAATTAGATTAATAATATCACAGGTTGTTGCAGTCTACTTGGATCGCTTGATGAATTCGGCTAGCTATTGTCATTCACATTCAACAAATCTGCGATAAAGGCGCGGGAATTGATGAATAGAAAATAGACAGACCCCCAACCCACTCACATTTTGTTTATGGGTAAATTATTCCACTTGAATTTCTTAGCATCGACTTAAGCATCTTTCTCGACAAAATGATGGAGCTTTACGGGTCAAGTTCACATGTTACCTTTTTCATTTTTCTTAAGTGAGAAGATTCCTCTCACTTTCTTGTCTTTCTCTGCCTGGTCCCGGACTTGAACAAGTCCCATTTCCCATTAGGTTGATCTCCTTGTTTCAGCCAAAATCGACCCACTGAGATCAGACTTGCTTGTGGGTCTCCTTATATTGCTTTCGGACTGATTTGCCGATGCCTCCTGTGTCGGTCTAATTAGGAGCGTGTTTTTGCAATTTGTGGGAAAAAAGACCAGACATGTAGAGGTCAATAATGTCGGCATAATTTTTGTCCAAAATATTAGCAATAAAATCTTGAAATACAAAACACGGGCACCAATGGGCAATGGTTCTTAGAATTTTAAACAGTGGATGCTTAGCTTGGCCTTATTTTTGCATTCGAATTATGTAAGGTTTGATAACAGTTTGTCTGTTGTTTATAATACTGTGTCAATTCATGCCCTTTAGATATTTCAAGGGACTATTGAATTGGTGTCTAATATATTTTAAGTGTCATATTTTTTAAAAGTAAAAATTAATTAGAAAAAAATAAATAAATATAAAAAAGTATAGATAAGATTAAATACAGAAAGTATATAAATATAAAATATAATAATTATTATTAATATATGTATATATATATATATATATATATATATATGATGGATTAAGTAAATTTTATGTGTATTAATGGGTTTCCAATAAATATCGATCAGGGAAACCAATAATTTAATTACCTTTTTCTACTCTTATTCGTTCTTGTCAATTGCTGGATACTTTCTCCCCTTCCTCTTCTAGCTCCTTTCATCCGACAAAACAAGCCTTAAACCCGCTTCTTCTGGTAATCATTTCGAAGCACATAACAAATCAATGGCTTCCGTATTTGAGCTGTCTCAATTCTTGTAGCTCAACAAATTAAATAAACCGCTGAATCTATCACTGCTATGGTTCTTATGCATATTTGAGCTACAACGCAGACAGTAGGTTCAACCAGTTCTGATACAGACTATATAATTAGTTGCAGAAAGCAATGGATCCTGAATTGCTTATACTTGCACAAAAAGGAATGAATCCTGAATTGTACGCAGCAGCACAGTTAGGTGAGTGGGCTGTAATTAGAAGATTTTCGGGCAAGTTCCTGACTCAGAGGACTCCAAAAAGAAACACTGTCCTTCACGTATTAGCCCAGTCCTGTGACTCTGCAGATGTAGTCCAACGCATCCTTGCACGAAATGGCAGTTTGCTAACGGTAAAGAATGCTCGTGGTGAGACTGCACTTCATTTGGCCGCAAGAAAGGGGCATTCTGGCGTTGTTCGAGCACTTATTGATTATAGTAAACAGAACAAAGGATGTTGGTTTTGTGCCTGTTTCGTCGACAGATGCAAGAGGATGGTGAGGATGGCTAATGTGGATGGAAACACAGCTTTACACGAGGCAGTTAAGAACAACTTCTATGAGGTTGCTAAGTTGTTGGTTCAAGAAGATCCTGAGTTCCGATATCGCCCCAATCATGCTGTGGAGACTCCTCTATATCTCGCAGTTGAGAAGGGATATCGGGATACTGCGGAGCTGATTTTGACGACTTGCAAATCACCAGCTTATCTTGGCCCCGGCCACAAAACCGCCCTTCACGCTGCAGCAATATGGAATTTGCCAGGTACATTACATTACTAATTTGTATCAGTCAATGAATATAATCACCAAAAGAAAGGAAATCTTTTGAGCTTTATTTTCATTTGATGTTTTTCTTTCCTCACACGCTGGAAAAAAAGAAAAAGAAAAGCGGGCATGGGCCCGGGGAGGGCGGGGTGTGTGAGGCAGTGCTTTGAATTTTCAACTCAAATGGGACACGCTGATACAATCAGCTCCAAATGAGACGAGTCATAATTCATTAATGAGAAGTGTCTTTCATAAAGTAACATTCAACTTTAGCTTTTCTGTTTTTAGGACTGATTAAAAGAAAACAACACATTCAACTTTAACACACGGCACTTTTGAGAAAAATGCAGTCTCCCTGTCGAGTTAATTGGAAAAGAAGGAAAAAAAAATGTCTATAAACCACATGCCTTCGAAGTGCGTTTGAAATCGAAAAAAGTTATTCACGTCCAAAGTAATTCAGAAAGATTGTACTGTTATAACTGAAACAGACTTGTAATATGAACAACTAAGAAATTTCCTCCTGAGATTTTCCAATTTCTTCAATTTTGCATGTGGATGCTATTCTATCAAATCCACCTTAGCGGAACTAGAAATTGAGAATTGAGAGAGGGAAGATGTATACTTGAGGGGGTACCTTTAGATTTTCGTAAAAAGATGGGGCCACACTCTGAGGTTTACAAGGCAAAATGTTTAAATTTACTGAAGTCTAAGACATGAGTGTTTTTCATTTGTTTTTTACGGTGAATTTTTTGAAAATTGAATTTAAATTAAAAAAACTACATATCAGTTGCTGAAGTTAAGAGAAGAATTGGTGCAATGCAAAATGTGGAAAATTAATGGAAAATGGTAATTTGATTCAAAATTTCCCACGATTTCAAGACTTCAACGCAATAGCAAATTTGGACTTTTGATAATTTCAAACGATCAAATGATGAGTTGAATTAATGAACATAATAAAATGGCACAAAAATAATAGATAACCCTGTGGTGAATTAGTAAATGGTTTATGTATTAGGAGGAATAGTAATAGATAGAGTACCTCTAAAATCTCTCTAGCTTACAAAAATATTAGTTTTTTTTTTTATCAAACCTTATTAGAAGTCTACTTGTTTAATTTCTATTTCTAAACGCACTTACGTGCATCATATATCCTCTACCCGCTGCTTAAACTTGTCAAATCAACCATGAAACCAAAATACACTCATATAAGTAGTTCAAAAAATCTAGAAACTAATATTTGTTAAATTAAAATTTTAGCACATCAAAATGAAAACACCACATCAGAAAAAAAAAAAAAACATTGGTTAAACTCAAGGTTCAACAATCCCATCACATACAATATAGGAAAAAACTTTTACTCCAAAGTTCATGGTCAAATGGGTCAAAATGAAATAAAAACTAAATGCCACAAAAATCCCTTCAAAGATAAATTGGTACATTCTTTCTTCTGGTTCTCGCCTATGAAATGATATATTCTTTCTTATGTTTTAACTCCTCATCATCATCTTCAACTGAACTAAACTTTAATCGTTTCACTGCTGACTTCTCATAAGCATTAGAATATGAGAATAAGAAATATGAAGAGAAAAGGATGTTTTTCTAAGCAAACACTTGGATAACTAAAACTGAAAAGAACGAATGTAATTTACCTGCAACTTAATTCCACATTCAGTTTGCTGAGCACAATAAAACTTTGAATGTATTTGGTTGAAACCTTATGTATTTGCTGAACACATATGAGCTGACCATTCTTTCCTCGGTACAAAAAGCAGACTCAGATGCAATCAAAGAAATACCAATAATTATGAAATATCTAAAAATCAATAGCAAATTATATAAAAATCACCATTGGCTGTGCTTTCTTAGCTCCTCTTATCGAACTTTATTGAAAAATCATTCCTGAAAACCCTAATAAGTAACCTATCGATCATATAATCAAATTAATCAATGGTGAGTGTACCTCCGGATATCGGGTTTTACTCTACCGTGATTGTCCCTATCCATTAATCTCTCTCTCACACACACATATAGTTCCACTAAGAATATGTCTCAGTTTTAATAATCGATTCGTATGGATTAATGAATTACACTATCGCTTAGTAAAACATCAGCTGATTGCAGAACTCATGGAGCTGATTTTGCAAAAGCTGCCTCACATTATCAAAAGGGTCGATAAATTTGCATGGACTGCGCTTCATTATGCTGCTAAACTCAATCATCAAGACGTGGTAAAACTATTATTATCTGCTAAGAGGTCTATGGCTTATGTTGCTGCCCGCAGGGATGACTCCAAGACTGCTCTACATGTTGCTGTAATTGAGGGACATTTAGGTGTGGTGCAAGAGCTTTTATCCGATTGCCCAGATTGTTGGGAGAAGTGCACTAATAAACAACAGAATATCCTTCATCTTGCAGTAAAATATGAACAAAGAGATGTCTTGGAATTTGTCCTATATTATCCTTGGGCTTCTGAACTCATTAATCAGAAGGATAAGAATGGAAACGCTCCACTCCACCTGTATGCTGCTACCCAAAACTTAGATGGAAAAAGCCTTGTAAATCACCCTTGTGTGGATATCAATTCTTTCGATAATTTGAACTCCACGCCTCTAGACGGATTAGTACCAGAAGATAAGCTTTCAGGAAGACAGGTAAGAATTTTTCCTCCGGCCTTCCCCGGGCCGGGGGTCTGTTTGCATGGTCTTATTGGTTATATTAAAAAATTTGTTAATTTTTCTACTTTTACTAGGTCTAATAAATTGGATGTTCGACCCGCATTTTTTTTGGAGTTCATAAATGACAAAAAAGAAAATGAGAAAAAAAGAAGAAGAGTATATAATCAAATAAACAATGTAACCATATATCCATGAAAGATTTTGGTCCCTTAAATATGATAAGAGTGATTTATTTTATACTAGTATAGAAATTGTTAGTCCAAATAAATAAACATTTGTTTGTTACATTTCGAAGTACTTTTTTTTTATCATTCTTTTCATTTTTTGGTAAAATGAATGGGTTGTGCTCCAGTTGAAAATAAAAATTAATACTTGATCCTCCACTTCTATGACAAATGTTTAGAACTTTTAACACTAGATATAAAGATGCTATCGTAGAAAGGACATGTAGATATGAGAAATAAGATACGAGAGGTAAAATAGGCATAGACTAGTGAGTTAAACATTATATTTGTTGAAAAAAGTTTTAGGAAACAAAGGATTGCTTTGCTGATTGGATTGAATATCATCAGCAGATCACTTCCTTAGCCGGTCCAAGTATGAATGTTAACATTTCCAATTATGTATCCTTTCCCTCGATATTATACATGTTTTGTCAGAGTGGGGTCGTAAGAGCACTCCAAGACCGACTGACATTAACGGCCAAATGAAATCACTGACATTATTGTTGCAATTTGGTGTCTAAAACCATTTGCGTAGATTTTAATCAGGGATGAGTTGCGGCGAGCAGGTGGCTCTCCAGGTTATCGAAATTTAGCCACTGTAAAGAAGAATTTACGATCATCGAAAACTGATGAACAACAGGAAAGACTGGCAGGGACTTATTTGATTGTGGCCACACTGATTGCAACAGTCACTTTTGCGGCCGGTTTTACTGTCCCAGGTGGATACAATAGCAGCGGTGGCCCAAACCAAGGCATGGCAGTTCTAGGAAAGAAAGCAGCTTTTATTACATTCGTAATTTCAGATTCTTTAGCACTAGTAATCTCCGTGTTTGCAGTGGCTCGACTACTTCAGTTCGTGCGGAGAAAAAACGCAAGGTCAAAATTGTCTCAGCTAGATGGCATTCAGTCTGACATTTTTACTGCTATCACACTAATGCTGATAGCATTTGTCGCTGGCTTGTACTCAGTGCTACAGATCTTGAGCCTCAAGATTGTGATGTGCGTGCTTGCTGCTTTCTTTGGCTTTCAGATACCACTGATGTATTTTGCGGTCATTCCGAAAACAAAGACTTATATATCTACATTCAGAAATACTGAAGCCGACCGTTCCTTGAGTATAGGTAGATTCGGATTTTGGTGTCAGGACTTAACTGAAGCAGATTAGTTTGTGCTAGTAAATTTGTCACCTAAAAACTACTACTAGCACGTACTACATGGGTATCATGCTTTTCTGCATTATTTGGAGGCTTTGAGCTATGGAAACCATTTGACCATTTATCTAATACACTATTTTCAGTATCTGTTTATTCCCTCTGTACAATTCTTTCTGGTTACGTTTGAATTAAACGATTTTAAATTCTCTCAAATTTCTCTAGGTTGTTTGGATATTTGGGAGGTATTTGAATTTGTAATTTACCAATTATTTAATGGTGATTGATCAATTTGGGCAATAATCTCACCCTGGATAATAGAGTTGTTAGATGCTCTCATTCATGCATCTTGGGAGAGAGAGAAAGAAATGTTATCGTGCGCGCCAGTAACCAGATACATAACTCCAATTGATCCAATTCATTAATCGAGAGAGTTAACAACTTTTGTGCCAACTTCAGTTGAACTAAAATTTCTTGTCAGCTCCAATGGAGAAAGATAATTCATGAAAATTACTCCTCTCCACCTCTATGTCGCTACCAAAACCTTAAGCCCTCTTTGATAATCCAATTTAATATTTAAATTTAATGTCTTTAGATCTTTAATGTATTCAAATGCATTTGATAAAAAATAAAAATAAAACATTTGAATTAATTAAATGATACTAAATTTTCTAAGAAAAACATATTCCAAAAATTAAGTGGTAACCTATTCATCAATCATTTAATGTAATATACATTTAATTGTATTACATTTAGTACATAATAATTCATAACTCAATGGAGAAAGCCTTGTAAATCACTCTTGTCACTGGTAGTTATAATGCCACAGCCAATTTTGCTTGAAATAACAAATTTACCCATTTTAAAGTGCATTCAACATTTGACTATTGGAGGGCATAATTGTATTTTAATGGAAATTGGCTGTGGAAGTTTAAAAAAAAAAAAAAAAAAAAAGATGTCAGTGCTTTCGACAATTCCAATTCCACGGCTCTCGACAGCATACTTCACTTTGATGAGCTTACCGAAACACATTTGCGCCCAACAACAACGACGTTAACAATGCCCCTTTTGGATCCTCAAATCCTTCTGATGCAAAATGGCCCAAAGGCAAATCTCAAGAGTTGGCCCAGTCACCAATGTGGCTGGGGTGCAAGCTGTGAACGCCCACCTGTGGCATCTTTTTTTTTATTTTTTATTTTTTGTTTTTTTGACAGTAAGGTAGTAAATGCGTTGTTGCATTCAAAATCTCAAAGAGTTTGTTGAGATTCTAACGTTGTTTAGATACCCAGGGTGCCGTGATAAAATTTGAATCAGTTAAATTAGTGAATTGTTAAGTACTAAGTTTAATACATTTGAATGTATATCACGTTAAGTAAGTAAATAATTTATCACTTATTTTTTAGAACAAATTTTATCTAAAAAATTTAGTGTCATTTAATTAATTCAAATGTTCTAGTTTTGATTATCAAATGCATCTGAACATGTTAAATTTGGCTTAAAGATCAGTTGAGGCAAAACTAAGAAATTTAAGAACTTAATAGTCATTTTAAAATGTTGAGGGACAAAATAGGACAATTAATATAAGCTGATAAACTATTCAAGTCATTTAGCCCATACTGGCACACTCACATGAATAAATACAATTACCGAAATAATAGGCATGTAAGTAATTGGACAAAATCTTAAACCAAGATTTTTCCTTGTTTTAAATTGATCAATTGGTTTGTTCATGAGTTATTTCAAGCAAACTCCATACATTTTAGTGCACCATTTGACAGTGTTCAGTATTCATGTTTTAACTACTGATTGGCAAATCCGTTTTCTTTCAACAAATTATGATCTCTTAGAACAACTGCGTCTTATTCATACTTCACGAAGATTAACGATTACCGTCGCCTTTTTTTTTGGCGCAAACAATTATATTGTCTCTTAACTCATTGTCAGGAAGAAATTAAGGGCCAGCTCAAACGTGCTGGTGCTAACCCAAGTATCAGTAATGTTACCGTAAGGAGTGTAGCAATAGCTGTTGACAAAGATGAAGAGATCGAAGGTTGATTGAAACAGTGACTCTTACTTGATTGTCGCTAACTCATAGTTACAGTGACTTTTGCAGCTGGTTTTACCGTCCAGGTGGCTTTGAAAGCGGTAATGGACGCAATAAAAGCAGCTTTCATTGTCTTTGTTGTTTCAGATTCATTGGCGTTTCTGCACTCTATCCTCGTAGTCTTATAACAAATTGTAGTCCATTAGAAGCTGGACCTTTTATTTGACGCAGCTCAATTCACAATATTCTCCAGTGAGCTAGGTATTGGATATGCCATGATAGCAATGGTGATAGCATTTATGAGTGGCCTCTTTGCCATGGTACCAATCAGGGGCATCCAGATTTATCTCTCTTTTATCATTTCTTTGTTCGGCTTCTATGCTGTGGTTATTCTCATTGGATAAAGGTAAAATCACTTTAGTTTATATTTTGTATCAGAGCTTATTATGGTTTAATTTGTTCTTTTCCATGCTCTAGGAGTTAAATTCATGCATGTTATAGATCTCCGTGCTAGGTCAGTGTGAGCTTAAGTGCAAACCGCCCTTGTTGCAAAGCCAATTAAATTATGAGATAAGTGAATAAACTTTGGGAATTATGTGTGAGATGTTAAGAATTTGAAGGACTTAAAAGCAATTTTGTGAATATAATTTGGGAATCTATCCAAACTTGAAATTACCCTTTACTACTTATTTACTCTCTCTCTCTCTCTCTCTCTCTCTCTCTCTCTCTCTCTCTCTCTCTCTCTCTCTCATATTCCTTCTTTTCCTCTTTCTCAGAGTGAGAATGGAGTTCGGGATATACTTATTTGCGACTCCATAGACGTAAGATGTGCTAATTCATGTTGTTTGTGGTTGATTTAGTGGAAGAAATGGCAAGGGATGTGATAAGTTGTATTTTTACCATTAATTCTATGATTATTTTCCTCTTTTATTATACCAAATATTATTTTAATTGATTGATTTTACTTATATTTGGTATTTGGTACTAATTGTAGGAAGGTGGAGCAAAAAGAAATAAAAAATCTGATTTTTCAAGAGTTTTCTAATTCAAAAGGGAGCCTACATGAATTATTAACGGAAGATTAGGAGGAAGTCTATTTGGTTTCAAAAAGTTAAAAATTAGGAAAATCAATTCCTTCAATTTCGTGGCTACTAAAAGGAAAAAGAGGGAAGTATTAGACTCCTAGTAGGTCTGCTTGGCTTGGCATGAATTTCCGTTTGGCTTTGCTATGTGGGGACCATGGAGAGAAAGCCACGGTGGTGGACCTTTGTAATTGGAGCTTTGGCTAATTTGGGAGAAAACAAAGCAAAGAAGAGAAAAAGACGGACTCGCGGGATTGGTAGCAGTAGGCCAATTAAGAAGTTGGGTTCACGTGAACCAGATGCATGTGATCAGGACCCTTAGACAAAGCCTAACTCCCAGACGTTTTTACTTCTCTACTGGGGCGCTACTTGGAGAATATAAAAAGGAAAAGCCAGATTCACGTCTGCGGCGATTAGCTTTTAGTTTTCTTTCTCCCTGTCAGACGCCTTCTTTTCCTTTTGACTTTCTCTACGCAGCCGACTTTTTTCACTTTCCTTCCTTGGCCGATTTGGCCAGGAAGAATTTTGTAAGCTTCAGATTGCTTTTTCACCGGGTTGTTCTCCATTAATGGAGGACTAACCTCCTACTGCTAGTCAAGGGGACAACTGAAGATTTGGTTCAATAATTTCTGTGAGATCTAATTTATTTTAATTGCTTCCTCCATTTATTGGTATTCATATGTTTCCTGCTTTTAACCGTTATAGCTCGTGTGAATGATTGAATAGATGCGCAATATTTAATTATTCACATAGGCTATTTTGCTAAATAGGGATAATTGAATCCGTAATTGTTCGTTATCTTTATCTCAGTAGCAACTGGCGTAATTGGGTTTATGTCAGGGGAACATACGATCTAATTTAAACAAACCCTCGTAGCGTGTTTGTTAGTTAGGATTGGGCCTTTCTAATTATTAATGCAATCTAGAAATTAAATTCTACGGTCGTACCTAGGATTGTTTTTGGGTTAGGGAAATAGTTAACGGTCGTACCTTGACTATCGATAAATTAAGAAAGGGTTGGTTGTTTATCGCGTGTATGACAACTATAACTGATCTATTACTAAATGTTGGAATTATTTCTGCATCGATGATCAGTGCATGAACCATTTCTGACGTGTACCCTTGGCTAAAGTTTCTCTTAATTATTTCTTTTAATTAATTATTTTCTGCAGTTAATTTATTTAGTTAGCATTTAATCCAAAAATCCCCCCATACTTTGAACTCTAGAAAAAACGAATTATCCCCAATCCCTGTGGATTCGACCCTACTCACCGCTATCTACAAAATCTGTATTTTTCTCGAGTAGGTATTTATTATTGTACAGGTTCGACGGCCTGTCAATTTTTGGCGCCGTTGCCGGGGACTGGTGCCAGATTAATTTGTTTCTTTTTGAGTTCATCTTGTTTTTATTTTTATTTATTTATTTTTCTCTTATTTTTTATTATATAGTTTATGCCTTCTAACACTCCGTATTTTGGTGATTTACTGGATTTTGTTTCCGAGGAAGGCAATGAGACTGATTTTTTTTCTAAGTTTGCATATTTAGAGGCACTAAACTCTATTAGAGAAAGAATGGCTGCTGCAACCTGTGAAATTTGTTATGCCAGGGATCATTCGACCGGTATGTGCCCCGAATATCAAGATAATCTGAGTGTCCCACTCAATAATTATGGAGATTTTTCACCATGGTCTCAAACGTGGTATAACCCTAATCCAAACGGGTATGATCAAGGATGGTGGGATAACTCCAGTTATAATTATACAACAGGGCCACTAGATTTTTAGCAGTATGAGTCTCAAGAACCGTCATCCATGTCAGGTATGTCTCTTGAAGAAATAGTTGAATTAATAGCTACTAACACATATCAAATTCAACAGGAGGTACATCAACTTCAACAGGAGACACAAAAGATGAGTGAAGAGATGAAAGAAGGAAGGCGTGAATGGGCATCTAAAATGAGCAAATTGATTTCTCCAGTTTATGAAGAATTGCCCTCACCGACTATTATCGACCATGAGGAAGATGAGAGTGCAATTATTCTGACAGAGGACATGGTATTGCAAGGGTCTCAAGAAGAAGAATCTAAAGATGCAGTTGAAAAGAAAGTTGAAGCGCAAGAATTGAGACCCCAACATCAAATGGTTGAAGTGAATGAATCCAGTGAACAATCTCCAAATGCGGTGACATCTCCTCCATTTCTTGATCAATATTTTCCTGACTCTTATTCTTTAATTTCTGTTAGTGAGATTGATTTTATTATACCAGAAAATTTTGAGTTTCATGACAGGAACAAGTTAAGAGTCACGATGGCAAAATATCTCAAACCAGTAGGTGCTTGTGATGGAGGAGTGAATGAAGATTTAAGGTCATTACTTGGTTGTTTGGCGCAATCTACTGGTCCATGGAAAATCGTAGCTCGTGTGCTCAAGAATTACTCTATTTACGAGGGCTATCAGGATCACATAGAAGATGAAGCACTGAAGCGAGGTACGCGATTTTATCCTCCATGAATAAACAGGACAATGTCTAGCCAAAGACATTAAAGAAAGGCGCTGCTTGGGAGGCAACCCAAGACTTTTGTTTTAATTTTCTTATGTTTTTGGAGTTTTTGTTAAGTGTTAGTTGCATTTAGTGATTTGTTGCTTGGTGGCAGGAAAGTGGCAGTTAGACGTGCTCACGCCAGGTGATCACGCCTGAGGGAAAGAAATTTTCGTTCAGGATCTGCGGACTCTATAGCAGTTAGACGTGCCCACGCCAGGTGGTCACGCCTGAGGGAAAGAAATTTTCGTTCAGGATCTGCGGACTCTATAGCAGTTAGGCGTGCCCACACCAAGTGGTCACGCCTGAGGGAAAGAAATTTTTTGTTCAGGATCTGCGGACTCTACAGCAGTTAGGCGTGCCCACGCTAAAGGATAAAAAAAAAAAAAAAAATTTTCGACGGATGGTCAAAAGACTAGGGGCAATTAGGCGTGCCCACGCCTAAGCTAGAGGTTCCTTGAGTAAAAAAAAAAAAAAAAAAAAAATAGCTTTTGCGCCCCGCCGTGCGCGCGGACCACCAATCGCGCGCCTCCCTCTACGCGACTCAGCCGTAGTTGCCCCTTTTCGCGCAGCCTGCCCCTTTCGCTCAATCTCCAGCTCCAGTTCACCTCCAGGCAGATCGAGCAGCAACTCAGCCGCAGCAGCGCCCACAGCGCGCAACCTCCGCGTGCTTGCCAGCGCGCGTTCGACGCATGCACGGTGCTGGGTCCTCCCCTGCCCTCCATTTCACCCACAGCCATTCAAACCTCCGGTGAATTCTTTCTTTATTTTCTGTCTCTAAGTAGCTGAGGCCAGATTACTAGCTTTTATTAGCTGATGCCAGATTTTAATTTCTTAGCTGAGGCCAGATTTTTTATTTGCTAGCTGAGGACAGAAAATTTGTGCTTGTTTGGGTGCTGTGGCATATCTGTGGATTGATTGTTGATTATTTGGTTAACGTTGTGCCCAACCAGTGATATTTGGGGAAAGTTTTTACTCTGACTACCTGTTTAATTAATTTTTGGGAAAAATTGCTGTGTTTACCTAATTAATTGATTTTTGGGTTGAATTTGTGGTATTTAGGGAAAATTTTGCTGCTGACAGGTTTAATTAATTCTTGGGGGTGTGTTCATCGGCCGTTTCTGCACTTGTCTATGATTGGAAGCTGTATTTAGTTGTCATTTGCTTTGTTGGCTGTTTGTTGACCTCTTTGGAATCCCATTTCCTTGCCTCCACCTTGCCCTCTGATTTCCAATGACTAAACCAAAAAATAAGGGCGAGAGCAAATGGACACTCGTATGGAGCGGATGGAACGTCACATGGGCGGGATGGCCCAGAATTGAGCACAGCATCTCTATCACGTGGGTTTCCGCCCGCCTTTCCCTCCACAGCCGTAGTTCAGTTCTGCCCTCCTCCGTTTTAAGGGAAGCGTCGTTGCCCCAATATCTCTGTTTTGCTGTTTCTTTGCTTACATTGAGGGCAATGCAAGATTTAGGTGTGGGGGGAGTAGTATATTGGCATTTTATTGAAAAGTGCAAGTGTAGGCATTTTTGTTGGATTTTTTGTTTGACTTTGTCGAATTTTGACCAATTTTTGCCTATCTTTGTGCTTATTTGTGATTATTCCTAATAAACGATGGTTAGATGTCTCAAATTTTTCTATTGCTAAGATTTTACACTTTAAGGTGTTGAGTATGACATGGTTGAGTTTAAAGGTATCTCTTTGATGAATATTTGAGATTTTGTGACTTTTGCACTTTTTGGTTAACTTTTCTAAGTATTGTAAATATTTGTCTAGCATTTTTTGTGCAAATTGGTTCAGCTATTAATCTTAGTTCTCCATGTTTAAGAAATGAAGCGGGTTTGTGTGGTATTTAATTTTATTTTTGGTGCTTATTTATGAATAGTATTAGGCTATACTCCGCCAGTATTGTTGCCTAGTAACCGGGAGTCTTCACCACAAGTGTCGACTTTCGCGTCAAAAAATGACGATAGCTATGAGTATGTGGTTTTTAAGCGATGATGGCTGAGTAACCGGACTCCTTCATTTGGCCAATGTCGGAGTTCGCGTCAAAATGCTTGAATGGCTAAAAACTAAGCATTCCCCCTGAAGAAAAAAAAAATCAAATAAGTGGGGATATTCTAGAAAAGAAAAAATATATGCTAAAAGTGAAAAATGGGAAGTATTTGAATGAACTGTTAGCCCGCTGATTCATGAATTTTAATGTTGAGATTTTGCTTAATAGTCGAACCATTTGCTTATGGATGCTGGTTGAATATTTTATATTCTTAGATTAGTTAGTCATAAATTGAAAGAGTCCTTGATCTTGAAAGCTAATTGGAGAGATATTTCTTGCAAATTGCCACTAATACTTGACATGTATTTTAATTATATTTTGGCAATAGAAGATTTGAATAATAGCCATTGTTGAATCCGATTACTTGATTTGTTGTTCTCATGCTTGAGGACAAGCATGGTTTAGGTGTGGGGGAAATTGATAAGTTGTATTTTTACCATTAATTCTATGATTATTTTCCTCTTTTATTATACCAAATATTATTTTAATTGATTGATTTTACTTATATTTGGTATTTGGTACTAATTGTAGGAAGGTGGAGCAAAAAGAAATAAAAGATCTGATTTTTCAAGAGTTTTCTAATTCAAAAGGGAGCCTACATGGATTATTAACGGAAGATTAGGAGGAAGATTGTAAAGGGGAACAATGGTGGAGGTTGTGCGCTTAAAATGTGTGATTTTGAGCATGCATGTTTTTTCAATTGAGATCGAGTAAATTTTGGATTCGGTCCTAATGAGTCCAACGAATGTATCAGAGCTTTTTTTTTTTTTTTTTTTTTCATACTAGGAGAGGTATGGAATTTAAGAAGTGGAGGGAGAGGGAGAACTAGAATTTTGGACCTCTTTATCGTCAAATCTCAACAATGTATCAAAACTTATTATGGTTGAATTTATTTTTATTTATTTATTTACTTTTGCCATTCTCTGAGAGTTAAAACTCATGCATACGATAGTTGTTTGTGCTAATTTGATGTGAACAAACTTTGGCAATTACGTGTGAGATGCTGACATTTGAAGGACTTAATAGCAAATTTGTGAATTTTAATTTGGGGATCCGTACCAAATTGAGATTTAATTTAATCACATATAACTCGTTCTCTCTCTAAGGTTCCTAGCTTCTTTTATCAAGAATTCAAGTGGCTTGGAGAACCTTCAATTTGGCTCAACTAAGGTGAGATGTGCTAATTTGTGTTGCTTATGGTTGATTTATGGAAGAAACGTCAAGGAATGTAAAGGGAGTCAATGGTGGACGTTGTGTGCTTAAAATGTGTGATTTTTGGGTTTGCATTTCTTTTTGTGCGATCTTGGGGTATTTGGAAATCTTTCTTGATGCCAGTCTATTATGGTTTCACGGCATTGGAGTGAGTAGAAATTGGGTTGTCGTGTTGAATATGCTGTACGACCTTCGGATGCAGCGTTTGGTAGTTCGACCACATGCATGCTGAATCCCAAGAGAGTCCAAAAGCTTGGGTTTAAGTGTATAAGGCATCCCAAGTGTTGGGACGCAACGGCTGGATAGTACATTCATCCCTTAATCCATCCGAACATCTGCAAGAAAGCTTGTTTCATCCTGAATTATATGCTTTTAAGTTTAGAATCTTAGAAGTCTAATATGCTTGAATTGTTTATCACGGTCGGGATTTATAATTGTTCTTGTTTGAATGCTACATAGGTTGGCAAGACCATAGCCATTCAGATTAATTCAGATTGGCTCGCATTGTTTGAGGTAAACAATATTTCTTGCTTCCTTGTTCTGTTTAAAATATAGATGAGGCTTTATCATGTGCAAAAGGGAGCATTGTTATCTTCTTCGCTTTTGTACCTGAATATCCATATGCGGTCTTTTATCAATGTCAACAAATGTAATACTGTGTGATGCGATATAATTAATACGAAATAAAGTCGTGGATACTTTGTCGATTTTCGATGGTCAAGCTTTTAAATCGTCTCAACTGGATTGTAGCAAAGTTTTGGACCATGCTAATTGGATTCATAGTTAGCAATTGGATATATAAATATACAAATGACGATAGAAGATCATGCATTGAGTTTGTACGTGAATAAATATACAGTTGATCATTGTTCATAATCACATGTTTTGATTGTAATTATGACTTTATTTCTAGTTATTTGTCATTTTCACGGAATGTGTTATGCTACTATAATATGTTTCTGTCAATGAAGAGTACTTGAATTGTTTATCAAGCAAGACGTTGCTCATACCTCATTGTTGTATTATCTCAGACGATGATGCTTTCTTTGAGGACAACTTTGGTAAGGTGTGCGCGATTGAATCATTGGAGAAGGTTTAAAGTGCCTCAAATATTGGTGATCAATGATTAGACTAGTGTGTATTTGCTTGATCTTGCACTGGCTTATTAGATCGAATGTACTAAATAGTTAACGTATAATATATTTCACATATTACTAAGTTCATAGAAAAATTATCACTTTTTCTTCAACATTTAATATTTATTGAAATACCTAGCTATATTGATAAATTTGGATCGAGTGCACTTCATATAGTTCAATCATCAAGATGATGTAAGACTGTTTTGTCTACTGACCAGTCCACGGCCTCTGTTTTCTGCACAGGTAAGATTTTTCTTCCCTTCCCCTTCGGCTGTATTAAAAAACTTGCCAATTTGTCAGATACATAAACCAGTCTTAGATCTCCCTTTTGCATACTTACATAGACCAAGAAAAGTAGGTAAGGTTGATGGTAAAACAAACAAGAAAAAAAAAATTCCAAGGTAGGGATGGTAACTGGTAGGGCACTCTCTAGAAACCCTCTCCACCTTTACTGGCTGCTTTCACTTTATATGTCCCTTAATTTTGTGCACAAACACATGACATACTTTTCCATTCTTCAAACGTGACTTGTCTTGATTAATGCACCACTAGGGTTACTTTCTTGTCATTCTTTGTCCCAATTACTTTGTCATCTTTTTAGGAATAATTTTGTCCAATCATTTTCTTGCCAAATTTTAATCGTATTCAACAAATCATATAACATGAAGACAAAGGATAGAAGTGAAAAATTTTAGAAATATTTAATTTGTCGAAGATAACAAATATTTTAGAATATTACAGAATTGGAAGCATGAGACTTTTAATGAAATGGTGTATGCATCTTACTTCTTTCAACTCATGATTATCCAATACCCCAAATTATCTATATTTTTTATAACTTTTTTTTAATTAGTGTAAGCTGGAGGACTCGAACCTGAGACCTCTTACTTACACTCCCTCCCCCGTACCACTCAACCCATCCCTCCCCCAATACCCTAATTATCTATAAACATGTGCAAGTAGTAAACCAATACTATATCATATTTGAAAAGTAAATGCAATCACTAAAGCCATAGTCATGGTTTTTCTCTCTCAAATTCATTTGAGTTGAGTTTAATCAAGGTTGAGTTAGAGCAAGCGGGTGGCAGTACTCCACAGGTTATCGAAATGTTACAACTGTGAAGAAGAATTTACTATCATCAAAAAGTGGCAACACTGAACTAAGGATGGCAACGGGGCGGGATTGGGGCGGGGGACCCCTCTCCCATCCCCGGCCCTGCTGCCTACAAATTTTTATTTATGACGTCATCCGGTTCAATTCCGATCGAACTCGGTTGAACTCATTGACCCCTGACCCTTGAACTCGATCGAGTCAATACCCAGTCCGGTTCTGATATCCGGTCCAATTCTGAAAACATAGGCTTTATGAACTCCCAATTATTTTGGAAACTAGTTTGCTATGCAAATTGGCGAGAGCATTGTTATCTTCTTCCCTTTTGTACACGAATATCCATTTACGGTCTTTTATCAATGTCAACAAATATTGTAATGCTGTATAATGTGATATGATATGAAATAATGTCGGAAATGCTTTGTTGATAGTCGATGGGCTAGTCCTGCCTATTTTTAAACTGTCTCAACCGGATTAGAGCAGAGTCTTGGACCATGCTAATTGTTTATTAGGCAAGACGTTGCTCATACCTCATCGTTGTATTATCTCAGATGATGATGCTTTCTTTGAGGACAACTTTGGTAAGGTGTGCGCGTTGGAATCATTGGAGAACGTTTAAAGTGCTTCAAATATTGGTGATCAATGATTAGACTTGTGTGTATTTGCTTGATCTTGTACTGGCTTGTATGCATTATGTTGTTAAGTACTTAAAAACTTTCGTTTGATCTTTTGGACTTGTATCAATGCATTATGTTGTTCTAAGAAATCCTGACTTCGCCACTGCCATGAATGCTTCACTGCTACGGTTTCAATGTTTTAGTGTCTTTGATTCTTCATGCGTTGTGTTATTGTGGTTACCACGAAAGACATGGTGGTGTTGTTTCTCACGGCCTTAACAGTTTGATAGAAAGTTAATTGGAGCTAAAGTTCTCATGATTTATTTTTGTTTTGTTGCTTTAAGCCATTAAATTTCAAAGTTAATGAACTTGATGTCAGAAAATTTCTCTCCATATTTCTGCAGTTTTAACTCCCGCTAACTATTGACAAATTTAGTTTTATGTCAACAATATCTAAGTGTTTTCAATAGGAAATAAACTTACTTTTTAATGTCAATGAAAATTTTTTTACTGCTTCTTGTATATACAAATGTTTATCATGTTTCTTTCAGGTATATTCTACTTATTTTGAATTAGTTTTTTGAATTATAATGTGCTCCTTAACAAAAATATTTTTTTTTTGAAGGAACAAAAATATTATTTTCATCACTAAATATTTAACGTATAATATATTTCAGTATTTTAATGCTTAGCACAACCCAAAGTGCTATTAAACCTAGCTATTTTTTCTACCATATAACAAAGGTGAACTGTTTTAAGCGTCTATAATGTATTTATTAACAATTTTTTTCTCAACCAAAACCTCAGCATTTTCTAAGCGAAACTTAACACTTTGGTAAAAGACCTTATCGCTAATTTAGCAATAATTAAAACCTTTGTAGCAAATTTTAGAATATTTTAAAATAATTTGATGGTTCATAAGCGAAAGTTCACCTTCTTAGAATCTTTTTTGTTGAAATGTTACTACTTTTCTAGCCAAAGGTTCAAGTATGTTAAGGAAAATTTACCAGTGTCTTGTAAATCTTCTCACTTTTTAGGTACTACTTGTTTAGCAAAAAATATTACTTCACTTTTTTGAAAAATTCTTTCTACTTCATTAAGATATCTTAGTATTTAATAACACATATTACTAAGTTCATAGAAAAATTATCACTTTTTCTTCAACATTTAATATTTGTTGAAAAACCTAGCTATATTGATAAATTTGGATCGAGTGCACTTCATATAGTTCAATCATCAAGATCAGGTAAGACTGTTATTGTCTGCTGACCAGTCTACGGCCTCTGTTTTCTCATTTCTGCACGGGTAAGATATTTCTTCCCTTCCCCTTTGGCTGAATTAAATAACTTGCCAATTTGTCAAATACAAAAACCAGTACTAGATCTCCCTTTTGCATACTTACATAGACCAAGAAAAGTAGGCAAGGTTGATGGTAAAACAAACAAGAAAAAAAAATTCCAAGGTAGGGATGGTATCTGGTAGGGCACTCTCTAGAAACCCTTTCCGAGTTTACTGGCTGCTTTCACTTTATATGTCCCTTAATTTTGTGGACAAACACATGACATCCTTTTTCATTCTTCAAACACGACTTGTCTTTAGGCCTGTCAACGGGCCGGAATTCATTATTCCGGACCCGGATCTGACCCGTTTACCTGACGGGTCTTCTACTCTATGTTTCGGATCCGGGTCGAGTCTACCCGAAAAATCTATCAAACTTACAATTTCTAATAAAAATGAGAAAAAAATATATTTGTAAACTAATTTATAACTAATACAAAAATAAATAAATAAGAAAAGAAATCAAATTGACTTTACTCAAATACATCACCCTAATCAAATTATTGATAAATATATATTTTAAATTATTAATCTATTTATATCCGGATCCGGGTCTAATACGGGTTGAAATACTATATTCCGTATTCGACCCGTTTTTGGTTGACAAACGGATCCGGATCCGGGTCCGGATAACGGAATTCAATCCCTACCCGTACCTGCAATAATTTGACGGATCCGGTCCGGGTCCGGGTCTACTTGTCTTGATTAATGCACCACTAGGGTGACTTTCTTGTCATTCTTTGTCCCAATTACTTTGTCATCTTTTTAGGAATAATTTTGTCCAATCATTTTCTTGCCAAATTTTAATCGTATTCAACAAATCATATATCATGAAGACAAAGGATAGAAGTGAAAAATTTTAGAAATATTTAATTTGTCGAAGATAACAAATATTTTAGAATATTACAGAATTGGAAGCATGAGACTTTGAATGAAATGGTGTATGCATCTTACTTCTTTCAACTCATGATTATCCAATACCCTAATTATCTATAAACATGTGCAAGTAGTAAACCAATACTATATCATATTTGAAAGTTAAATGCAATCACTAAAGCCATAGTCATGGTTTTTCTCTCTCAAAATCATTTGCGTAGAGTTTAATCAAGGTTGAGTTAGAGCAAGCGGGTGGCAGTACTCCACAGGTTGTCGAAATGTTACAACTGTGAAGAAGAATTTACTATCATCAAAACGTGGCGACACTGAACAATTGGAAAGAATGGGCGGTACTTAAATGGTTGTGGCCACACAAATTGCAACAGTAACTTTTGCAATTTGTTTTACAGTCCCAGGTGGATATAAAGGTGGTAAGGGTCGAGACAAATGCAAGGCAATTCTAGCAAGAAAGCAGCCTTCTATATGCTTGTCATTTTGGATTTCTTACCTCTAATTGTTAGATTCATGAATAAAAGACTATCACATATTGGTTCGAGAGATGAAAAAAAGTGGTTAATGTGTAAGTAATGGCTCCAAATCTAATAGTTTAAATTTTTAGATTAGAGTTAGATTCCTAACTTACATGTTGAGCTTTTGATGAGTTCTCTCGAAGTTTTTTCCTTGACACTTATAAAGACCATATTCGTTCGACAAATGATGCTCGTGCAGTCAAAGCTAGCTAGAGTAAGTTGCGTGTCTCCAAGAGTGTGCATCAGATACCTTCCAAGCATTGATAAGGATTTGACTGACGCAGATTAATTGTTTTAGACTTATATTATTAGATTGTCACCCAAGTTATAACCACTAGCTAGTACTGTACTACACTTTATACCTTTAATCTTCGCCATATTTGAAGGCTTTGAGCAATGAAAACCATTTTGAGCGTTAGTTCATTTACTATTTTCAGAGTCCGGTCATCCTCCCATTCCCACTTCTTTTTCGTTGTATCAATGTTGATTGATCAATTTGGCAGTTTTCTATGGTCAGCCAGTCGTGGACAATTGACTTTGTCAGATGCTCTCACGAATTCTGGAGAAGGAAATATTACTGCAGTGGTAACTAAATAGCTTAACCACTAAATAGCTTAACTTGAAGGGAAAAAGGCATAGATTGATTGAATCCAAGTATATGGAGAGGGTTTAACACTTGTTTGTAAAATGTTCTTTTGGACGGCTGTTTCTTCTTTCTCGAGGTGTGCAAGAAGAATGTCGTCAATGTTTGAAATGGACCCAATTCCACTAAGTTGTCGTTCACTTTCCAAATTTGATACCTTTCTCTACATGTTAAGTAAAGTATCTCAGTATCAGTTATGTAATTTCCCTTTTTTCTTCTCTTTCTTTTAGCTTTCTTCAGTTCAGTCCTGAGTACTACTCCATGCACTTCATCTTTAACAAGAAGATTGTGAAGAATCTGACAAGTACTTCCCATGCACCGTGGTGACGTTTCAACTTCTGTAGCTCAACCGAGAAGCATTGGACAAATTAATTAAAAGCATTGATAGAGTTCAATAAACATGCATTAGTTTTAAGCTCATGAATATAGGCAATTAAGATCAAGAAAATGGGCTCTCCCCTGCTGCGAGGTCCGGGGAGACATTTGGGTCCATGTTGATGTAACTGCATTAGACGATGCATTCACGGCAAAATTTCAGGAATGACAAAGAGACCATAATGGGGCCACGCACAGCACTTTTCCTGAAGCAAAAGCACTCCCTGAAGCTATGGAGGGAGAAAAAGGAAGTTAGTGCATAGATCATGAAACTGCAAATGGAAACGAAATACAGGTTTGCTTGTAGTTATAGTTAAATAGGGCGATTTGTACTGTTTGAGTAATAATTTGTATGTGCTGGGTCTCAGCATTCTGTGTTAATTGTAATTATAAACATGAAAAAAGGTTTTAATTCGAGTTGCTTAGCCATGCTTTAAATTCGAAGTATGTGCTGTCGATAACACTTCATAGATCCGAGATTTATTGCACCTTGTCCTTTCATTACCTTTCTCTGCATCTTATTGGTTCTGATCCGGAAGCAGAATTCCCTCTCCCTTCTTCCTCTCCCATCTCCTTTCTACCCTCAAATCTGCTTCTTCCTTTGCTCCTGTCGAAACACACATTAATTGCCCTCCATCGCGGGGTTAGTTCAACTCTTGCTGCTCAACAAAGTAAAGAAATGAAGCCTCAAAAACTAATTATTCATGTTTCATGCATACTTGAGCTACAACAAAGTCAGTAACTTCAACAAGTTCAGATTTACTGACAAGATAATTAGTTGCAGAAAGCAGTGGATCCTGAATTGCATAACCTTCCACAAAAAGGGATGCATCCTGAATTGTATGCAGCTGCGCAGTCAGGTGATTGGGGCCTACTAGGAAAATTTTCGGACGAGTTGCACGATCAGAGGACTCCAAAAAGAAACACTGTCCTTCACGTATTAGCCCAGTCCTGTGACTCTGCAGATGCTGTCCGACATATCCTTGCACGAAATTGCTGTTTGCTAATGGCCAAGAATGCTCGTGGTGAGACTGCACTTCATTTGGCAGCAAGAAATGGGAATTCTAGCATTGTTGGAGAACTTATTGATCAGAGTAAACAGAACAAAGGATGTTGGTCTTGCGCCTGTTTTGTCGACAGACGCAAGATGATGCTGAGGATGGCTAATGTGGATGGCAACGCAGCTTTACACGAGGCAGTTAAGAACAACTTCTATGAGGTTGCTAATTTGTTGGTTCAAGAAGATCCTGAGTTCCGATATCGCCTCAATTATGCTTCGGAGACTCCTCTATATGTCGCAGTAGAGATGGGACATCGGCATATTGCGGATCTGATTTTGAAGACTTGCAAGTCACCATCTTATCTTGGCCCCGGTCACAAAACTGCCCTTCACGCTGCAGCAATATGGGATTTGCCAGGTACGTTATATTGTAAAGAAAGCAAATCTGTGAACTTCTTTTTTTTTTCTCCTTTGATGTTTTTCTTTTTATGCATATGCTTTTCTTTCTTACAAACGTTGGAGAGGTTAATTAGTTTGAGATAAAACCAAAGATTTTTCAAAGACAACAATTTGACCAACCTTGACCATAAGGAACAAAAAGAAATAGAAGTGGTTCAATGCAGTGGTTCTAATTTTCAAAAACAGGCCGGTACATACTAGCTTTACAGACGGGACGAATCAAGAATTGAAACTTGTCTTTCATAAAGATCAACATCCAATTATAGCTTTTCTAAGAAGCCTGAGGCAGTTTTCCCTAAGTTAATTCAAGAATGGCGTGATAAATCCATGCTCCCTCTCATGTAATGGGAAAAAAGGGGAAAAAATTAGAATGAAAAGCAGTAGTATTAACATATAACATGCCTTCAAAGTCCGTTTCAAAACGGAAATGAAGACATTCATGTCCAAAAGATTGACAAGCATTTTATTGTTTCGCCAAGTATATAATGTGATAAGAAAGCGCTCTCAGTTCAATTCGGTAGAACATGGGTCTCCAATCAAGAAATTTCCTCCTAAGATTTTCAAATGTCTATAATTGCACATGGATGATTTTTTGCCATCTATACCACTGGCCAAATTGATTTGAGGGAAACTTGGGAGGATCAAAGTTTTCAATCTACTGAAGTTTAAGACATTGGGTGTTTTTCTTTAGGGAGAATTTATAGAATATTGATACTTAAATTAAGAAGTACAAGCAATGTCAGCTGCTGAAGTTAAAGAAGAGTGAGAGAAAGAAACGAGTTTTACAGCAATTAGTGAGACACAAAATATTTGAAAAAGAAGGTCATCCACAATCTGATCGGTTGTTTATACCAATGGCAAAGGGTATTTAGGTTCAGAAATAACTGTAATGACTTCAACACAATAGCAAATACAAACACAAAATCTTGAATTGACCTAAAGTGCAAGCTGAAGTGACACAAAAGTAACGTTAGAAGCTCATTGCATTTGACACTCGTGAATTATGTATGGTCAGAATCCATGGAGCTGATTTTGGAAAAGCGGCCTGATCTTATACAAAGGGCCGATAAATTTGGGTGGACTGCACTTCATTATGCTGCCAAATTTAATCATCAGGAAATTGCAAGACTACTACTGTCTGCTGATAGGTCTACTGCCTATGTTGCTGCCAAGAATGATGACTCCAAGACTGCTCTACACATTGCTGTAATTCATGGACGTGTAGCTTTGGTGCAAGAGATTTTATCCCATTGCCCAGATTGTTGGGAGGAGTGTACTTATGGACGTCGGAATATCCTTCACCTTGCAGTAAAATACGAGAAAAGAGAAGTGTTGGAATTTGCCTTAGAAAAGTACCCCTGGGCTTCGGAGCTCATTAATCAGAAGGATAGAAAAGGAAACACTCCTCTCCACCTCTATGCTGCTACCAAAACCTTGGAGGGGAAAAGCCTTCTAAATCATCCTCGTGTGGACGTCAATTCCATCGACAGATTGAATTCTACGCCTCTAGATAGAATCCTACAGGCAGACGAGCTCTCAGAAAGACAGGTAAGATTTTCTTTTCTTCCACTTGCATTGTCTTATCGGTTGTATCAGAACACGGTCAAAGCAAATATCCAGTCTAAAATATATCTACTTTTACTAGATCTAATAAACTGGATCTTCAATCCACATTTGAATTTTTTTCCTTTCTTGGAGTTTATAAATGATAAAAGAGAAGATGAAAAACAAAAGCAGAATAAGAGCATATAATAAAACAAACGATGTAACAATACATCCATGAAAGATTCTCTCAAATATGATACGAGCGATTTATTGCATACTAGTATAGAAATTGTTAGTCTAAATTACGAAGTACTTTTTTCTTATCATTCTTTTCATTTTTTGGTGATATAATCGAGTCATGTACCAATTAAAAACAAATAAAATTTAATACTTGATACGCTATTTCTTTGACAACTCTTTAAAACTTTAACACTGTATGAACACACTATCGCAGAAAGAAATGTAGGCACGAGAAATAAGATATGGGCAATAAAATTAGCATAGACTAGTGAGTTAAATGGTAAAATTTGTTGCAAAAAGTAAAATATAAAAAATAAAAATAAAAATTGCTTTGCTGATGGGATTGAATATCTGTGCATCACTTCCTTAGCCGGTCCAGATATGATTGTTAACATTCCTCACTTCTATGTCCTTTCTCAATACATCATAAGATTTATCCAAGTAGTGTTGGACGAGTGCTCCAAGACTATCTTACATTAGATGCCAAATGAAATAACTGACACTATTTTTCACAATTTGGCGGTGTCTCAAATCATTTGCCTAGAGTTTAATCAGGGATGAGTTGCAGCAAGTGGGTGGAACTCCAGGTTATCGAAATGTAGCTACTCTGAAGAAGAATTTACAATCATCAAAAACTCATGAACCAAAGAAACTGCAAAGACTGGCAGGGAATTATTTGATCGTGGCCACCCTGATTGCAACGGTCACTTTTGCGGCCGGTTTTACTGTCCCAGGTGGATACTATAGCAGCGGCGGTCTGAACCAAGGCTTGGCAGTTTTAGGAAAGAAAGCAGCTTTTATTACATTCGTAATCTCAGATTCCTTAGCAATAATGTTCTCCATTGGTGCAGTGGTTCGACAACTTAAGATCCTGCAAACCAAAAATGACAGGTATAAATGGTCTGAGCTCCAAGACATTCAGACAAATATTTTTGTGGCTGTCATATCAATGATGATAGCATTCATTACTGGCTTGTACTCAGTGCTACAAGTCTTGCCCCTCAAGATTGTGCTGTGTGTACTTGCTGCTTTCTTCTGCATTCAGACATCTGTGGTCTTTCTTTCGCTTAGACCCAACAAAATGTCAAGGACCTATATGTCTATATTTCGAAACACCACCGATGCCTACTGTTCTTTCAGTATCGGTGCACTCGGAATTCGGTATGAGAATTTCACCGATCGGATTAGTTGTGCAACTTGTGCTGGTAAATTCTCATTGAGAAGCGCGGGGCAATAGGCCAAAAATTAAAAAGACTATTTGAAGTGGAAGTTGATTTATTGATTCATTTTTCTCATTATCATCTTGGAACTTACCGGCTCTGTTGGGTATTTGACCAAGAAACAAGAGGAATATTTGGAGTGGAAGTTAATTTACTGATTCATTTTTCTCATAATTATCTTGGAACTTACAAAGACTTGTTTAAAGTTATGAATACATCATTCTAGATTCATTGGAATGCATAAGATAATTTTAGACAAGTCACTTGCTAAACTCGTGGACACATATTTCGCTTCAACTAACGATTGTTCCCCGCTTTGTTCTTTGATGCTGAGGAAAATACTCTAGAATCAATTGAAAAATAATAGTTTGAGGTGTTTTTCATGTCATCAAGACATTTACCCCAATCACTATCACAATGACCACGCAAGAATTCAGTTCTCAATTACCAACTTTGCCATGTTCTTAATCTCTGTTTCTTTTTAAATCAAATTTAAAACGTAAGTAAATTCCTAATTTTTTGGACCTCACATAACTCTCGCATGAAGAAGGCCATAAAATCTACACCGGCTGCAATATTGTGAATTAATAGTAGTAGAATCCAAACCCCTAACGTAAACCAAAAAAGAAATCCTAAACCCTATTTATGATTCTCCAACATTGAAAACTATGGAAGTTATAAATTCTTTGAGGCAATTGCCCTGCCCCTACAATATAATGAAGCTTCACTCCTTAGCAAGGCAAAGTATTTTCTCTAAAGCTACTTTTAATCATCCCATTTCTCCACCCACCATGAATGTAATGTTTTGTATAAAGAAACATTATTTTAAGCATAATACATATATATATATATATATATATATATATATATATATATATATATATAATATGGAAGATTCATTTCTTTATAATGCATGGTATTTTTATCTAATGCTACTTTTAATCATCTGATTTCTCTAACCACTGATTAATTTAATGTTTTGGATGAATAAACACTATTATTTTAAGCATACTCACAATGTGTGCGCATGCATGTGTGTCTGTATAGGACACGGAGCCTGAATGGTCATCTGAAAAACTATTAGAACCGATTTTGTGCAAAATATACAAGATGTAATTTTGTGTGCACACGGTGTAATTTACTTTTAACAATGTGTAACTATATAACAAAATTTTGTAGACCCTATACATGGTGTGAAAAATGATGTACAGGATGTAATTTAATCCTTTTTTTTTTTTGGCTAAATTTTAACCATGAACCTTCTGGAACGATTGCTTCCTGCAACCATTTCTGCTCCTCCTCCTTCTATATATTTATAAATCTCAACTATTGTGTGCCGCTAAAAAAAATAATTTAACTTAGTAGGCAGCAGGTCCACCTTCCTTAAATAAAGCCTTACTTGAATCACGTCATGAACTGCTGAAAACAGTTAAAAAGCTTGCCCTTAACAAGGAATAATAACCAATAATATGAGGAGAGAGTTGGGTTGGATGGTAATGTAGGGGTTAAGAGGCTTTAGATTCAATTTCTTCCATTTAAATAAAAAAAAACCAATACTATAATTATTTATGGAAATTTTCTTGCCATTAGTTATATAACTCTTTGATATCATTGCCGAATGTGAAGGGACTTGTACCATCAATACGAACACCGTAGACTAGTGATTTGTATCATAAACCTCAGAACTTTGTTACTTTAACTATTAGTTTTTCGATTCGTCTAATGGGCATCCTAAGGACACTCCTTAAAATATATGTCAAGTGTTAGATTTTTAGAAATATAAGATTCATAAAAAAAAAAGCATATAAATGTAAGGGGTTCAATTAGGAAAAGTGTATAAATGCAAAAAAAGTAATAATTATTAGTGTGTATATATGCATGATAAATTTAGTGTGTTAATAAGTGTCAATAGGGCATCCGCTAGAAAAACTCTAGTTTTTTATTTGGAACTTTAGCACTTAGCCCCCACAAAGCAAGTTTTTCGTTAGTTACCTTGTTTATCTGCTTTAATTTCTCTTATAATATCTCTTTAATTCCTCTTTACGAAAATGTGTTATAAAATAACCAACTATAATCTACTTACTTATATTAATGTACCATTATGTTATCTTAATGTATTTAGTATGGAATAATTATAAGATTCAAATATATCACTAATGAAACATTAATTTCTCCTTTAGATAAGTCTCGTAGAACAAACAAACTTCAAGCAAGCATCAATCAAATTGCATCAAATAAATCTGTCCAACTCATCTCTAACATGCACTCTTGTCAAATTTTTAGTATTTTTTAACTAAAGAATTTTATGAAAATCAAAATGTATAGATAAGCAAATTTTGGGTATTACCCATAACTATGTGACTTACAAACGTACTTTTAAGATTTCTAATATATATTTCTTTTCAATATGATTGGACTATTTTAGCCTTTGTCATGAGCACAAAAAAAGATAGTTCAAAAAATGGAAAAAATTAACCCCATAACCCACCTCAAGCTATCTAAAAAAAAAAAAAAAAGATGTAACCTTCGTTTCCATACCCATTTAGTAAATCAAACGTATACTCTTGATGTGTGTTTTCAGATTCTAAATTGTTGTTCTAACAACTCTTCTAAGTATTCGAACAGGAAAAGAAAACAAAAGTATAAAGGAAAAAGGTTGGAAAAAAGCTATAAAAAAAAAAATTTTCCATTGTATTGAGCAGTTTTTGTTCCCCGTCCCCTGCTTTTAGGTACACTTTCACGACTACTATGGCTCTATCTTCCAAAAGTCAAAAACAAGCAATTTCTCCCGTAGACAGGGAAAAGACTGATTTCTCATCTGTGATTTCTTGCTAATATTAAATTCGACAACTCAACTTCCAATTTCAAGGTAATTTTAGTCCTTCATAATCACCGGTTTTTTTCTTTTTCCCTTTCATGCAAGTTGTATCTTTTTTGCTTCCGATGTTTGAGAAACATTTTGTGCTCGTAACTTGTCTAATTTCACATGGTCAAGCGACTTAAAAGAATAATTATCTTTTGCTCAGCTTTTTGCCCTCTTCTTCGTCAAGAGCAGTTTCTGCTGCTCGTACTCGTAGTCAAGAACACGTTTCTTGCCCACTTCTTCTAAGGTTGCTTTTCGGAGAAAATTTATATTAGCTTCTTTTTTTTAAGTTCGAATGTCCATTGTTAAACGGATTTACTTTCCAATTGTATTACTATTGATACAGTTGCTTGGTTGATTCCATTTAATTGGCAACTGGGGAAAGAAAAAATTTTAGGATTTACTTTGATAATTGATTGTAGCCTGTGCCTTTTACCGAACACATCTTTTTTTCTGATCAGTATATAAATTATTCTTTTGTTAGTTAGAGCTTAGAACCAATGGGAACAGAAAGAAGAACAAGGATTGACGTCGAAGGGTGTTCTCTTGATAGAATCTCAAGCCTTTCGGACAATGTTAGAGATCATATATTGGTACACATTCCTACTCGAGATGCAGCAAGAACTAGTATTTTGTCCAGAAAGTGGAGATATATATGGGCTGGACATCCAAACATTGTGCTTAACAAGCAATTTTCAGAAGATATTAGAGGCAATAGATCAGCCATCGAATTTCAACAATACCATGTAAAGATAGTCAGCAAAATACTCTTTCAACACCTTGGTCCTATCCTCCAATTTGATCTTCAAGTGCCAGATTTACCTTAAGAAGAGTATTCCGTTATTGATCAATGGCTGCTCTTCTCATCAAGGGAGGGCCCCCGAAGAACTGATTCTTAATGATTCAAGTCCAATTCCTTATAATGTCCCTTCTTGTATTTTCTCTTGTCCGAAACTTACCAAAGTGCACCTCTCAAAGTGTATCTGTAAAACATTACCCACAGCCTTGGAAGGCTTCAAGATGCTCAGAGAACTCAGACTATTTGAAATCACCTTTGAGTCGCCCGTCCAAATTACCATGCCCAAACTTGCCATTTTGTTCATAATTAGGTGTCGGGGTATCCAACATTTTAATGTGTCTGCTTTGACGCTGAAAATATTGAATTTTTGCAAGAACGATGATTTCGACTTTGAGCCAGTATATTAATTGCTCTGAGTTAGACCACGCATATATTTGGTCATTAAATGGAGTTGTTGAATTGAAAATCATAGACAGAATCGGAGGATCCTATTGACCAAACTTCTCAGCTCCTGGCCCTTACTCAAGTGCCTTGGGCTGAATGGAGATTATCTTAAGGTGACTAGAGATTCATTTATGGAGTAGTACTTTAGTTTGTTTCTTAAAATGAATGCCTGGGTAATTGAGGTTGATGAACATATAGATATATAGATATATATATATATATATTATATTGATGCTCTATCTTGTGGTCTACTTTACAGTATATGCTTGCAGGTTGTACCATTCCTGAGAGGCTTCCAACAGCAACATTCAAATGCTTGAAAATTCTTGTAAATCATCAAACCATAAAGACTTAAAGTATTATATGTACTATACATTTATGTACCTTTGAATTTCAGTCATTTTTATTTCTAAACGAGAATAATCTTGACATTTTAATTGTTTCCATTATAGATAACGATTTTCATCACTTTGATATGTTAATTCAAATCATGATAGAGTTATTTATAGTTTTTAAAATCACAAGACCGTTATATGGAAAATCAATAATTCAGAGGAGGTTAAACTGTAATTTACTTAGAATTATTTTGTCCAATAATTTATGTCTATAACATAAAACTATTAAAAGATTTTAGAAGATTTTCTTGAACAAGTTGCATAAATTAAGTCCCTTCATTAACCAATGATTAAAGTATATTTTATGTGTTTGCAAACAAAAGATATTGGAGGTGGATTGACTTGGGTCCTAAAGAGGAAGAATTGTAAATAGAAGGTCCTCCCACTTGCTTAAAAGAAGAAGAAGAAGAAGAAATTATAGTTATTTGTAAAAAAAAAAAAAAAAAAAACTGTTCTCATAAAATTTGGTTTTAAACTAGCAAAATTAATTTGCTAAAGAGCTTTTTGAAAATCCAAATGTGTAGATGACCAGGTCCAATAACCCCCCCCCCCCCCCCAAAAA
Organism: Coffea arabica; assembly: GCF_036785885.1. Lineage (NCBI taxonomy): Eukaryota > Viridiplantae > Streptophyta > Magnoliopsida > Gentianales > Rubiaceae > Coffea > Coffea arabica. The sequence continues at coordinate 53,491,125 of NC_092331.1, read as the reverse complement.
AAAAGAGTTCTTTTTTTTTTTCCAATATGGTTGGACTCATTTAGGCGTTATCATATGGATAAAAATATACTTCAATAAGTATTAAAAAAAAATTAGCACATAAACCTCCTCAAGCATACATAATTTGTTTGGGAAAAATTTCCTCGAATAGGAAAAGAAAAGAAAAAAAAGGTGGAAAAAACTAATTTTTTTCAATTGTATTTAGCTTTTTTTTTTCTGTCCTCTGATTTAAAGCACACTTTCTCGACTGCTAGGGAGTAGTGAGTCTGGTCACCCATTATATCGCAGTGATCAGCATTATAAAGCAAAAACGCTCCACCTTCCAAAAGTCGAAGCAAGGAATTTCTCCAGTAGACAAGGAAAAGCCTGATATTTCATCTTCGGTTTCTTATATATTTAGTACGCAACTGAATTCCCAGGTAATTTTAAAAGTCGTATCTTTTTGCTTCTGATGCTTGAGAAATATGAGTAAATTAATTCTCTCTCTGTCTTGCTTTCCTAGGTCGTATGTTTTTGTCGAGCATAATCTGTGTTCCTAACTTGTAACTTTGATTTCGCATGAACAAACAAGTTAAAAAACAAAAAATACTTTCTTGCAATTCTCAACTGAGGTTTTACTTTGTTTTTATTGTTTACTTGTGTTTGTCCTTTTCTTATTTTTAACAGATGAGAGGTGAGATTTAAGAAGTTGAGAAGGAAGTGATTTGAATCCAAAATCTCTAATTTCTGGAATTTTGTCTATTTATCATTTCACCAATTAATTGGAATCATCTTCCATGCCTGCATAATTTTGTCTATCATATGTTGGTATTTTTATTTAATTTTTTTTTCCTTTGCAATATTGAGCTTGATTGCTGAAGTTCAAAGTTCAAACTTGGCCAAGTTGTGAAAAGCTTCATATGATAAGCTAAAAACATGAATTAGCCAAAACTTGCATGTAGACCTGATTGAAGTAACCTATTCAAAAAGAAGTTGCTCCATAATTCGAAGTAGCTCTTATTAATTTCTCCCTCTCATAACCATATTCTTTACCTTAGATTGACACAATTAGCAAGAGAATAAAAGAACATATTTAAATTAGGAAGGTTTAACGTAGCAATTGTGAGTTAGTAATAGAATTTTCTGACCGACCCTCTCATCTGTCTTTTTTTTCCAAATGCTAGTACTCTTGCATTGGTCAATAAAAATGTTTACACATTGAGCAAAGGCCCAAAAAGCTATACACAACGTGTTCAAGAACATGGAGGAACAAGGAATTCCTCATCCAACAAAATGCCTTGGGCATAAGAACTAACACTGTTACAATCTATGTTATCATCATCATTGTCTAAACAAAATGAGCACATTCGAAACAGTGATTTTAAGCTAAGGATATCCTCAATCAGTGTTGTCATTCTGCAGTCCGAAGCTTTACCAAGCTTGAGTAGCTTCAGCAGTCCTTTGTTACGAATATGTACCGAGATGGTACTCCATTGTCTGTCCAAAGCTTTGCATAAAGTTAGCTTGATTGCTGTAGCCTCATCAATAATGTGGTCACCCGAGCTTCTGTCTTTTAAGGCCAATACTTCCTGTGCCTCATTTGGTACTCTGCGCACAGAAACTCCAATACCCAGTACTGCATTTCTCTTAGAGGTTTGGATTGCCACTCTCAGATTTACCCCTTCGTGGCTATCTGGTGCAACACTGTCCACTTCCACTGGTACCACTGTTTCTGTTGTGCTCTGAGGCTCCTTCTTCGAATCTAACTCCACAATCTCCAGCCATTCCATGTGTGCTTTTTGAATAACACTGCACGGATTATAGCCTGCCTGGTTCTCGAACTCCCTTTTGTTCCTATCCTTCCAAATTTGCCAAAGTATATTAGCTGTGAGCCCCATATGGTTTCTTCCATCTTGTCTATTCTTCGCCTCTGTGATCCTACTCCACCATCTGTGGAAGTTTCCTATCTGATCATCAGCCCCCTCCCAAGTTATTGGAGCTATTTTCCAGATGGCTTTTGCTATGGGACATTGCAGAAGAGTATGTTCAATTGTTTCCGGTTCTTCTCCACAGCCTTTACAAACTGGATCACCTTCTCCAGTTCGCTTGAAAATTGCCTCTCTGACTGGGATAGCACTCCTGATACATTTCCATATGAACAATTTAATTTTGTGTTTGATATTAAGCCTCCATAATGCATTCCATATCTGTTTACGTTGGTTACTGCCTGCCTCCATGCTCGTACAAGCCATTTCCTTAGAATTGCTACTGCCTAAGCTCTCTTTCATAAACCTCTTATAGCCAGACCTCACCGTGTATTCTCCTCCTTCATTGTATCCCCAATAATGTGAGTCTTCTCTCCCCCCTAGGCTGACTGGGATACTAAGAATCCTCATAGCATCCGACTTATTGAAAAGTCTGAAAACCAGATTGGAGTTCCATCTTTTGTTGGTGATGAGCTGCTGAACTGTTTCAAACCTACAATTTTGTGGCTTAGTTGTTGATGGCTTGCCATTTGGGGCCTGTGGAATCCACTTATGTTCCCATATCTTTGTGCTAACCCCATTCCCTATTCTCCTCAGTACCCCTTCTTCCAACACATCTCTCACACTCATCAATCCCTTCCAGAACCACGAGGCAGTGCCTTGTACTTTATGACAGGTTGTCGAAGCCTGTGCAATAATAAAACCTGCTCAAACTAAAAGTAATTTCTGTAGATAGCGGTAAGCAGGGTCGAATCCACAGGGACTGGGAGTAATTGTTTCTTTTCAAATTCACAGTGACAAAGGAGGGTGTTTTTGTGTAGAAGGTGACACTCAAAGAAATCCAAATAAAATCTAAGAAACTACTAAAAATTAAATAACAAAATATTAAAATCAAATGAGTAATAATTAAGGATCTAGCCAAGAAATAACTTCAGCAATGGTTCACCTAATTGATCATCGATGCAAAGCCAATTCCAATTATTTATCAATAAATAGGTTATAACTACCAAACAAGCGATGACAGTCAACCCCTCCTTACTGTGTCGGTGATCAAGGTACGCCAGTTAATCACTGCTCTAATTGAGAAATAATCCTAGGTACGCCCATAGAATTTAATTCCCCAATTGCCTTATGTATTAGAGGAGCCCTATTCTAACCAAATAACGCACTACCAGGGTTATTTTAGATTAGCCCGCGTATTCCCCTGACACAAACCTAATCATGCCAGTTGTCACTATTTTAGGACAATTAAACAATTACGGATTTAATGTCCTAATTGACAATAGATTACCCAATCAACTAATTATCTGGATCCAAGACAATCAATTAATTAAATAATCACAAGCATTGCAAATAAGGAATATGCGAATACTAATAAATAAAAGAAAAAGATAAAATTAAATCGATCTCACAATTTTAGGCGACCCAAAGCATCCGTTGTCCCTTGACTAGACAAAGGGAATTAGTTCATTTTTGGTGAACTAAATTCACGGGAAATTGAGAAGAAACCAGCGGCCATGTCCGTTGAAATTCGGCAAAATCCAATTCGTCTCAATATATCGAATGAACACAAAAGCATGCGCAGGGTTCAAAAGAAAAGAAATCAAGAAGAATCCTCAAAGCTAAAAGCTAACAATTGCTTTTCTTCCTAACATCCGTAAGTTGCTAGAGTCAAAAGTAAGTCCAAGGGAAAGCAAAAGTCAAGCATTGCTGCTAAGCTACAGTCGGAAAAAAACTAAGGAGAAGCCCACTTCATCTGATCCTCTTTTCCTCTTCTTATTGCGGCGGCTCACAGCAGGCAAAGAAGCCCTCCGTCCGTCATTCCTTTGCGAAAATTACCAAAATGGGCGTGACATCTTCTTTCCAAAAGTGCCCCTGGGACAAGCTTTATCATCTGAATTCTTTTCCAGCCAATTTGGCACCTGTTATCATATTTTCGTTCTACTCCCTGAAATAAATGTAAAATACTAAAAATGAGTAGAATCCCGCAATTAATCCACATCAAGTCAGGTAATAGGAGGAATTAATAATAAAATAAATGCTGAAATTGCAACCTATCAATTCCCCCCACACCTAACCCATGCTTGTCCTCAAGCATAAGAATAGTAAACGAACACCAAAATTCGATGATGGCCATTGCCCAATCTCCTATATTGCCAAGATATTCACGAAAAAATCATATATCGGGCACTAGTAATTAAAATCCGAGAAGCATCCCCCCAGTTAGCCTCTAAACCACAAACTCCTTCAATTTCCAAATTAACTAATCTAAGGAAAAGGAATGGCACGCAACATTCATCAGCTAATGATCCAAGTATTCACACAAGTCCCCATATTAAGTCCATAAACCAGCAAGCTTCCCTATTATCTATTCTCTCTTCTTTTCCTCTTTTTTTTTTTTTTTTTTTTTTTACATTTCTTCAAGCAATAATAATATTTGACACAAGAAGACTTAGTCTCTAGCCGCCGGGGCCTTTTGACGCGAACTCCAACATTTTTAGATGAAGGAGCCCGGTTACTCAGCTCCTTCCGCTATACGACCACGTACTCATATAAAGTACCACCTTTTGACGCGAGAATCGACACTTTTAGGTGCAGATCCCCGGTTACTCAGTAGTGACTAATAGCGGAGTACAGTCCAGATTATTCACAGCCAAACAAAGCCAAAAACATGAAATACCAACACTAGCAACTAAGCATAGGGGCAGCTCGCCTCATTACTGCCAAACATGGAGAACTGGAGTCAATATTGGACCAGTTCACCTTAGAATGCCAACAATCATTCCCAACGCCTAGAAAAGTTAACAAAGAAATCAAAAGAGCTAAGCAATCCGATATTCACCAAGGAGATATCTTGGATCCAACCACATCAACCCGATACATACTTATTTTAAAAAAAAACTTGGCAAAAGTAGAATTAGAGTCAATGAGCCAACATCCAATCAATTTTTTCTCTTTTCTTTTTCTGTTTTTTTTTTCAGGAGAGATAAGCACCAAGAAGAAAGAAAGAAAATGAGCAACTAGAAATAAAACTAAAAACTAAAGAAAACTAAAAACACTAGCACCCCATTAGACCCCCCCACACCTATAGGACACATTGTCCTCAATGTGACAAATAACCAACAAAAGTGGGTGAGAGGACAGCAACACTTCCCTGAAATCCGGTCAAAGAGGTGGGCGAGGTGGAGCTGGAGGAGGAAAGCCCGTATGATGCAGAAATTGCGCCAAATTCTGTGCTATGCCCGCTACATTGAGGTCGACGTTGAGCATTCGAGCCTCCAAATTCTGAACCCGCTCCCGGAGTTGTTGCCATTCAGTTGACCCATATGGTGGAGGTGGCGCAGAAGATGACGGCCCAGCGGTGTCCTCGGCCGACCCAGGGAATGAAGAGTGCCCCGCCTGTGTTGAAGGCCGTGCACCCGGAGCTCGAACTGGGCCTGGAGGGGTAAACTGGTGGAAACCATTGGGCAGGCGCTCGACGACTCCCATTTTCTCTAAGCAGTTCACGTCCAGGAGCTCCATCTCGAAAGCCAAATGTAAGTCGTGGTCCTCGAGACTAAGAACTCCCAACTGCGTCGCCAAGTGGGTAATGTAGGACCCAAGAATCAGAGGTTTGTTCTTCTTGGTCAAAACAGTCTTGAACTGTGCAGCCAACCAACACCCCAAGTTGACCTTGATATTGTTCTTCATACTCCAGAGGAAGAAAAAACTCAGGTCGAGAGAGTATACCGGAGCTGTCCTTGCGCCCTGAGTAGCTGTAGGCTAAGAATCGCTGAACATAGCGGGCACTAGGATCCTTAAGAAAGGAGCTCCTAGACCTAGAAGGGTTGTAGCGGTGTTGATCGACTGACATTTCCTCCCACACATCATGGTATTGGGAGAGAAATGGCTCTATGTAATCACAGGCACTCTCCGCATACTCCCTAGTTTCAGCATACTCTCTCGTGATAAATCCAAATGCCAGATTGAACTGGGTAATGGAAAAGTTGAACTCCCTACCCATTAGACGGAAATGAATGACATTTGGTGTTTCAACGGTGTATCTCGTAGGCAACTCGAACTCAAAGGTGGAGTAAAACTCCCGAATCAGCTCAACAAAAGCAGGGCAGGAGATATCAAGATACGGGCACCACCCAATGGCGGTAAACATCTGATTGACCTCCTCACGTATACGCAGGGCAGTCATAGTGATTTTGTGACAAGATTTGCAGGGTATAATACGCCTCTCACAGACCTTAGCATATCTCTGCCGATCGGCGGGTCTGGTAAATGTTAAGTGCCCCCCAAAGTGAGCAGGGGTATCTACCTGAGCACCCCTACCCCTACCCAAACGGGTTCGAACACTAGAAGAGGAGGGTAGGTTGGTAGGTGAGTTGACAGGAATAGAGGCTTGTGGAGGGGGTTGAGACTGAGAGGTCCTAGACCTAGAGGAGGATTTAGGTCTCACCATGTCACCCACAGTCAACTGGAACAACAGAGGCCCCAACAGGTATAGAAACTAGCAAATGCAACTAGCCAAAGAAACTCAGCAAGAACGAAGCAATAATCTCCCCGTAGTAACCCAATCAAAAATGAACAGAAGAAGTCCAGCGAGCAAACATGGCCAATACCCCACAGAAAGTCACTCAGGCAGAGGCCCCCAACAAAGCGATGAGGCAAGAGCAACCCAACAGAGGAAGTCAAACGACACAGGATTTCAACGATTATGCAATATCAGAAGTGAATGAAGCAAAATAGACCTCAGCAAGTCAATCCAACAAGCAACGTTAGGTTCAAAGTCTCCTCCAAATTTAACAAACAATCACAGCACTGTAACTCACCCAAAATCTCAATAACCGGCTCCAGTTGGCCAGGTAATGCCTCAAATCAAGACCAGCAAATGCAACGACGACAACTTAGAAATTCGACAATATTAACGCAGCCAACCAACTAGAGGTAAGAATTTCAATTGAAAATATTCCCACCAGTACCACTGGGGGTAAAAACGTAGGCCAAAATCAATGAAACCTCAATCACAACAAATGGCTCCAGTTGGCCAGGTAATGTCCCAAACCAAAATCAGCAAAGGCAACTACGGCAACTTATAAATTCAGCAAAAAGAACTCAGCCAACCAACCAAAATCAAGTCAACTTAACTCCACCCAAAACGCAATGAATTCTCCCAAAATAATGGCACGCGAGTAATCAACAAAATCAGGGCACACAGCATAACTAGTACCACTGGGTCACCACACAACTGCAGAAATAAGCTCCCGTAGCCAACAAGACCAAAGGCGAGGGAACTAAACAGCCACAATCAAAGCTAGAAATTGATGAGCAAAACTCAAATACCTCCACCGTAGAAGGCGAGTGAAGTGAGAAAGGTGGCAGCCGCGCGGCGCTAGGTGCGTAGGTTGATCGTCTGCGAGGAGTTGGGCTGTGGCGCTTAGGTGGCAGCGGTTTCAGGGGGGGCCGACTGCGAGGAGTTGCGTGGGCGACGGTGGAGCTTCAGCAGCGGAGCAAATCTGGCGGAGGGTTGGCGTCCGTGTGTGTGTGGCGGCGCAGGCTGGTGACGACTGGCGGAGGGCTCGAAGCGAGGGGGACAGCGGCGGCGGGAACTTCAGCCGCGGCGGCGGAGCGCGCGATTCGGGCGCGCGATGGTGGAGGCGCTGCTCGAGGCGTCGGTCAAGCTGGAGTGGTTGCGCGATCTGGTAGCGGAGGAGGTGCGCCAGTGGGCGGCGGACAGGGGTTCTTCGGTCGACAGAGAAGAAGAAGAAACAGGGGAGAAGAAAGAAAGAAAAGAGAAAGAAGAAGAAAGAAAGAAAGAAAAAGAAAGAAAAGAAAGAAAAGAAAAGAAGAAAAAGAAAATGAGAGAAATTGCTGCTTTTTTTCAAAAATTTTACTTTTCTTTTTCTTCCAATTATGAGGCTCTTTGAGCCACGGAAATAATAATGTTTCGGTGATAAGAAATGTTTATTCTATTTTTTTCTTTTTTTTCTTTTTTTTTGAATCCTTACCTTTCCCGCGAACGTGACGCGGGCACGTCATGAGGGCAAAAGAGCTCCCAGAAGTTTTTGATCTTGAGTTTCCCGCACATCACCATGCGGGCGCGTCATGAGGGCAAGAGAGCTCTCAGAAGTTTCTGAATTTTCTGATCGTGAGCTTCCTGCACATCACCACGCGGGCACGTCATGACTGAAGGGCATCTATAAATCAGTAAAAACGAAAACTGAAACCCAAAATCAATCGAATTCAAGTAGAACACATCTAAACTACCACACGAAATTGAACAAACAATTAAAAGGAACAATTGGGTTGCCTCCCAAGGAGCGCCTTTCTTTAATGTCTTTGGCTAGACATGGCAAAGTGTCACTGATTAAGACACGGTGGTGCGTCTAGATGTACTGTCTCCACTTCTCCACCTGAAAAACTTTCGTAATAGTGTTTGAGACGGTGTCCATTCACCACAAACTTGTTGTCCGTCTTAGCACTTCGGATTTCGACTGCACCATATGGAAAAACGTGAGTAACAATAAAAGGTCCAATCCAACGGGAACGTAGTTTACCTGGGAATAGCTTGAGCCTTGATTGGTATAGGAGGACCTTCTGACCAACTTCAAATGTTTTTCTTGAAATTTGTTGGTCATGAAATGTCCGGCTTCTCTCCTTATAAATTAATGCATTTTCGTAGGCTTCGTTCCGAATCTCCTCCAATTCTTGCAAATCCAACTTCCGTTGGGCACCGGCCTCCTCTAGATTCATGTTGCATTGCTTTATCGCCCAAAAAGCCTTGTGCTCGAACTCCACTGGAAGGTGACACGGCTTCCCAAATACCAACCTATACGGTGACATCCCTATAGGAGTCTTGTACGCCGTCCGATAGGCCCAGAGTGCGTCCTCCAACCTTTGACTCCAGTCTTTTCTATCGGGGCGCACCATTTTCTCCAAAATGGATTTAATCTCCCGATTCGATACTTCCGCTTGACCATTAGTCTGCGGGTGGTACGACGTCGAGACCCTGTGGAGTACACCATACTTGCGAAACAACGCAGCAATGGTTTTGTTGCAGAAGTGCGTTCCCCTATCACTGACAATAGCTCTTGGCATTCCAAATCTCACAAAAATATTAGCTCTGATAAAATCTGCAACTACTTTCGAGTCATTAGTTCGAGTGGCCTTAGCCTCCACCCATTTAGACACATAATCAACTGCCAGCAAAATATATAAAAAACCAAATGAAATAAGAAAAGACCCCATGAAATCTATACCCCAAACATCAAAAATTTCAACAAAAATCAACGGGACTTGGGGCATTTGATCTCTACGGGCTATATTACCTACCCTTTGACAGCGATCACATGACTTACAAAACACATAGGCATCCTTAAACAATGAAAGCCAATAAAATCCACTTTCTAAAACCTTATGAGCAGTTCTCTTGGGTCCAAAATGACCTCCACAGGCAAAAGTATGACAAAAAGCTAAAATCGATTGAAATTCCACTCCACTTACACATCTCCGCATCACTTGATCTGCACATCTCTTCCACAGGTACGAGTCATCCCAGATGAAGTACTTGGCGTCGCTCTTCAATTTATCCCTCTTCGATTTTGGCCAACCTGCAGGAAAATTACCAGTTACCAAATAATTGACCAGATCAGCATACCAAGGCAACTGAGAATTTAAAGAAAATAAATGCTCTTCAGGGAATGCATCTTTCAACGGCTCGCTATCCTCCCCAACTGGTATGCGACTTAAATGGTCTGCTAATAGATTCTCTGAGCCTTTTTTATCTCTTATCTCTAAGTCAAATTCCTGCAGTAGCAATATCCACCTGATGAGCCTCGGTTTGGCATCCTTCATGGTCATTAGGTACCTTAATGCTGCATGATCAGAAAATACAATTACTTTAGCACCTAGCAAATATGACCTGAATTTTTCTAAAGCAAAAATAACTGCAAGAAGCTCCTTCTCAGTAGTGGAGCAATTCAGTTGAGCTCCATTCAGTGCTCGGGACGCATAATAGATGACGTGGGCTGCCTTTCCCATTCTTTGCCCCAACACAGCCCCTACAGCATGATCACTGGCATCGCATATGATCTCAAATGGTAGACTCCAGTCAGGGGGCTGGATGATTGGGGGTGAGGTCAACAACTCTTTCAACTTGTCGAAGGCTTTCTCACATTTGGCATCGAATTCGAAGGTCACCTCCTTTTGTAGGAGTTGGAACAACGGGGCTCCAATTTTTGAAAAATCCTTGATGAACCTCCGGTAAAAACCTGCATGTCCAAGAAAAGAGCGTACCTCCCGCACACTAGCGGGGTAAGGCAAAGCAGATATAATATCTATTTTAGCCCTGTCAACCTCGATGCCCTTAGACGATACAATATGACCCAGGACTATCCCGTGCTCAACCATAAAATGACATTTTTTCCAATTAAGCACAAGATTAGTCTCTATACACCTTATCAGGATCAATTTCAGGTTATCTAAACATGTATCAAAACTATCACCATACACACTGAAATCATCCATGAAAACTTCAATTATTTTCTCCACATATTCAGAAAAAATACTTACCATACACCTCTGGAATGTTGCAGGTGCATTGCACAACCCGAATGGCATTCGTCTATAGGCAAAGGTCCCGAACGGGCACGTGAAGGTTGTCTTCTCTTGATCCTCTGGTGCAATTGCTATCTGAAAATATCCTGAAAATTCATCCAAAAAGCAATAGTAAGCTCTACAAGCTAAACGTTCAACCATTTGGTCAATGAAAGGAAAAGGAAAATGGTCTTTTTTGGTGACGGCGTTCAGCCTGCGGTAGTCAATACACTGCCTCCATCCAGTGGATTTTCGCACTGGCACGAGTTCACCCGTTTGGTTGGCCTCTACCGTCACTCCTGCCTTCTTTGGGACTACCTGGACCGGGCTCACCCAAGGGCTATCTGATATTGCAAAAATAATCCCCACATCTAACAATTTCAAAATTTCCTTCTTCACCACCTCCATCATGAGGGGGTTAAGCCTCCTTTGAGCCTGTCGTACAGGTTTGGCATCCTCATCTAGTCTAATCCGGTGCATACAGATGGCCGGGCTGATTCCCTTAATGTCCGCAATTGTCCAACCTATCGCCTCTTTATGCTCTCTAAGGACCCGGATCAGTTTCTCCTCCTGGATTTTTGACAGTGCCGATGAGATAATCACCGAGAGTGTCTCATTATCACCCAGATATGCATATTTCAGGTGCTCTGGTAGAGGTTTCAACTCCAGTACAGGTGCCTGCACCACAGATGGCAATACCCTCTGGTGAGGTTCGGGAGTAAAAATAGGTAAGACTTCATACCTTCTCGTGGTGGTCTGCAATGAGTGTAATGCACCTATTGTGCACTTTAGATCTTCACTCCACTCCACCTCAGGAGTTGTCTCCAACTCGAGGTGCTTGGTCAGAGCTACCTCCAACTCATCCCTGCCAACAGTTTCAAATACTTCCTGCACCGCAGGGTCAATAGCACTCACAGAGAAAACTGAGCTAAAGTTGGAGTTTGATGGATATTTCATAGTATCAAAAATATTAAAGTGCACAGTTTCCCCATCAAATTCCATGGATAAGGTACCCTTATTAACATCAATTTTTGTTTGTGTTGTGCTCATAAAGGGTCTATCTAACAACAAAGGTGAGGGATCGGGGGAGTGATCATCATCCATATCAAGTACATAAAAATCAGCTGGAAACACCAAATCATTAACTTTCACCAACACATTTTCAACCAACCCATCAGGATATGCATTAGTGCGGTCAGCTAATTGAATGATTATTCCAGTTTCTTTTAATGGACCTAGCTTTAGAGAAGCATATATAGATTTAGGCATGACATTAATTGATGCTCCCAAATCCAACATGGCCCTTCTAATCACAGTGTTCCCTATCCTACAGGGGATAGTAAACATACATGGGTCCCCGCACTTGGGTGGAAGCTTTCTCTGCAGGACCGCTGACACATTCTCCCCAACAATGACCCTCTCATCTCCCCTCAACCTCCTTCGGTTAACACACAAGTCCCTTAGGAATTTGGCATATTTTGGTACTTGTTTGATCGCGTCTAACAGGGGGATATTTATCTCAACCTTGCGAAAAACCTTCAAAATCTCATTTTCCTTATCATGCTTCTTCGATTTTTCCAACCTGCTAGGAAAAGGAGGCGGGTTAGTTTTAGCTGTAATTATTGGGTCAGGAAGTACCTTTGGGTCTGCACCATTGCTGTCCTCCCTTTCAAGCTCATTTTCGATCTTTTCCTCATCCTTATCCTTAGGGATCACAGGTTCAGGCCCCTGAATTTCCTTCCCGCTCCTCAGGGTCATGGTGCTCACATTCTTCGGGTTCAACTCAGGTTGAGATGGCAGCTTCCCTTGGTTCTGGGAATTCAAACGGTTGATTGTTGTGGTCATTTGACTTATCTGATTCCTTATATCCTGCATTTCGGAGTCCGTCCTTTACTGATTTTGCACCATGGTTGTCATCATTTGTTGATTTTGCGCCATGGTTGTCATCATTTGTTTCATCATTTCCTCCAAAGATGGACCAGAGCTTGGGGGCGGAGGTGGTCGAGGTTGGTATTGCTGCTGGTACCCCGGTGGCTTATTTGGCACAAAGTTAGACTGCCTGTTCGGTGTAAAGTTGGGTTGCCTATTCCCTCCATAACTGAGGTTGGGATGATCTCTCCACCCGGGGTTGTAGGTGCTTGAGTAAGGGTCGTACTGCTTCCTTGGCGCGGGCGCGTGGTCAGCCATGTTCACCTGTTCTGCAGTTTCTTCCTGAATCATTGGGCACATATCTGCAGAGTGACCTATACCAGTGCAAATCCCGCATACCCTGGCTTGTGATGCATTTCTCACAGCCTGTTGCCTAACAAACGCGGTCAACTCAGTTAGCTGCTGCTGCATGGAGGGTGTCTCTACCTCATTCACCTTGCGTATTGGACAATCCTCTCTCGTACCGAATTGTTGCGAATTCTCTGCCATCCTCTCAATCAACTCCCGTGCTTCTTGAGGGGTTTTGTTCACCAGTGCCTCTCCACTTGCAGCATCAATTATGCTCCTGTCCCCAAAAAGGAGCCCCTCATAAAAATACTTAATGAGCAACTGCTCACTTATCTGGTGCTGGGGACACTTGTGCAACAAGAAGTTGAACCGTTCCCAATACTCATAGAGCGACTCCCCTGGATGCTGCTTGATCCCACAAATTTCTTTTCTTAGACTTGCAGCCCTGGACGCAGGAAAATATTTATCCAAAAATTTTTTCTTCAATTGGTCCCACGTGGTGATGTTACCTGGTGACAGGTAGTACAGCCAGTCCTTTGCAGAATCCTTCAAGGAAAAGGGAAATGCCCTCATTTTTATCTGCTCTTCTGTAATGCCCGGGGGCTTCATACTGTTGCACACGACATCAAACTCCTGCAGATGCTTATACGGCTCCTGACCTGGTAAACCATGAAAAGAGGGTAAAAGAGAAATCAGACCAGATTTTAACTCAAATGAAGTGTTTTCACTCAAACTCGGGAAAGTAATGCACAAAGGCTGCTGATTTAAATTAGGGGCAGCCAACTCCCTTAATGTTCGTGCATTAGCCATGGGGATTTCTTCTTGCTCCGAGTCACTCGAAGTGCCACCAAATGAATCTGTTGGTTCGACTCCTGACTCAGGTCTCTGAGATGTAGCACTAGAGTGCTCCTCTCTGAGCTGTCTGGTTTCCTTTCTCGTTCTACGCGCGGTCTTCTCTACCTCAGGGTCAAAAATCAAATCACCTGCATGAGAAGATCGAGGCATACACTAGAAGAAAACCAGAAAATTATGACAAAAAAAATGAATTTAAAAAGAAACAAATAATAACGCCAGTCCCAGGCAACGGCGCCAAAAATTGACAGGTTGTCGAAACCTGTGCAATAATAAAACCTGCTCAAACTAAAAGTAATTTCCGTAGATAGCGGTAAGCAGGGTCGAATCCACAGGGACTGAGAGTAATTGTTTCTTTTCAAATTCACAGTGACAAAGGAGGGTGTTTTTGTGTAGAAGGTGACACTCAAAGAAATCCAAATAAAATCTAAGAAACTACTAAAAATTAAATAACAAAATATTAAAATCAAATGAGTAATAATTAAGGATCTAGCCAAGAAATAACTTCAGCAATGATTCACCTAATTGATCATCGATGCAAAGCCAATTCCAATTATTTATCAATAAATATGTTATAACTACCAAACAAGCGATGACAGTCAACCCCTCCTTACTGTGTCGGTGATCAAGGTACGCCCGTTAATCACTGCTCTAATTGAGAAATAATCCTAGGTACGCCCATAGAATTTAATTCTCCAATTGCCTTACGTATTAGAGGAGCCCTATTCTAACCAAATAACGCACTACCAGGGTTAGTTTAGATTAGCCCGCGTATTCCCCTGACACAAACCTAATCATGCCAGTTGTCACTATTTTAGGACAATTAAACAATTACGGATTTAATGTCCTAATTGACAATAGATTACCCAATCAACTAATTATCTGGATTCAAGACAATCAATTAATTAAATAATCACAAGCATTGCAAATAAGGAATATGCGAATACTAATAAATAAAAGAAAAAGATAAAATTAAATCGATCTCACAATTTTAGGCGACCCAAAGCATCCGTTGTCCCTTGACTAGACAAAGGGAATTAGCTCATTTTTGGTGAACTAAATTCACGGGAAATTGAGAAGAAACCAGCGGCCATGTCCGTTGAAATTCGGCAAAATCCAATTCGTCTCAATATATCGAATGAACACAAAAGCATGCGCAGGGTTCAAAAGAAAAGAAATCAAGAAGAATCCTCAAAGCTAAAAGCTAACAATTGCTTTTCTTCCTAACATCCGTAAGTTGCTAGAGTCAAAAGTAAGTCCAAGGGAAAGCAAAAGTCAAGCATTGCTGCTAAGCTACAGTCGGAAAAAAACTAAGGAGAAGCCCACTTCATCTGATCCTCTTTTCCTCTTCTTATTGCGGCGGCTCACAGCAGGCAAAGAAGCCCTCCGTCCGTCATTCCTTTGCGAAAATTACCAAAATGGGCGTGACATCTTCTTTCCAAAAGTGCCCCTGGGACAAGCTTTATCATCTGAATTCTTTTCCAGCCAATTTGGCACCTGTTATCATATTTTCGTTCTACTCCCTGAAATAAATGCAAAATACTAAAAATGAGTAGAATCCCGCAATTAATCCACATCAAGTCAGGTAATAGGAGGAATTAATAATAAAATAAATGCTGAAATTGCAACCTATCACTTTACATGTGAAAAAGGACTCCTTGCTGAAGTATTTGGCTTTCAAGACTCTACTCACAAGTAGATTTGGTTTGGTGATAAACCTCCAAATCTGCTTTCCAAGCAAAGCCTTGTTAAAAGCTTCCAGATCTTTGAACATGTCAACTATCCGAAGTCTAAAATGATTAGCGATTCAAATCATCTAGCAAAATAAAACCTAAAATTAATTCGTCCACATTATGATCTATAAGGCGTTGCACATAAGTTGGTCAATGCTTAGCCACATTGCTCAAGCACGTACATATGTTCGCCTTCTTGAATCTATCCAACACCAAAAAAAAAAAAAAAAAAAGGGCAAACTTCCTTCCATCAATGTTTTCTTGCCTGGTAAAAGCACTGAATCATCACCGCAAATGACAAAAGACACCACCAGACAGGGAACCCAAAAATTAAAAAAAAAATCATTAAAAAGGTGAAAGTCTCATGGATGTGATCCAAAGACTATCAATCATCTCTGATGTGAGCCACATGGATCACATAAAAGCAGAGGCAAAATTAATAGCCATCACTACTTGAGAGAGAGAGAGAGAGGAATGTGAATCTGATGATACGGTTTCAGGAAGTTGATGTGACACCAAATTTTACAGCAAGAGAAGGTTGGGAATGAGACAAATTCACTAATGAGGGACCCAGTTACAACCAAACAAACAATGCAGAATTCAGAGTCACTGATATTTAAAATAGATATAATCTCTTACATGTGTCCAATGTTTTGAAAACCGGACCGGACCGGCCGGTTCGACCGGTTGAACCGCGAACCGGCCATGGCACCGGTCCAATTCTATGCTCTGGTTGACTTTGCCAGAGAACCGGTCAAACCCGGTAAAAACCGGGAAAACCGGTGAACCGTGTTGAACCGGTTTTTGAGTTTTCCTTCTTTTTTTTTTCTTTTTGCAAAATGCTTCTATCAAGATTCGAACTCAAAACCTTTGTAATAGAAGACCAATGTAGTAACCATTGCACCATCACATCTTATTTGCTTTTTTTGATAACTTATTTATATAAAACAAACATCTATATTTCATTTTTCCATTTTTCTTACAAAATCTCATCCTCTCATGACTCTTTCTTTTTAATCTTCAACTCTTTCTTTTCTCTCTCATCTTTTCTTTTGTCACTCCATTTTTAATCAAACCTCATTAGTTTTAATTTATTGATATTTTCTTCTATCTTTTAATTTTGTTTTTGCCCATCAAATTAGAAAAAGTTAAAAAAGAATTATTTTTCTTTAACCCAAATTATTTAATGCCACAACCACTCACTTTTATCTCATTTTTTGTTTCTTATCAAGTTTGCATTTCTATTTTCAATTCTCTTAACTTCTTTCGAACTCCAAACTTTCTTTTTTAAATTACAATCTTTAAATCTCAAAGACGTAAATTAAAATTTAAGTTCACAATGTCAAATTCTCATAGACGTGAATTTTGTATAATTTCAAAATATTGTGATATTTTTGGATTGGATTTAAGATTTTTTTGGTAGATATAATTGAAATTGAGATGAAATTTATTTGTTTTAACTTATAATTTAAATAATTTATTTTTGAAAATCCAAATTATTCAAAAATAGTGAACTTTTCATCATATAAAGTTTTAAATTAGTCCATTGCATATCTTATTTTGTGCATATATATATTTATATAAATTATTTTTAAAAAAATTCATTGAACCGAGGTTGAACCGGTCTGACCGGTTGAACATCGACCCTTTCACCTCACCGGTTCAATTGACGGTCCGGGTTTTAAAACATTGCATGTGTCTCAGAATTCAATTACAACAACAAAGACATAATCACATAAACCTTATAACTGAATTGCACTACAGCATGTCTTTATACACTGTCAATTGATGTCCCTCTTGGCTCTTGCTCATCTTCTCATCCATACATTGGTATAAGATATACGTTCAATTAAATTGAGTCTACTGCTTCTCTGCCAGACTATTAACGTATGATCTAGTAACCATGTGGTTTCTGCTTCATCTGCCAAACTATTGCACATCTTCAGCTATTACCAAGTCGCACTGGTCAACGAAAGTATGAAATTCAATCTTACACTATCTATTATTTACTTTAGAATTAGTAATAAACTAGGGAGAAGAATTAGTAAGTATGCTACTACATTAGCGCGAGATGAGGAATATCTAAGTTCTCTGTGTCAAATGACACAATTGTAGAGCTCCTTATGGGCCGTTGCTCAAGTTTGTATAGCTTGTTTTGAAATCAATATATTTCCTAACGTTTCTATAAAAAAAAAAAATTTTTATTTACTTTAGAAAGGATTTAGTGAAACAGAGTCTGCACTGATTTTATGACTAGGGTTAGCATACTAGCCGCAATTGAAAATTAATTTCACCAAGAATCCCTTCAACCATCATTTCAAGAAATATACTGACCTACCCAAAAACTTTTCTAGGCATAGGGAATAATTGTGGGTATTTTGATGTGAGTTGGTTCAATTATTAACTTTAGTTATTCATGTTTGAAGAATTAAGGCTAGCTGCAGCTATTTTTGTGTTATTTGAGTTATTTTGTTACTTAGTCGTGAATAAAAGTTGGCTATATTTCGCTAGTTATTACTGCTTAGTAATCGGAGATTTTCACCAAAAGTGTCGATTCTCGCATTAACAAATAGTAATTTCTATGAGTATCTGGTCGTATAGCAAAAGGAGCTGAGTAACCAGGCTCATTCAAAAGGCTCTAATGGTTAGAGCCTAAGTCTATTATTACTATTGAAACGGAATAAAAGAAAAAAAAGAGAAAAATAGAAAAGCGTGATAAAAAGGTGAAGGTTGTGTCAATATGTAATTAAAGTCAGCTTGCCTATTTGTTAATTTAATGTTGAGATTTTGGCTAATAGTTGGACCATTTGCTGATAAATGTTGAGCGACCATTCCTTTTTCTTAGATTAAGTTTGCCTTAAATTGGAGGGGTCCGTGGTTTAGAAGCTAACCGAGGTGATGTTTCTTGGATCTTGACCATTGATGCTTGATATGTGTTTTTCTTGGTATCTTGGTAATAAGGTAGTTGAAGCAATAACCATTGTCAAATATTGGTATTTGTTTGTTGTTCTCATGCTTGAGAGCAAGCATAATTTAGGTGTGGGGGGAATTGATAGGTTGCAATTTTATCATTTATTTTATAATTAATTTCCCCTTTTACCTTACCAGATGTGGATTAATCGTCAGATTTTACTCACTTTTGGAAATGTGTATTTATCACAGGAAGTGGAACACAAATATCATAAAAGGGTGCTAATTTGATGGTTATCAGAAGAAGAGTTTTAGCAGCATTCAACACGAAGGAGGATAATTCAACTCTACTCCCTTATCCCATGGACAAATACGGCATCCAAGGGGCGAATTTCTTAGTATATTGTCAATTTTGAAAAAGTTCACAAAATTGGGGGTATTCGGGGTGGAATGCTGAGTAAGGGGTCGCCGCAATTGAGAGTTGAGTCTACTAATAAAAACACTTTTAATTTTCATTTATTTTAGTTTCATGTATTTTGGGTCAGTTTTTGTAAAAAAAAAAAAAAAAAAATCAGGAATGTTGGTCAAATTGCTTCGCTGCTCATCAATTGAGCGGCGAAGCTTTTGTCCTTATGCTATAGTTTTTTTTCTTTTTTTTTCGAAGCATTCTTCCAACCTTTTTATTATTTCATATGTAATTTTTAATAAGTTATTTATTATTTCATATGTAATTTACCTTTTTATTATTTCATATGTAATTTTTAATAAGTGTCACCGCTCATTTTAATTTATTTTTTTTGCGAAGCATTCTTCCTACCTTTTATTATTTCATATATAATTTTTAATAAGTTATTTAATGTTTAATAAAGGCAGCACGACCAAGTTTTTTCCTACCATTTTTACGTAACCCTTAAATAGGTGTAATTAGAATTATACGTTTTACATGAAATACTAATTTTCAAATTACAATGTAATACTTTTTAAATTAAAATTCTTATATCATATTACTAAAATTCTATTATAAACCAAAATTATCAAAAATTTAAAATATGATATTAGAATAATGAGAAATTTATAAATTAACATGATAATCGAGTATGCTATTAAATTACTAATAAAATTTACTTAAGTCATATTTTTAAATTTTATAATATTATTATTGCAATCAATAGTGATAAATAATACAATATTTACAGAATGTAATAATTACTATATAAACTTAAATAATAATAAATTATGCATAATTAGAGTTTAGGATTTAAATAATTGGTATGGTATTAAAAATATTCTAAAATTTACCTAAGTCATATTTTTAAAATTTTTAATGTTAATGCTAAATTGAATAATAATAAATAATGCAATATTAAACAATATTTATAGAATGTAATAATTAGCAATAAAATGAGAGTTTCGATAATTATTTCACCCATCAACGCGTCTCTTGCCTTTATCTCGCGGAGTGGTAGAACAATCACATTTTCAATGAATTCTCCTATGTGATAAATCTCGTCCTAATTGTAATCATTTGGACCTCCGAGGTAGTGCATGAACTTGTTCAGGCCTCCGACACTTGATAATGTGGTTGTTCTACCACTCCGCGAGATAAGGGCAAGAGGCGCGTTGATGGGTGAAATAATTATCGAAACTCTCATTTTATTGCTAATTATTACATTCTATAAATATTATTTAATGTTGCATTATGCATTATTATTCAATTTAGCATTACCATTAAAATTTTTAAAAATATGACTTAGGTAAATTTTAGAATGTTTTTAATACCATACCAATTATTTAAATCCTAAACTCTAATTATGCATAATTTATTATTATTTAAGTTTATATAGTAATTATTACATTCTGTAAATATTGTATTATTTATCACTATTGATTGCAATAATAATATTCTAAAATTTAAAAATATGACTTAAGTAAATTTTATTAGTAATTTAATAGCATACTCGATTGTCATGTTAATTTATAAATTTCTCATTATTCTAATATCATATTTTAGATTTTTGATAATTTTGGTTTATAATAGAATTTTAGTAATATGATTTAAGAATTTTAATTTAAAAAGTATTACATTGTAATTTGAATATTAGTATTTCATGTAAAATGTATAATTCTAATTACACCTATTTAAGGGTTACGTAAAAACGGCAGGAAAAAACTTGGTCGCGCTGCCTTTATTAAACATTAAATAACTTATTAAAAATTATATATGAAATAATAAAAGGTAGGAAGAATACTTCGCAAAAAAAATAAATTAGAATGAGCGGTGACACTTATTAAAAATTACATATGAAATAATAAATAACTTATGACATATGAAATTAAACATTAAATAACTTATTAAAAATTACATATGAAATAATAAAAGTTAGGAAGAATTCTTCAAAAAAGGGCAAAAAGGACAAAAGCTTAGCCGCTCATCTGATGAGCGGCGAAGCAATTTGACAAGACATCTCCTCGGTATCACCAAATTCGATTAGGAAAAGGACAAAAGCTTAGCCGCTCATTTGATGAGCGGCGAAGCAATTTGACCAAGATTCCTTCGCCCCTCATGAAGGGGTTTTAAAAAAAAAAAAAAACCGATCCAAAATACATGAAATCAAAATAAATGAAAATAAAAATTGTTTTTATTAGTAGCCACACCTCTTACCTGTGGCGATCCCTTATTCAGCAATTCCCTCTAAATGACCTCAATTTTCTAAACTTTTTCAAATTTAACAATATTCTAAGAAATTCACCCATCCAGGGACACTTTGGAAAAATGGGGAACTTTTCTTCTTTTGATAATTTCCGAAGAGAGAGGAGATCAAGAAAGACTAGGGGTTTTCTCTTTCTCTCATCTGAAAAGCGGCATAGTAGAAGTAGTCGGAATTAGATAGGAAAAATGACAGCAGACAATTTGGACTTTTCTAGTTTCTCTCTTTACTTTTTCTTTTTCGTCTTTTATGGGGTCTATGCCCTCGTATGTCAGGGAGAAGTAGAAAACAATTAGTCATTCTATGTAGCTTTGCGTTTCTTTCTTTATTTCCAACGAATTGAATCATCTGAATCGAAAACAATGGCTGCAACGGTTGTTATAACTTTGTGTGGGTTTTTTTCATCTAAATTCTTTTATCTAGCCAAGAAACAACGGAGGTTTTGATTCATTTAAAAATTATGATATCGAATTAATTTTACCTATTCCTCTAATTTATTGATATTTGCATATTCTCTGATCGCAGTGCTTATGGTTGTTTAATTAGTTGATTATCTTGGATCCGGATAATGAATTAATTTAGTAATCTATTATCAATTGGAGTATTAAATCCATAATTGTTTAATTGCTCTAAAATAGTGACAACTGGCATGATTGGGTTTGTATCAGGGGAATACGCAGGCTAATCTAAAATAACCTTAGTAGTATGTTATTTGGTTAGAATAGGGCTCCTCTAATACGTAAGGCAATTGGAGAATTAAATTTTACCGGCGTACTTAGGATTATTTCTCAATTAGAGCAGTGGTTAATGGGCGTACCTTAATCAACGACACAGTAAGAAGGGATTGACTGTCATCGCTTGTTTAGCAGTTATAACCTATTTATTAGTAAATAATTAAAATTACCTTTGCATCGATGATCAATTGGTTGAACCATTGCTGAAGTTATTTCTTGACTAGATCTTTAGATATTATTAATCTGATTTTAGTAAATTGTGATTTCATTTTTAGTTAACTATTTGTTTTTAGTTGAACTGCTTCACTTGTTGTCTTTTATACAAAATCACTCCCCTTGTTACTTTGAATTTCAAAAGAGATAACTATCCTCAGTTCCTGAGGAAACGACCTTACTTGTATAGATCAATGATTCCTTGTGATTACTTTAACTAGCAACTAAGTTTATTATTATTATTGCTCAAATATCGACAGCCTATCATTAAGTCACACCCAATCCTCCATTATTCCTTGACTAGAAAAAAAAAATTTAATTGATCTCCGTCGAAGAGAACCCATGCAAAATTGCAAAAACAGGTGCGGCGTACATTGTCCCCAAAATTGAGATGAAAAGCCGATGAAATTAAGAATTATGTCAGAAACTACAAAGTCCAGCGATGACTAATTGTCTCCCCTTGGTCCTTGACATACGATGGAAAAGAAAAAGCCGATGAGAAAAGTCAATTACCCAAAAAAAGGGAGTAAAAAATGACGGCTACTTTTTCTCTTAATTCCTATATAATCTCTACCCCTATTCGGCTAGCAATAAGGAGTAGAAGGCAGACTCCTAGTCTCTTCTGACTTCCTCCTCTTTAGAAACCGCCAATAAGAAGATAAATGGTCTAATCTTCCAAAATTACCCCCCGGCCGCCGCATTTCTTCCACGGGACAAGGAAACATCGAATCAGTCTCACTTTATTGACTACTACTCAAACTCTCATGATCGCTATCGTTAGATTGGCACCTTTTATGGTATTTTGTTTCACTTTTTGCAATAATCACAGGCTCCGTTTGGATTAGCTGTTTTTGGGGTTGTTTTTCAAAAACACCACTGTAGCATTTCGAATCTGAAAAACAAGTCCGTTTGGATTTGGGGTTGTTTTTCAAAAACTATATGAAAAACTTTTACTGTAGATTTTTTTGGATTATTTTTAGAGGTATTTTTGAAACATATTTTTGAGTATTTTTAGAATATTATAATTTTTATATTTTTATATAAATATACATTTATGCATTTATAATACATTTATATTTACAAATGTATAAATGTATATTATTATAAATTATAAATTATAAATGAATATTATATAAATGTATAAATTATAAATGATATTTTTTATATAAATATGCATTTATGCATTTATAATACATTTATAAATAAATATATTTATATATTCATATAAAAATATATAAATGTATTATATTCTATATAATACATAATATAAATATATTTATAAATGTATAAGTGTATATTATTATAAATGTATAAATTATAAATTAATATTATAAATATATTATAAATTATAAGTGTATATTATTATAAATGTATAAATTAATATATTATAAATATATATTAATATTATGTAAAAATGTATTTATATAATTAATATAAATGTATATATGCATTAATATTATGTATAAATGTAAAATTAATATTATGTATATTAATATAAATGTATAAATGTGTTATATTATATATAATATAACATAATATAAATGTATAAGTGTATGTTATTAAAAATGTATAAATTATAAATGAATATTATATAAATGTATAAATTAATATATTATAAATATGTTTTAATATTATGTTGAAATGTATTAATATAATTAATATAAATGTATGCATGTATTAATATTATGTATAAATGTAAAATTAATATTATGTATATTAATATAAATGTATAAATTTATTATAAATGTATTATATTATATATAATATATAATATAAATGTATATTATAAATATACATAAATATTTATATATTATGTATAAATGTGCATTTATATAAATGTATAATAAATT
Source organism: Coffea arabica (assembly GCF_036785885.1). Classification (NCBI taxonomy): domain Eukaryota; kingdom Viridiplantae; phylum Streptophyta; class Magnoliopsida; order Gentianales; family Rubiaceae; genus Coffea; species Coffea arabica. Next base: position 53,467,361 of record NC_092331.1, on the reverse strand, counting down.
ATATATTATATTATATATAATTTATATAACATATAATATTTATGTAAATATATTATAAATATATAAAAATATATTTTAAATAAAATAAAATATTTATGATATGTATATGTAAATATATAATATTAGAAATGTATAATATATATAATATACATTAATATTAATATAATTTATATATAATATACATAATTGAAATATACATATTAATATATATTATAAAACAAAATTGCATAAATATATTTATAAATTTATATATAAATAAATGTATTTATATAAATATATAATATTTATTTCAATTGACATAATATATATAATATTATACATAATTGAAATAAATATATTTATATTAATATAATATATATATAATATACATAATTGAATATACATATTAAAATACATAATTGAAATATACATATTAAAATATATAATTAAAATATATTAAAATATAATTGAAATATACATATAAAATACATAATTAAAATATACAGATTGAAATATACTTATTAAAATATACAAATTAAATATGCATAATTGAAATATATTTGGAGTTGTTTTTGATATATTGTTTGGATTGGTGTTTTTGAAGTTGTTTTTGAAATACACATTTACTGTAGCATTTGGAATGTGAAAAACAGTTTTTCAAAA